>NC_141084.1:33868003-34373003 GCF_041138505.1 Cibotium barometz
ATGCACGTTTTGGTCATCTGAATTTTGCAAGTTTGCTGCGCCTGCAGAAATCTGAAATGGTGTCTTCTTTGCCTAAGCTTGAGGCACCTGTCAAGCATGTTTGTGAGGGCTGCATATTGGGTAAAATGCAGCGTGCTTCCTTTCCCAAAGATGGATCAGTGAGAGCTGAACGCAGATTGCAGCTTGTTCACAGTGATGTTTGTGGTCCCATGCAAACTCCATCATTTGGAAACTACCTTTACTTCGTGACTTTCATTGATGATTTTACCAGGCATGCATGGGTATATCCTTTGAAGGCAAAGTCCGAAGTGTTTTTGTGCTTCAAACAGTTTTTGGTTATGGCTGAAAATGTGTCAGAAAGTAAGATGGGCACCCTCCGTTCAGATCGAGGGGGGGAGTATATGTCTTCAGAATTTAATGCATTTCTGGCTGAGCGTGGGATAAAACACCAATGTACAGTGCCGTATACACCACAGCAAAATGGTGTGGCTGAGAGAAAAAACAGGTCTCTCATGGAAATGGCAAGATGTATGGTTAAGAGTCAAAGTCTACCACATGGTTTTTGGCTTGAGGCTGTCATGTGTGCCACTTATGTACTAAACAGGTGTCCCACCAAAGCATTACAGGTTGTCACTCCATATGAGGCTTGGCATAGCCGCAAGCCATCTGTTGGCCATTTACGTGTTTTTGGTTGCCTGGCATATGCATTAGTGCCTGTGCAACATCGCAGAAAATTGGATGACAAAGCTGTCAAATGTATTTTTGTTGGATATAGTGCTGAGAGCAAAGGCTATCGTTTGTATCATCCACAGACAAAGCGCATTTTGGTTAGCCGTGATGTTGTATTTGTGGAAGATGCAGTTCAGCCCTTGGTTTCATGTACTAAGGAGACAGATATCAGCTCACGTGATGTCTATGATACATTGTTGCCTCTTTTCAGTGGTGCACAGTCAAGTGCAATACCTCATGAGGCAGTTTTTCAGCCTATGCAGGTTTTAAATGATGGCACAGATCAGCCTATATCTGATGCAGATGTGCATGATGCACTTGAGGATGAGAGACAAGAGATTGAGGGCTCTAGGAATATGCCTAGATGGCTGGTGCAGACTTTGCGTGACAGCAAGTTGGATGCCCCTTTGTCTAGTCGCACTCGTTCTGGCTCTCATGGTGCCTCTTATGCGTCAGATTGTTATGCATTGGCTGTTTCTAGTATGTGCGATGAAAGTGAGCCTGTTTCATTTGATGAGGCACAAAGTTCAGAAAATTGGATGGCTGCTATGCAAGCAGAATACGATGCTATTATGAAGAATGGTACATGGTCTTTATGTGACTTGCCCCCTGGCAAGAAGGCCATTGGCACTAAGTGGGTATACAAATTGAAGCGTAAGCCTGATGGCACAGTGGATCGCCATAAGGCTAGGCTTGTTGCAAAAGGTTATGCTCAAGAGAAGGGCATTGATTTTGATGAGACTTTTGCTCCCACATGTCGTATGACCACTGTTCGTAGCATCTGTGCATTAGCAGCTCATAATGGTTGGAATGTACATCAGCTGGACATAAAGACTGCGTTCTTAAATGGAGATTTGCATGAGGAGGTGTATGTATCGCAGCCTCGTGGTTTTGTTCAAAGAGGGCAGGAAAACAAAGTGTGCAGGTTAAAAAAGGCTTTATATGGTTTAAAGCAAGCTCCACGAGCTTGGTATGAAAAAATACATGCATATTTGACTGCACATGGGTTTCAGAATAGTCCAACAGAAAGCACTTTGTATGCTAAACGTGTGGATGGTGTACATCTAATCATTGCTCTCTATGTCGATGACATGCTGCTCACAGGACCAAATGAGAGTCATATTGCTGATTTTAAGGCTGATTTGAATGCCTCTTTTGAGATGTCAGATTTGGGGCATTTGCATCATTATTTGGGGATACAATTTAAGCAGTGTGATGGAGGTATTGCTTTGTGTCAGACAAAGTATATTGAAACATTGTTGCGGAGATTTGGCCTTGAAGACTGCAAACCTATTGCTACTCCAATGGAGACAGGTTTGAAGTTGAGTCTTCATGATGCTGGAGATCACTTTGATGTCACACTCTATCAGACAGCTGTTGGTTGCCTCATTTATGTATGCATTACGAGGCCAGACATTCAGTTTGCAGTCTCACAGGTGAGCAGATTTATGCATAGCCCAGGCATTAAGCATTGGCAGGCAGTGAAGCGTATCTTTCGCTATTTGAGTGGTACTCGGCATCTTGGGTTGTTTTATCCCAAGGGGGGATCATTGCCGCCAGATTTACATGCTTTTTCAGATTCTGACTGGGCTGGTTGTTATGACACACACGTGTCCACGAGTGGTTTTTGCTTCATGCTTGGAAGCTCATGCATATCATGGTTGAGCAAGAAGCAGCCTACTGTGGCCACTTCTAGTTGTGAAGCTGAGTACAGGGCAGCTTTCACAGCTACGGTTGAGTGTGTGTGGCTCAGACGCCTTATGGCTGATTTGGGTGTTGGGCAGCCATCTGCCACCACCATCTTCACTGACAGTCAAAGCGCATTGGCAGTTGCGCGGAACCCAGTGTTCCATGCTCGTACGAAGCACATTGAGGTGCACTACCATTATGTCAGGGAGAGACTCTCTGCAGGAGAGATCAGTTTGGCTTATGTGCCAACACAGGATAACCTTGCAGACCTTTTCACAAAGGCTCTGCCTCGTGAGAAGTTCGAAGCTTTTCGCAAAGCTTTGGGCTTACTCCCTTTTGTGGATTCGTCCACATAGCTAGACACTTCCCTATACATGAGTGCTAGCTCTTGTTCACCGCATCACTCCAGGGGGGATTTGTTACCATATTATAGTAGTGATGTGTGTGAACACACTTAGGACCGCCGGGGCACTTTTTCCCTCACTAGGAGGTTTTTTCCCCCGTGCATTGTATATACGCCCATTATCTTCTAGGGCTTGTAATCTTTATTTTTGGCACTCATAATACACTACTGTGTTGTGCTCAAGCTTTCTCATCTTCTTGAAGTTGTGTGTGCATTCCTGCAACCCTAATTCCAACAGAGAGCAGCCCGTATTTGCACTATTTCTTCAGCTATTAAAGAAGCTCCTTCTCTTAATACACTAAACATTGGGCAAAGCCCTCCTAGCTAAAGGAACTAATTAACAAGCTCACCAAAGGATTCTCATTTGGTGTAGCATAGCAACCGAGGCAAGTACATCAATAGTCATATCTCTATAGCATTTTTGAAAAATTTAAGCTAATATTTTGACTTACTGCTCTTCATCTCACTAAGGGATATCACCCTATGTAAAGACCCCCATCAATCTCCACTCATATGAGCTTAATTCGATGCTCTAGTCTCTCATTGTATTAATCACAGTAATTAAGACTGAATTAGTATCATTACCATTCACAGTAATTAAGACTGAATTAGTATCATTACCATTCACAGTAATTAAGATTGAATTCGATGCTCTAGTCTCTCATTGTATTAATCACAATAATTAAGACTGAATTAGTATCATTACCATTCAATTAATTGTTATAAGCAGAAATTGAGGTTGTAAATCATAAGTTGGGATAGTATTGACACTTTCAAACAATTACTTGCATTCAAAACACTTTATTTCTTGATTTTGTACTTGAAAACCTTATACACTGCCAATCTAGTATGAGAGTAGACACTCGCAAGTGAGTAGTATTCATTGCTAAGATTCTCTTGATGGCAGTAAGCACTTTATTTGTTGAAAAAATAAGTGGAGAAGGGTTTCACATGTGGCATACACAAATAAAGTACCTCTTAATACACAAAAAACTCTGGAAGATTGTTAAAGAGGATGCATCTAATGATAAAACTAGGGTAGAGAAAGATGAGCAAGCATTGTCAATCATTGGGTTACATTTGGGGCCTAATCTCATTCACCACATTGGTTACAAGGAGAATGCCGAAGATGCACAGGAAGAGTTAAACAATGTGCTTGGAGCTAAAGCAAAAAAATAATACATTAATCTGAAAATTGAGTTTTATAGGCTAGAAATAAACGTCGGTGAATCACTAGCACAATTTGTTAGCAAACAACTAGATGGCATAAATGCCAAGATAGGAGATAAAGATGCATTAGCCATTCTCCTAAAAAGCATGCCAAAAGAATACAATGCATTGGGGACTACACTAAAGAATTTAGCAAAACTAGTCTTTGAAGGATGTGTCTCCTCTATTCGCAAAGAAGAAATAGAGCTAAACCAAGGAAGAACAACAAAACAACTAAGAAATTATTCCGCAGTGAAAAGGATGGGACACTACTAAAGCGAATAGAGATTTGAGACCAAGGCAAAGTGCAACTATTTCCAAGAGGTTGTGGCACAAAGAAGAATATTATAGATTCAAGAACCAAGAAGCCAACTACGCGGAGACTTAATCGAGCAAAGAGGAGATCTCCAATGACAAGCTCTTCTAAGAGCTCCATCAACAAAACTCACTACCCATGCCGAGGGATAAGCCCATCGACGCAGTAGATGTATATGTGTGGAACATGAAGATTGGAGCGGCCATCAATACCTGGTGGAGTTACACCTACATTGGTGAAGACAAGGAGGAGCCCGTGTGTGAGGAGTTGAAGAATAGAGTAGCCCTTAAAAGTACTTAGGTTTAAGGACCCTTAAAAGTACTTAGGTTTAAGGACCCTTAAAAGTACTTAGGTTTAAGGACCCTTAAAAGTACTTAGGTTTAAGGACCCTTAAATCCCTGTCCTGTAAACCACCTTGCATGTAGTTATGCAAGGCTGTTGTAATATCTTTTTTGGAATAAATTTATCTTTTACCTATAATTAGTGTACAAGGTTGATGTAATATCTTTTCTAGATGAAAATTATATTTTATTTATAATTTTTCATGTTACACACCTTGTCAATTTTACATTATTCATTGTTGAGAGAGAGAGAGAGAGAGAGAGAGAGAGAGAGAGAGAGAGAGAGAGAGAGAGGTGGGAGTGAGGGAAGAAGGAGAGAGAGTGAGAGGGAGGGTGGGAGGATGGGAGGATGAGAGAGAGAGAGAGAGAGAGAGAGAGAGAGAGAGAGAGAGAGAGGAGGGAAGAGGGAGGGAGAGAGGAAAGGGAGGAGAGAGGTAAGAGAGAGAGAGAGAGAGAGAGAGAGAGAGAGAGAGAGAGAGAGAGAGAGAGAGAGAGAGAGAGAGAGAGGGGAAAAAGGGTGGGAGAGAGAGAGAGTGAGAGAGAGAGAGAGAGAGAGAGAGAGAGAGAGAGAAAGAGGGGGAAAAAGGGTGGGAGAGAGAGAGAGAGAGAGTGAGAGAGAGAGAGAGAGAGAGATGGGAGTAAGATGAAGTGAGTGAGAGAGAGGGTGGGAGAAGGAGGAGCTAAGCTTGGCTAGAGGGAAAAAATTGGGCTAGAGGGAGGAAAGGGAGGAGCTAGGAAGAAAGTGGGTTATGCTGAGAGGTGGTGGTGGAGGTAGTGGGAGGAGCTAGTGGTGGAGGGACTAGAGAGAGAATGTTCAAATATTTAAGAGAGAAAGGTTGTCAACCAAAGCTCCCTCCACCAAGCTCTCCCAAAAAACACACTCTCGGTTGTGTCCATCCTTGTCATGTGATGCCACTTGTTCGTCAATTATACACTCTTTACGGAGGAAGACCACTCCTCAAACTCACATGGCACTACCTAGCCTCAACTACTCGATCATACTTCACTCTACCATGGTAGCCATGAAGACCCTCATTTGCTGAGAAGCAATCTCAATGTACTGCTAGCTTTGTTACATGCCCAATAATCAATACATCAACCTAGGCATCCTCCGATTACATCACATATTCTGCACATACGCCAAGCAACCTACTTCTAGCTTTGTCACATGCCCAATAACCAATACAACAACCCAAGAATCCTTCGACTATATCACAAAGTCTACACATACCTCAAGCAAGTCCTTTGCCATTAGAGATGTCACAATTTATGTTGGAATTAGGGTTGCAGGAATGCACACACAACTTCAAGAAGATGAGGAAGCTTGAGCACAACACAGTAGTGTATTATGAGTGCCAAAAATGAAAGATAACAAGCCCTAGAAGATAATGGGCGTATATACAATGCACGGGGGAAAAAACCTCCTAGTGAGGGAAAAAGTGCCCCGGCGGTCCTAAGTGTGTTCACACACATCACTACTATAATATGGTAACAAATCCCCCCTGGAGTGATGCGGTGAACAAGAGCTAGCACTCATGTATAGGGAAGTGTCTAGCTATGTGGACGAATCCACAAAAGGGAGTAAGCCCAAAGCTTTGCGAAAAGCTTCGAACTTCTCACGAGGCAGAGCCTTTGTGAAAAGGTCTGCAAGGTTATCCTGTGTTGGCACATAAGCCAAACTGATCTCTCTTGCAGAGAGTCTCTCCCTGACATAATGGTAGTGCACCTCAATGTGCTTCGTACGAGCATGGAACACTGGGTTCCGCGCAACTGCCAATGCGCTCTGACTGTCAGTGAAGATGGTGGTGGCACATGGCTGCCCAACACCCAAATCAGCCATAAGGCGTCTGAGCCACACACACTCAACCGTAGCTGTGAAAGCTGCCCTGTACTCAGCTTCACAACTAGAAGTGGCCACAGTAGGCTGCTTCTTGCTCAACCATGATATGCATGAGCTTCCAAGCATGAAGCAAAAACCACTCGTGGACACGCGTGTGTCATAACAACCAGCCCAGTCAGAATCTGAAAAAGCATGTAAATCTGGCGGCAATGATCCCCCCTTGGGATAAAACAACCCAAGATGCCGAGTACCACTCAAATAGCGAAAGATACGCTTCACTGCCTGCCAATGCTTAATGCCTGGGCTATGCATAAATCTGCTCACCTGTGAGACTGCAAACTGAATGTCTGGCCTCGTAATGCATACATAAATGAGGCAACCAACAGCTGTCTGATAGAGTGTGACATCAAAGTGATCTCCAGCATCATGAAGACTCAACTTCAAACCTGTCTCCATTGGAGTAGCAATAGGCTTGCAATCTTCAAGGCCAAATCTCCGCAACAATGTTTCAATATACTTTGTCTGACACAAAGCAATACCTCCATCACACTGCTTAAATTGTATCCCCAAATAATGATGCAAATGCCCCAAATCTGACATCTCAAAAGAGGCATTCAAATCAGCCTTAAAATCAGCAATATGACTCTCATTTGGTCCTGTGAGCAGCATGTCATCGACATAGAGAGCAATGATTAGATGTACACCATCCACACGTTTAGCATACAAAGTGCTTTCTGTTGGACTATTCTGAAACCCATGTGCAGTCAAATATGCATGTATTTTTTCATACCAAGCTCGTGGAGCTTGCTTTAAACCATATAAAGCCTTTTTTAACCTGCACACTTTGTTTTCCTGCCCTCTTTGAACAAAACCACGAGGCTGCGATACATACACCTCCTCATGCAAATCTCCATTTAAGAACGCAGTCTTTATGTCCAGCTGATGTACATTCCAACCATTATGAGCTGCTAATGCACAGATGCTACGAACAGTGGTCATACGACATGTGGGAGCAAAAGTCTCATCAAAATCAATGCCCTTCTCTTGAGCATAACCTTTTGCAACAAGCCTAGCCTTATGGCGATCCACTGTGCCATCAGGCTTACGCTTCAATTTGTAAACCCACTTAGTGCCAATGGCCTTCTTGCCAGGGGGCAAGTCACATAAAGACCATGTACCATTCTTCATAATAGCATCGTATTCTGCTTGCATAGCAGCCATCCAATTTTCTGAACTTTGTGCCTCATCAAATGAAACAGGCTCACTTTCATCGCACATACTAGAAACAGCCAATGCATAACAATCTGACGCATAAGAGGCACCATGAGAGCCAGAACGAGTGCGACTAGACAAAGGGGCATCCAACTTGCTGTCACGCAAAGTCTGCACCAGCCATCTAGGCATATTCCTAGAGCCCTCAATCTCTTGTCTCTCATCCTCAAGTGCATCATGCACATCTGCATCAGATATAGGCTGATCTGTGCCATCATTTAAAACCTGCATAGGCTGAAAAACTGCCTCATGAGGTATTGCACTTGACTGTGCACCACTGAAAAGAGGCAACAATGTATCATAGACATCACGTGAGCTGATATCTGTCTCCTTAGTACATGAAACCAAGGGCTGAACTGCATCTTCCACAAATACAACATCACGGCTAACCAAAATGCGCTTTGTCTGTGGATGATACAAACGATAGCCTTTGCTCTCAGCACTATATCCAACAAAAATACATTTGACAGCTTTGTCATCCAATTTTCTGCGATGTTGCACAGGCACTAATGCATATGCCAGGCAACCAAAAACACGTAAATGGCCAACAGATGGCTTGCGGCCATGCCAAGCCTCATATGGAGTGACAACCTGTAATGCTTTGGTGGGACACCTGTTTAGTACATAAGTGGCACACATGACAGCCTCAAGCCAAAAACCATGTGGTAGACTTTGACTCTTAACCATACATCTTGCCATTTCCATGAGAGACCTGTTTTTTCTCTCAGCCACACCATTTTGCTGTGGTGTATACGGCACTGTACATTGGTGTTTTATCCCACGCTCAGCCAGAAATGCATTAAATTCTGAAGACATATACTCCCCCCCTCGATCTGAACGGAGGGTGCCCATCTTACTTTCTGACACATTTTCAGCCATAACCAAAAAACGTTTGAAGCACAAAAACACTTCGGACTTTGCCTTCAAAGGATATACCCATGCATGCCTGGTAAAATCATCAATGAAAGTCACGAAGTAAAGGTAGTTTCCAAATGATGGAGTTTGCATGGGACCACAAACATCACTGTGAACAAGCTGTAATCTGCGTTCAGCTCTCACTGATCCATCTTTGGGAAAGGAAGCACGTTGCATTTTACCCAATATGCAGCCCTCACAAACATGCTTGACAGGTGCCTCAAGCTTAGGCAAAGAAGACACCATTTCAGATTTCTGCAGGCGCAGCAAACTTGCAAAATTCAGATGACCAAAACGTGCATGCCACAGTTTTGCATTTGAAATAGCCTGCGTATCCATAATAGCACATGCTGAATCCTCTACACATTTGCCATCCATATTGAGCTTATACAGCCCTCGACATAGTGAACCAGATGCTACAATGATGTCACCACAAGAGAGATCATGAACAGTACATCTGTCATCCACAAATTTTATAACCAAACCTGTTTTGGCAAATGCGGAGACTGACAGCAGATTCTTTTTGATCCCTGGCACATACAATGCATCAAAAAGTGTAAAGGTGTTGCCATTTGCAACATTCAGCACAATCTGTCCAACTCCTTCAACGGGATAAGAGGAGTTATTGGCACAAGTGACAGTATTCCCTGTGGGAGCAGACTCAAGGAAAGTGAATAAACTGCGCTGCGAGGTGATATGCTTAGTGGCACCACTGTCAAAGTACCATACATCTGAATCTACTGCAGACATACATGTGTCATGCAAAGATGGGTCATAACTGCACTGCGCATTGAATGCCCATTCTGTATCTAGCACAACATTAGCAGATTCATTGTTAGAAGGAGAGGCATCTGCAACAGCCATACCAGCCTCTTTCTTCTTAGCCTCTTTCGCAGCCAGCTTAGGACACGCTTTGATGACATGATCATTTCCCTTACAGTACTTGCAAAATGTCTTCTGTTTGTCACCCTTCTTCTCATCTTTGTCTTCCTTCTTTGGTTGCGCAGCATTTGCAGATTTCTGCTTACTAGAAGAAAAGCCTGCTTTACCTTTCCCGCTTCTCTGACTAGCAACGAAAGCTTGATCTGCGACACGCATAATATTCCTGTTTTGCCTTGACTGGTCTTCTTGCAGCAAAACAGAAACTAACTCCTCAAATGATAAGGCATTGGGATTGCCTTTCATCATCAAGCGAAGAGTGGAAGCAAAACCCTGATAAGAATCTGGTAGACCATTCAAAACAGTCTGCACAAGTGAACTGTCTGACAGGATTTCATCTGCAGAAATGAGCTGCTCTTTGAAATCCTTGATCTTTGTCAAAAAGCTATCCATAGAATCACCTTCGTTCATATGCTCACTCTCCAACTGTTTTCGGAGATAAGCAACACGAGCCTCATTTCTTGCCTGATACAATGTGGCAAGTACATCCCAAGCATCCTTAGAAGTCCTGCAGGAGCGAATATGTGGGATAATGGTACGTTTGACAGACAGCGCAATCAAGGCATGAGCCTGCGCATCTCTACCATCCCAACGAATCTGCTCTGCTGAAAGTGGTGGTTCTCGAACAGCTGCTACAGCACTTGTGCCTGCACCATCATCAACAGTACCTGTTTCTGATGTGTTTGCAGCATTCCCAGCCACAATAGGACGTGCATCAATACCCTGCACAATGTTCCATAACCCCTTTGCTACCAATACATGTCGCATCATATATGCCCACAATGGATAGTTGGTGCCATCCAACTTATCCTCAGCAGCCAACATGCGGAATACATCATTGTTGTCAGCCATGGCCAATGACTGTACTACTAGATGTAAATGCTGTCTGTAAGAGGAAAACCTGTATAAAATCGACCTGTGCTATGTAGCACAGCCCAAAACAGACGAATGGGCACCTGTCCTGCAGATTTTAATCTTGACAGAAAATCTGCACAGTAGGACGATTTTGCCTGCGCAGTACTTGGAATGCAAAAACGGAGGGCGAAATGACCTCAGATCAAAATTCTGAAATGACCGAGCCCTACGGGCTCGCCCACGGCATATACTAACCTGCAGACGCTCGTGAAACCTCGTCGCAATCGGAGGAGATGAAGCGGCAGGTGCCGGTGATGCTGCCCGGGAGGAGGAAGCCTGCTCTGATACCAATTGTTGGAATTAGGGTTGCAGGAATGCACACACAACTTCAAGAAGATGAGGAAGCTTGAGCACAACACAGTAGTGTATTATGAGTGCCAAAAATGAAAGATAACAAGCCCTAGAAGATAATGGGCGTATATACAATGCACGGGGGAAAAAACCTCCTAGTGAGGGAAAAAGTGCCCCGGCGGTCCTAAGTGTGTTCACACACATCACTACTATAATATGGTAACAATTTATAGCATCCATGTGGCTTACCCCCACAAGAGATCTTCATCGAGAGCGAGGCATAGGAGGAGGCACATTTGGCCCATACCTTTTTGAAAAGCCACGAGCCTACAAATGACGCCCTTGAGGATTCCTTAGAAGGCAAAGACCTAGCCTTCTAGAGAAGAATATATACAAGCCAATAAGACACACTCTTCTTGTTTGCAGTCTGGGAAACAAAGCAAATCCCAAGGAGCAAAACCCAACCCTGGTCAAGAAAAATCCTAAAGCCACCTCACCCACACCGCTTTGCCCTACCCAAACCCAAACCCACACCCCACCCATAACCCTCCTGTCAATCCTTATGCATTGTCCTCCATGGGAGTACCTTCTTCATCCACAATTCAATCCCTCATCCTCCAACTTCTCCCTCCCTCAACTTAACCATCTCATTACTTGAATCCATGAGCACCCATAATCATCGAATCTTTCCATGATTCGATGATTATGGGGGCTCATGGATGCAGGTGATGAGGTGGGCCGGACCTCAATAAAACGAACCATCACCAAAACACTCACTCACAAAGAAGCCAACAAACATGTTAGGAAGGACACAGGGGTGTCCTTACCTTTCCATAAGTAGTAATTCACATACCTACCCAATGCATCGAACCTCACCTTCCAAGGTAACTTCCATGATAGCATTGGTATTACACCCTTCAACAAGGCCAAAATCCATTTGGCCTTGTTAAATCACATGGATCACTTGTTAGCTAGTGAAAGATCGACCACTCGTCCTAACACATCGGAGGAGGCTGACACTTTGTTGATCTAAGGGACTACATAGCTGCAGGTCATCTAAGAGTATAACCCAAGTGGCGTAATCCCTATCTCCTCAACAAACACTGAATGTGGAGAGAGAACATGGCCGCACCAAGAGAAGTCCGCATCAACCCCATGTTCATGCTAATTAAGAAAAGGTGGTCCTAGCACAAGTTCTTGCACATGGAAGGAAAAGGGTCCATCTACAACTTTCCATACATGGATGGACTTGCACCACTCAAACCACCACAAAGATGTGTCCTACACATAGAAGGAAAAGGGCCCGTCTATAACTTTCCATACATTGACAAACCTGCACCACTCACACCACCACAAAGATGTGTCCTACACATGGAAGGAAAAGGGCCCATCTATAACTTTACATACATTGATGCATATGTCGGTTGTTTCAGCTCATCATCCTCACCCTAATAACCAATAAGCAAAGGACTCTTGGTCTTTAGCCTTAATGAAGGCCCCAATTTTCTCCAATAGAAAGGTCTCTATGCCATGGTCAAATACTTCCATGGCCACCACAAGGTGATCTTCAACAAAGACATGCCATGTATACTGGATTCTAGAAATCCTTTGATATCATGCGGTGATCGTCATTGGCTTTCCCCGCGTCATTATGTCCTTATACAAGACCAATAATATCTCGCAGTAATTCGATCATTGAATTTTCTGGTACATCCTTAGGACCAATGCATGTTGGTAAGTCTCACCCCCATGTCGGGCCTTGTCTAGTACTTTCCAATTCTTTATGGGCCCAAAGTCAGTATAAAATCCTTGTTAAAGAGGTGCCACAATAACGTGATAAATGGCAAGAGCCGAAGAAAGCACAAAAATAAGAGTTAAAGAAAGCAGACAAATAAGAGTCAAAGAAAGCAGACAAATAAGAGTCAAAGAAAGCAGTGTGTTGGAGTTTTCCATGGAAGGAAAGCACAAAAATAAGAGTTAAAGAAAGTAGACAAATAAGAGTTAAAGAAAGCAGACAAATAAGAGTTAAAGAAAGCAGACAAATAAGAGTCAAAGAAAGCAGACAAATAAGAGTCAAAGAAAGCAGACAAATAAGAGTCAAAGAAAGCAGACAAATAAGAGTCAAAGAAAGCAGTGTGTTGGAGTTTTCCATGGAAGGAGCTTCTACGTGGGCACCTCTATGTACACAACACCTATAATATACACACGAGCTCTGCATTTAGTAGAACACATTTAGCAAGCATAGGCACTCACATCTTAAGCATCTCCACTAAGCCTTATCATTGAAACTCAGATCTTAAGCATCTCCACTAAGCCTTATCATTGAAACTCAGAGATACATTTCTTGTTGAGATATTGAGGTCAACTGATAGGGATATCGAGCTCATACGCACCAACATCTCAAGCATATACACTAAGCCTCATCAATAGTCATAGGTACATTTCTAGTTGAGATATCTAGCTCAACTAATACAAATATAAATGACATGCAAGGATGACACCTCTCCACATGCCATTAAAATGATTAGTGAGATTACAATTAATATGCTGCTAGTGGCTTACAGGTTGTATGAACGCCACTTTGGTACTAAAGTTATGGCATAACTATAGTGCCAACTTATACAGTCAGGGGTTCACACTATGGACCTTATGTGTTTGAGTTGTTGAGTACTTTCCCTTATAGTATGTACTCTTATCTTTATGTTATGGCATAACTATAACACTAGCTCATATAGTCAGGTTCACACTATGGACCCTATGTGTTTAAGTTGAGTACTTTCCCTTATAGTATGTACTCTTATCTTTATGTTATGGTTGTAGAGAAGTGAAGAAGATAGTGGAAAAAATCAACCATCCATCTCTCCGTTACGTGCTTGTCTACTCTTATCGTTATGTTATGGTTGTAGAGAAGTGAAGAAGATAGTGGAAAAAATCAACCATCCATCTCTTCGTTACGTGCTTGTCTACTCTTGCATGTTTGTGTGAAGAAGTTTGCTTGTAAGGAGCTCAAGATCACCCTCTTCCCATGGTATCAGAGTCCCAATTTTTATAATGAGCTCAATTAGTAAGCAAAGGAAGTGGTACTACATGGATAAGGGTAACTCTATCTCTTGCCCTTTAATTTGGCAAAGGAAATCTTTGCAGGTAGTTGTTGTTAGTAGTTAAAGAACAACAACTGGCACAACAAGAGGGCACATTACTATATCTTAGGGAGCCCTATGTGTATACTGTGTTTGATGTTCGAAGGACTACATTATCGTTATTTTGGCCATCCAGAGTCATTTCAGAGTCTATTTTGAATGGGCTTAAAAAAGACTATGATCAATTTTGGATATCTATCAAAAGTTGAGAAAGTTTAAAGGAAGAGATTGAGGTGCAGGTTGATATAAAAACAAGAATCATGGACAACAACAACGAGATTCCAAATCACAAATAGGTGAAAGAGGCCACTCTAGAAGCCTTCTACACAAACACATGTAGAGGTAGATGTAAATCTTTATCAAGAGGCCGAGGTGTAGGCTGGTATAGAGACAAGAATCATGGACACCAACAACAAGATTCTAATTCACAAATAGGTGGAAGAGGCCACTCCAGAGGCAGGGGAAGATAGAGAGGCCAAGGTGGATGGTGAAGAAATTATAGTCGAAAGTAATATTATAGTAGTAAACAAAGGCTTGAGTATTGTCATACCAAAGATAATGTTGCTGATTTGTTTACTAAGCCTCTTCCTCGACCTACCTTGGATTATCTTCTTCAGCACGTTGGCGTTGGTCCTCCCATCTGGACCTGAAGAGGAGGTGTTGGATAGGTGTCATCTCCAGATGGTGTCACGCTAGTGGCACACTCTTTAGCCTCTAGGCATTTTTGGGATTTATAGCATTCATTTCCATTTTTTCCTATTTACACACTTTTTTGGGTGGAGGAACTTTCCTATATATATGAGGCATTGTAGTTCATTTCTAATCAAGTTGGCTAGTGGTTCATTGATGAGTTCTTGAGTACATTGTCTCTTCTCTCATCTCTTCTTTCTCACATTGTTTTCATTTAACCTTAGGATGTACTTTTTCCACCTTCTTATGGTAGTATAATAGCATCATGGCAATGTGTCACAACCGATTGAAACTTTGTAAGTGAAAAAAATTCCACAACCCTACTTGTGGTGGCGACTCGTGCCAAAGGTGACTCATTAAGTGATGATAGCAGTAGACTATAGATCTCACAATTGACTCTCTAGGAGGTGTAGTTGGAATTCTCCATTGGCAAGTTTGGAAGCATGATTGATTTTTGTCGCATGTATTGAACATTCTTGGGTATTCTAGACGTGAAATATGGCTAAAATTATATTACAAAACATTGGAAATGCCTCTAGTTGCTGCTGCTAAAA
The DNA here is from genome assembly GCF_041138505.1 of Cibotium barometz. Taxonomy (NCBI): domain Eukaryota; kingdom Viridiplantae; phylum Streptophyta; class Polypodiopsida; order Cyatheales; family Cibotiaceae; genus Cibotium; species Cibotium barometz. Next base: position 33,883,247 of record NC_141084.1, read on the forward strand.
TTAGGGATTCCCATCAAAAGTGATGGCAAGGGGTGTACTCATCATAGAAGGCAAGCCTGTTAAAAAAGGAAGCGATCGACTAATGGTGGGACGTGTGAACCTTTGGAGGGTAGAGTTCATTATAGGGCTAGAGGCTAGATGCCCACCTATGCCATTGACATGGTTGGTGAGATTATGGTTGATATTTGTCACCAATGGCTCTTATCTTTATGTTATGGTTATCAAGAAGGAAAGAAGATGGACATTGTATGTTTTAGTAGAAGAGTACTTTCCCTTATAGTATGTACTCTTATCCTTATGTTAAGTTTGTTGTAACATAATAAACAACCTAGACTAGTGGCCAAGGTTCTTGCCTATGCAAACGTGAACATAAGTTCCTTATATACAAGTAACTTTGACATTAAGTAATTCAAGCATTCCCCATTGTGAATTAAGTCTTGTGAGCTCTTTATTCTCATATCTCTTATCTTGTTAATTTTGTTTGCTTCCTTCTAATCTCTTCTCTTGTTGGATTTGATTCAATGCATCCTTGTTGATGATGGTAGCTTGCATGTAGGAGAGTGGCTTGAGGCTAGTCTTTGCTTCGAGATCTTCTCTTCCTCCTGTTGAGAGTAGTTAGGTAGCCATAGGAGAGATGACCATCTCTTGCCTCCATCTAGGTTGCATGAGCTCTCTCTTTTCACCCTAGTAGCTTAGGATCTTCTTGGAAGACGACATCAAACCGAAGCTAACACACCGGCACAAGAATGTTGCTTTAAGGCATTTTTAGATAGCATAAATTGACCAAACAACATGAAACTTTTTTAAAGCATATTGGATATAGGGTGTGGTGAAGTGTCCTCAATGACGACTTTTGATCCATTCAATTGTGCATTTAAGCAAGGTTAGAGAGCTTAACAAAGGGCTATTCCTACTATCAATTCATTTTTGAGATCCCCTCAAATAAAAGGTCGTTCAAAATGGATTTCTAGTTAGTTTTCATGTAAAAACATTTACATGTCAATAGTAGAATGGTTGAGATTCCCACTTCAACCAATCTCCTTTCATCCTTAAATTGGCAATCTACTTATAATAAAGTGGCAACCCCACCTCATCCTTTGAAATTTGATTTTTATCCTTGCAAAAAGATAGCTTGGATTTGGTATGATGGTGGGTTTCAATTGAGTCCTTTATCATGTATAATACCCACATGTAGTTGGGTTTTATTTTCGTTCAATTCTTGGATGTACTTTTTTCACCTTCTCATGGTAGTATAATACCCACATGTAGTCCTTTATCATGTATAATACCCACATTCATGTAGTTGGGTTTTATTTTCGTTCAATCCTTGGATGTACTTTTTCCACCTTCTCATGGTAGTATAATAGCATCGTGGCACAACCGGTTGAATACTTTGTAAACGAAAAAAACTTCCACAACCCTACCTGTGGGGGGGATTCGTGCCAAAGGTGACTCATTTAGTGATGGTAGCAGTAGACTATATACAGGTCTCAATTGACTCTCTAGGAGGTGTAGTTGGAATTCTCCATTGGCAAGTCTGGAAGACTGTCAAAAGTGATGGTGGCAGAGGGGTACTTGTCACCAAAGGCAAACCTGTAAAAAAGGAAGCGATCGACTAGTGGCGGGACGTGTGAACCTTTGGAGGGTAGAGTTCATTGTAGGGCTAGAGGCTAGATGCCCACCTATAAGATGGGTGATCTGACATGTGCCACGTGGCACACTATAAATGATTACAAACCTCTCTCGAGTTTGACTTTGGGTCATTAATATGCAAGTTGCAACACGTCCAATGAAGTGTCTTCCTTTTGTAGGGGTTAAAACCATTATTAAATTAGTTGGGGTCTATGCGAGGATGAGCATTGATGGGCATGGCAATATGCATGCATGATGGTGGGGAGGTTTTTGGGACTTCATTGAATGTTCTGTCATGTCTGTTGTGACGTCTTGCCAGAGAAGAAAGGAGCTCACATCATTGCACAGGAAAAACTGAGAAAGATCTTTTGATGAACATGGGGATGGGCTTTGATCTGCAATGCAGCTCTGTCCAGCGTTACAAGAAGCTTGGAGAGCGAGGTATGGAGAACTGTACCCCCGGAATCTCATCTCGCCATAGCTGACCAAGCTTCCTCCTTCTCCTGCATCGGGTTTGTCTTCGTGCTTACCTGTGTTTTTGGCCATTCTCCCGTCTGTTCTTTGATCTTCCACAAGCATTCACATGTAAAGCACAGCGTCCTCTCAAACCCTAGTGGAGCAGAAGAATGGAAGGTCTTGGCGAGGGTTATGAAGCCTTCGTAGAACGGCTGCAGTCAGATTTTGCAGTTTCCAAAAGCTCTGCGCAGAATGGTAACCCTAACCCTAGCATTAACCATAGCCATAGCCATAACTCCAACCCTAACGTTAAGGTTGGCGCAAAGCTGAACCGCAGTGCATTCCCCTCACATCTGCCTCCTTCCCATTTGCCACATCCAAAGTATGTAGGTTATCCATCTCCTGCAAACGCTTTTACTGTAAAAAAAGAGGAGTCTTCTTCCTCTTCGGAGTCCTCAATCAGGGGTGGGCGTGCCCTCGTTGATGTGGCCAAGGATGAGAAAGCTTCAGCTTTAGGGTTTCCTGGCATATCCCGCACCTTCAGCTCTGACCTGAACGAGGTATCAGATGTCCCTTACCACCACAGAGGCCATCGTCGAACCCAGTCTGAAATTGCTTTCCGCTTGCCAGATGATATCGCATTTGATTATGAACCAGGATTTCTGGAGTCTTCAGCAGAGGCAGATGAGCTAGGAGACGACTTCCTTTCGATGTTGGACTTAGAAAAAATGAATCTGTCCTCTCCATTAATGGCTTTGCCTGCAATGAAGACTGTTGGCAATATCAACCACTTGCCTGCTGCTCCACACCATGCTCGGAGTTTCTCAGTGGACCAAATGCTGGCAGGATTCAACAGTAATGAGGATGCATTTGGTTATTCGGAAGAGACTGTGGTAGAACGACCAAGGCACAGGCATTCTCATAGCTATTCTATGGATGGCTCTACAGCTTTTCCTAAGGAAGCTGGATCGTCTTCATCTGAAACATCTAAAACGGTCTCTGCTAACAAGCTGGCAGAACTTGCTCTGATTGACCCGAAGCGAGCTAAGAGGTTTGTCTGTCTGCAGATCATGCTAGCTTTTAAAGATTGTACTCTTTGTTTGAGAACGACTACATCAGTGATAGACTGTTTTGAGCTTTTTTTGGTTGTAAATGGTGTAATCAAGTAAGCAGCCTCATTGGAGTTGTGCAAATATACCCAAGGACTGATAGAAAGGGCATGGTTTGAATAGGATATTAGCAAACAGGCAGTCAGCGGCTCGCTCGAAGGAGCGCAAAATGCGATATATTGCAGAGCTAGAGCGCAAGGTTCAGACTCTTCAGACGGAGGCTACTACTCTCTCAGCGCAACTCACTCTTATGCAGGTGGTGGTTATGGTTTTTCTTCCACAATGCTTTGAGTCATTGAGCACACTTCTGAATACTAGTGTTTGCCTATGGGTCTTCCTGGAAGCTAAAGCATTCAGCTATGGCGTTGAGGCAACTTGTGCAAACATTTCCTGTACTACTGGGCTTGACGTTAGCTTTTTTTGTTTTGTTTGGTTTGACAGAATGATACCACAGTATTGACAGCAGAGAACGGTGAATTGAAGTTTCAGTTGCAAAGTCTGGAACAGCAGACACATTTAAGCAACGGTAAAAATGTCATTTGTTTTTTGCCCAGTTTTGCACTGATAAGTACACATAGCAGGTGGGATCTTACAAATGTAGGTGGCCCCTTTAATGCTGGGCCTGCCTTTGTCCAGTGTTCTCTAGCTTGCTGTCTTCTGTGTTTGCCATTGAGGAGGCTGTGCATGCACATGGCGGAACATAGATGCTGCTGCCTGAAAGCATGGTTGTCCTTGCATGCTTTTGTCTCGTGTCCCAAGCTCCATTCTATGTTTTGAGTTGACACATCCTCTCCTTGGCATGTAGTTTACATGTCACGTAGCTGAATTTTGGAAGGGTAATGAATCAGCAAACTAATTGTGGCGACAAATTGGGAGACAGAAGCAAGCAATTTACATACTATAGTTCCATTGATGAGGATGAGGTGGCTGAAGCCACAAGCCGAACGATGCTTGGAGTCTGCTGCAACAAGGGCTGTTATTTACTTTTGAGAAATGCACAAGTCAAGTCTGTGACTGTAGTGCCACATGCATCAATACTTCTCAGTTCCTAATGTTGAAATGGGAGTTGGACTAGAGCAGAGCAATGGTAGCAGAGATAAGTCTCTGTGTATCTTCTTGCTTTATTGCATTCAGGTTGTCAATTCAGCAGCCCAACTTGCAGCAGAGCAATGGGCTGTTTGGCTCCTTTCTCCAGCTTTCTGTGACTCCATAGAGAGGTTTTTTGATTTCTGCACAGTAAAACCTTGTACTTCTCTTTGGTTTCTGTCAGTAAAGCAAGCACTCAAAAAGGGGGAGGGGGGACTGGTTTTTGGATCAATGGGCGTGTCCTCTGTGCACTTTCTCAACTCTTAAGTCAGTAGTTTGCGATGATGTGTTGTTAAAATGGATTGGGTGCTTTCTTTCGCTATCAAATTGTTGATTTGCTTGCATTTCCTAAGGCTTTTTATATTGATATCAGATCAGTTGTTGGTGGCTTCCTCTCTCAGCTAGGTTGAATCAGATTTCTAAAACAGATTTGAAGGGGTGGCCTGCTCTGGTTCCGTTTGTCATGTTGCATTCTAGAATGTATTTTGCCATTCATCTTTGTGGTTTATGGTACACCTGCAATTTCAAACATTTAAGGTTATGATAATACCCAATCCATGCTAATGCTCAGGTAATTGACTAAGTATAGTTCAGTGCTGCCAGAGTGCTTTGTTACAAGCGGCCTTTTTCCATTCAACACCATCTTTGCTTGTTTTAGGAGATGTTGCTGTCCATGTTGCGGCATCAAGACTCCCAGGTGCGAAGACCAAATCGCCAAAGATCAGCAGACGTGAGTGGTGCAGTTAGCTTAAGGTCAGCACATGCAAGTCATTGGACTAGCCCAGCAAAGCTACACTTAAGTTGATTGGATGGCTGATTGCAGGCTGGAAGTTGGCACAGGAGGCTTAGGTGGAGTCTTTCTGTCAGTTTTGCATTTAGGAGGCTGGAAGACCATTTAGAGCCATAGGAATACGCAGCGGATATGAGACAAACTGCTGAGAGCATAACGTAGCAAGACACCATGAAGAGGATGAGCAAACGCAAGAGAACCACCAGCCTGAAAAACGCAGAGCTGTGTGGAGAAAAGCAAACGCAAAAGAGAGAGAGTGAAGCTGTATGAACTCTGCACTATATACAAGATCTGGTACAATACCCAATACATGAGGTGTGGGGGGCAGCCCTTCTATATATATGGTCCAGGGCTGCTGGTCGGCCAGCCCAAAACAGGCCGACAGCAGCCAGATGTCCACGACCAGCAAAAAACGGTAAAACCACCAGTCGGCCATAAAAAACGCAGTCGGCCAGAATATGCAGGTCGGCCAGGACATAATCAGGCGGCCAGAACTGACAACCCCCCCACGACGAGAACTAGGGAAAAAATACGGGGAGATGGGGAAAAATGAAAAAAGGTGCAGGGTGGGCACACCCACAACAAAGGCCCTTTGTGAGATAATGTACAGACAGGAGATGACTGCTAACACCCCCTCTCAGCTCCTGGATGTGGAACCAACCCCAGTGAGTTGGAGTGCTGCCGGAGCATATCCTTAGGTAGAGACTTTGTGAAGAGGTCCTTCGCATTGTCCTCCGTCGAACAAAACTCTAGCAAGATGTCATCAGCAAAAAAACTTGTCACCAACAAAGTGACTCTGGATGACCGTGGGTTCCGCTAGTGGAAACCCAATCTCGCCAAGTAACCTCTGCAACCTCACCACCTCGCAAGCAGTACCACAAGCAGCCTGGTACTCTGCCTCTGTAGACGACAAGGCAATAGTTGGCTGCCACTTGCTGCTCCATGAAACAGCTCCTGAGCCAAGGGTAAAACCATAGCCTGATGTAAATCTCCTCGTGTCTCGAGCTCCTCCCCCATATGAGTTACTCCAACCGCGGAGGCTGACTCCATCCGGCGTTCCCCCTCTAGTATCATAGCAGAGTCGAAGATCCTTCGTACGTTGCAGGAACTGCAAGATCCGCAATCCTGCATCCCAATGAGTCTTCAAAGGCATATGCAGAAATGAGCTCAACAGCCCCACCGGAAGCTCAAGTCCAATCTGGTGTTCAGCAACCAAATCAATGAACCAAACTGCTTCTGAAACAAAGAGGCATTAACCTGCTCACAAGGATCATCAACTGTAACTTTGGTATGCCAAGTCCTGGAACCTGCTGAAGACCATACAAGGCCTTCCTGAACCTAGAAACCACTCCCTCTGAACTTGGAACCTCAAAGCCTGGAGATTGCTCAACAATGAATATCCACCTCCACCTGCAAGTCACCATCTTCCACTTGCTTGGCTTTCCTACCAGTTCCTTGGGAAAGAGCTTCCTCAACTGTAAGAGGCTCTTCGTCCCGAATGAAACGAGACATCAAAGCATAGTTTACCTGTAAAGGCTCCTCTGATTAACGAACGCAAGAACTGGAATGTTCTTGCCTACTGCTACCAACATCTGGCAAGCCATCCACCATCTGGTCTCAGAAAGCTTGCTGCAACGTATCCACATTTAAGTGGTCACGACGAAACTGCCACATCACCTAATTGAGAACCTGTAAGAGAGAGTGCTGAGAGTTTGTAAATCCTATTCTCCACTCCACCTTCCCATACAACGTGGCCTGTCGCTTTGTCTTGGAAAGCAACAAAATGCTCCTCAAATTCCACCCGTGCACTAGGCTTGCAAACCTCATGCACTGACAATAGACGAAATCCAAGAGATGGGACAAAAAGAACTTGGGAGGAATGCTTCCCCCCTCTGCCATCGGGAACGATCTCTAACTTGCCCTCACTGTGAATAGGGGTAGTGGACTCGTCACCAATCAAGATGTGACCTGCGTGCCTCCGAAGATCTTGTAATAACTCCCGAGAAGGAGTTGTGTGGCTAGAAGCATCACTGTCTAGAGTCCAGTCCTCAGTGTTCCTAGCGGTGAGTCCAACCGCCTCTGTCCAATAATGGCCTTTCTTGCCGCAATTGTTACAGGTCCTCTTTGCCTTCAAGGTGTCACAATCCACGTCGGGCTCCCGCTCGGAAGACTTCTCTTGGGAAGACTTTCCTTTGCCCTTATTGCGGCCTTGCGACCGTTGGCCAGTCAAGGCCTCATAACCTCCTCCCTGGGGAGGGTTCGAAAAAATGCTCTTCTTGTTCCAAGACCATAGGCTCAGCACCATCCGCTAGCCAGTGAAGGCCTCAGAAATCCCACCCTGTGGAGGGTTCGAAAAACGCTCTTCCTGGTCCAAGACCATAGGCACAAGCTCATCCCATGTGATGGTGTTGAGCCTGCCACCGGTGACCAAAGAGGAGTCGAAAGCTGAGTACTGAGAGGTCAGATGAGACATCAATGTGATGGCCATGTCCTCTGAAGATATCTCCTTCCTAGCCTGAAGAACCTCCTGCCGAAGAGCCTGCAACTTGTTGATGTGCTCCCGCATCGTCGAAGACTTTGCAGGATCCATCATCTGCATCTGCACTTCCAAGGAGATCCGCGTCATGGGTGGTACCCTGTTATACAGAGAATGTTGCCAAATCCCTTTGGTCAGTGTCATATGTTTGATATGATTAATCACTTGTGGTGTGCAATTAAGGAAGATGAAAGAACGCACATGGGCATTGACACGATCCCACAACTATGCCTGAGCCTCCCGTTCTTTCTGAGTATAGGGTAACAACTCCCCGTCCTCCAACTTCGGTCGTGGAACACCAACCACAATGAAATCAGCGAAGTCATAAGTCTCCAATACAGACTCCATCATTACCTTCCGTATGCCGTAGTTGGTCCCGTCCAATTTTCGATCCACAGGGAACGTGGGGAGAGTAGGGATCTTCACGTGCTTCTCGGCCATCTCAAGCAAGTCTACCATCTTGGGGGGGTTACTTTGGTCTTGTGAAGGGAGGGGGAAAAAAAATGAAGAAGAGGCTGCAACTAATATGCAAGGTGGCTGTCCAACGGTGATGGCCGCCTTCTACCCAATCTCCAAGTCCCGAACAACGCAAGAGATCTCCAATCAGCACCAAAAAACCAGCAGTCCTGCAAGCTCTTCAAATCTCCCGCAAGCTCCAAGGTTGTTGCTAAGTTTTAGCAATGGTGGAAACAGCCTTGTGCAAATTATGGTTTGAAGATACAAACCACCACCCTAATTTAGCAGATATCATGCACCTCATCATGGATAAGATTTGGGTTTCCTCCCTCCCATGACCTTAGAGATCTGGGTATCTATATCAGTGCTCCACCCTTGTGAAATTTTCAATGTAATGTGTACAAATTGGGTTGATAAGGAACACCTCTGCACCTTCTTCTCCCCCACCCCCCTCTAACACACACACACACACACAAACTTTACATATGAGAGTGTATTGTCATGATTCGCTCGCTTTTCTGGTTTGCTCGACGAAACCCGCTCGCCTTCTCGTATAACTCAAATTGAAGACATCCACTTAGTCTAGGTCATCGGCCAAATTCACACCATTGAGCACCTCATTCATACGAGTGTCCATTACATGGAACGTCCGGAGAGCCATAGGTAAACTCCCTAGCTTTAATCTATTATTAAGCTGAAAATTAAATAGCTAATGAATCCCTATTAAAACTCATAGAGCACTGCACTAGGGCCGTTGCTCGGAAACCCCCCAAGTGGCTTCGTATTCATTATTGATCTTTTGAAGAGGTACAAGGCTCGATGGGTTCTCTATACCATGTGTTTTGCAGGCCCGGTGGGGGACTTTAAATCATAGTTATTGGAAACAGAACAAGGGGCTTGAAATGGGGAAACTCCATGTTAGCAAGGGAAACATTTCTTAAAACTTTTCCCAACTATTTCTTCAGGTGGAAAACATTTCCTTAATCGAAATGCATTTCAGGCTGCAAGCAAAGGGGGCTCAATTTAGCACCTAGATGCAAAAATAACTTTTCCTTTCTAGATGAACAGCTCAACTTGAGTTACAAAAAGTAATTGCCTTTCCTTTTTTTCAAAAAGGAGAAATATATTAAAAGATTTATGTACAACTTGGCAACTCCTAAAACAATGGGACTACCCTTAGAAAGCTTAAGTTGCTAGGTTTTAAAGGTAAGTTGTCGAGATACCGGACAAGCCAAAAAAAACATAGCTAAGCACAAAAGGCCTATCAGATTAATAGATTTTCTTTTGGGAAACATCAAGATTAACACTAGTTGAGTAATCGAGCCACAAAAGTGGCTGAAGGCTGATTTATGAATTTTGACGTCCATAAAAGGAAAAGATGCTCATTCAAGGTACCCAAGATCCCAAGCACTGCGAGACCACTTTGCGTCTAGTGCGAAGGCTCACATTCGATCCTCACCAAATTAGCACAAAGACTTGCAAACCAAGTTCTGCTTGATCCAAGACATTTTGCTTTTTTTTTTCCCCGAAAAAAAGATCTCTCTATTAGTTTTATGAAAAAACCTGAAAAGAAACTTGTGGATAACCAAGTTTTGCGTAATTCTAGCTAGGTTGAAATACAAGCACATATCCTCTAAAAGAGGGGGAAGGATACTCCCCTCCATGGCTAGCCGCTCTCAGAGGGAACTACCTTATAGAGAGAGAAAGGAAAGGAAATGAAAGCTGTATTAACGTCTACTAGAGGCCGAACTCGACCTATGAGACAAATCAATGTACAACTGTCAATGTCCTCTGGATGTCCAGAAAAAAAAAAAAGGACAAAATGAACATGAAATAAACTATGAAAGTGCTGAGCTAGTGGGTGGGTGTGATGGATGGAGCACTACTGCTAGAGGCTCAGTATGCAACCTATATGCGTAGGGTATACAAGAATGCAATGCAGATCTGTCTAGCTCCAACCAGTACCATAATGGGGGTGTAATATGTGATACATAGGCGATGGCGAGGCAAAAATACCTCGGAGCATGATCTTCGAGTGTGAGTGTAAGTGAGCTAGCTGCTCTTGGATATGGTGCTAATGTCGAGCCCGTATCTCTGTGATCTCCCTCTGATGTAGTCTGGGAGTCTGGTGCTCTCGGTCTCCGTCTGGCTCGGAGGTCCGGTCTGATAATGGTTTCCCAAGCAACTCTAGCCCTGGTGTGTGCATTTCCATTAGGCGCCCATGTAGCTCTCGCCTGAAGAGTACCGCTATACCTCAGATCCTCTCAATGTGCTCTGCCGTGTGGTCCCCCTGTGTGTAGACTCCCACTGATAACCCTCTACTTTGGGTAGCCCCCTCTCTGGGCTCTAGTGTGTCTCTGTAAGTAGTATGATGTCCCGTCCCTCCATGACCTCCTCCATCCTCCCAGTATGTGTCCAAAGTGCTCCATTGCAGTTCCAAACTGCTATGTGTATCTGTGAATTTGGATCCTCCATGGCCGATGTCCCATAGGCCGCTTGGCGCTAATCGGTGGCCTTGCCATCGATGATGACACGATCATCGCGATAGAATGGTCTCTTGCTCTCTTTCTAGGCCTATAGGACTCTCGGCATACATGTTTTCCTATGTTCTATCTGCATCCTTGTAAGGTCGTCATCTAAATAGATGGGATCTCCCTGTAATCCTTGTAGAATCAACCTCTTCCTCATGAAGGTGGCCCTTTCCGTCTTCCCTGCAAACTGTAGGATGAGGGCTCGCTTGCGTGTTGAGTCTTTCCCGGCTCTCCATGCTTTGGTGAAGGGGGGAGGGTCCTCTTCCCTGTAGCCGAGCTTCGTGCATAGAAGCTGTCCATCTTTCTCGGGAGTGGAGTTGGGTGACTTGGTTATACCTGTGACTCGAATGTTGAGGCGGTGGGCTTGCCTCATCTTCTCCTCTTCAATGGTGGTGTGAATGATTTGGTGTTCTTCCCTTTGAGTCTCCTCCCTCACCTCTTTATAGGTGTTCTTCACCACTTCAACCCATCCTGATTGCTTGGCTTCGAGTTTCCCCTCCATGTCTTTTGTGATCTCCTTGGAGATCTCTTCTTTGATGGCTGTGAGAGTGTTGCCATTGATCTCCCCTTCTTCCTTCTCGGTGTTCTTGACGGCTACCAGTTCCACTTTCAATGCACTCACCTCCTCCTTGAGTGCCGTGTTCTCTTGTTCAAGTTCCGTGACCCGTACTTCGAGGGCCATGATGTGCCGGTGTAACTTGTTCTCCACCTCATTGAGGTTGGAATCGAATGTCTTCTTGTTTTCCTTGATTAGTGCCTTCATTGCCGTCTCGAGGGCCTCGAGCTTCTCTTGGAGTCTCGGAGCCATTCTTCGAGATTACTCTGCAGTGCTTCCCACAGGCAGGCAAAGAGGAGCGAGAGGGGGATTGCAGGAGAGAGAAAGAGAGTATTTCTGGCAGCGCAAGCAGGCCAACACAATGTGAGCACAGCAACTCCAGGCGTAGCACAAGGGGTGTGCAGTGCAAGCAGGGCAGTTCGGGTGGGGATAGGCGTAGCACAGCGTGGACAGGGCAGCGCTAGGCGCAGCACAGCCAGGGTGCGTAGCGCGAGTAGAGCAAGACCACCAGCGCGAGCAGGGCAGGGCCACCAGTGCGTAGCGCGAGCAAGGAGAGCTTGCGTGACGTCACGTCATGGACCAGACGGCTTTCGTGAGCCAGGCAAGATCACCAGCGCGAGCAGCGAGAGGGTAGGACCACTAGCGCGTAGCGCGAGCAGGGAGAGCTTGTGCGACGTCATGCCATGGACCAAACGGCTTTTCGTGAGCAGGGCAGAACCACTAGCGCGTAGCAGGAGCAAGGCAGAACCACCAGTGCGTAGCGCGAGCGGCGAGCAAGGTTGGACGCCAGCGCGGAGAGAGAGAGAGAGAGAGAGAGAGAGAGAGAGAGAGAGAGAGAGAGAGAGAGAGAGAGAGAGAGAGAGAGCGTCTACTAAAGAGTTTTGTGAACTTAACTCTCTAGGTGGAGGAATTTATCCCAAAGAGTTTTGTGAACTTAGCTACACTGCAAATAATGACCATTGTTCTTTTTTGGACCTTAAGATTTCTCAATCTTGTGTTGGTTTAGATGTAGATATATATGAGAAACGTTTACAACTGGAGTATTCTAACTTAAATATCATAAGAATGCATATTGAAACACTTAAACATGGCCACAGCCTTAACATATATCCATCATCACTTTGCATGAAAACATAAAAGCTGGACAAAACATCCACAAATGCTGAAAATGGAGCTTGCACGTGTGACACCGCATAGAGGCCGGAATGGGCCAACCCCCCCCTTGGAGTATTTTATTACCCAAGGAGAATAATATCATGCACAAGCTTTGAGGGCCTTACTCTCCCCACGGGAGATGCCGGATTATCCATATACAAATGCCATAACACAGCCCAACACGAGGCAACCAAGCCGGAACATATGCTGTCACCAATTGGCCGACCATTTGGTCCATCTCCAGTTTTTGCGTCTCGTTCACTTGAGGCCAGGCCGGTGTCTCATGTGAAGAGGCCAGTATTTTGCTGACATGGACGGGAGCCAGACTGGTGCCACCCGTGTGTTAGCAGGATGGTGTCGTATGGACGGGAGCCAGACCAGTGCCACCCGTGTATGACCTGGACTGTGTTCGACCCATGGGATTGTCACGCCATGGAAGAGCCAGTATTCGTGCCGTGTTTTGCCTATGGGACAGTCACACCATAGGGAGACTCGTGCCTGGAACTGTGTCTTACCCTATGGGACTGTCACTCCATAGGAAGACCAGGTTTTTATGTTTTTATGTCGTGCCAGTTTTGTGCCGACAGATATTTTGTACTTGTTCCATGAACGGTAGATATGTCCATGTTACTATTTGCACATGCACACATATTTTGCATGTTTGAAACTGTTTTCGCATGACATGTATTTGTGTGTTTGCCTGCTTGACGTGTTACTTACTGAGCGGGGACGCCTGCCAGTGAGTCGTGAAGTCTGCTCTGTATTCTGACGAGTCTTGGTGCATGTGAACAGGTGGTAAGTATGTTACACATGTTGTTTTTAATATTTTATTCTAACCCCTTTGTTTTATAAGGTTAAGTGTTCACATTCATTTAAATGTGGGCACCACTTTGGGCACCCACTTAGGGGCCAAGGTGGGGAGCCCCACTTTAAGTGAGTGTGGGGGTGGGCATGGTCACCTACCCAAACTCCCCACCCACATGCAAGCGTGGAGTAAACTCCACTATGATTTTATTAAAAAAAAAGCTCCCTCCTTCAAGCGTAAAAAAAAAAAACCAATCGCTTCTTGCGTTTGTTCATCACCCGGCGATCATCCCTTTCGGCGCATGATATCTCACAGCAGGCGACTTCTATTGCTTCTCTTCAGGCTGCGCCTATCACGTTCATGAGGCTGCACGTATCCTCCAACAGGCGGCTGCCTCCTCTGCACAGCAGCTGCACTTCCTCCCATACAGGTGGCTGCGCCTGTTTTCCTGCAGGCTGCTTTGCCTACACAAAGGCGGCTGCTACCACCTGAAGGCTACACTTCAGCTCTGCTACAGCCGGCTGCTCCTCCAGGCTATCTCCTCTTCAGGCTACAGCCAGGCGACAGTACCTGCAGGCTGCCCATCCTCTACCAGCTGCACCTCCCCATGCTCCCCTGCAGGCGACTGGCTACTATTCATGCTTTTCTACTGTCTATGCAAACTGCTGGCTGCACATGAATTCCTACAAGGCGACTGTGCACTCCATCTCCAATAAGGCAGGAGGCTGTGTGCTCTAACTCCAGCAAACTGCTCATTCTCCCCACGTTGCAGCCAGGCATCTCCTCCCTTGCAAGTGGATGCTTCTTCTCTCACAGCAGGCGGCTGTACCCTTTGTGGTAGTGCTTGTCTTGATAGTTCTACACGAGGCAACTATTTCTTCAACAAGGGTGGCTTCAAATTCTACACAAATACCACAAGTATTGGTTTTCTTTCAACCATCTACAAGTAAGTGAATTTCAGATTTCAATAGAGTATTTTATGTTTAAATCTGATAAGGGATTCATTCCGCTGGGCGAACACCTGTTCGGTGCCGGGTTGTCCAAGCTATATTGGCGAACCTCGGTCCAAAGGTGCTGAGATCGGGAGAGCCAGGCGTTAGTACGAGAGCGCCTGTCTGTGCGTGGTCTCGGAACACCAGTGAGGCGCTCTCCGCGGAGTCCAGTGAAAGCACAGGACCGCAGAGATTGGACCACACTAGTGGTCGTACTGCTTCGAGCTTCTACATCAAGTTTCGACCTCGAGCCTACTTGTTTGGTACTGTTTTCATATGTACATGGACATTATCTGGTTCTTGGAACCCATGGAGCATTGTATTCATTAAATACTCCCAATAAATATATCATATATTGAGGGGGGGGTCGGCCCGTTCCGGCCCCAGTGCTGGTGTCCATCGTTCCATTTCATTTCATTTCAATTTCAAGTTGTATTAAGTTGTCCATTTCAAATTTGTGGTTTTAAAGTTGTGCTATTAAGCGTGTGGGTGTCCAACGGAGTCTTTCCCACTTGACGGGATCGGTTTCATTGGTATTCGAGCACGGTTGTTTCCCTCTTCCTAGTGGGGAAACCAACCTGTGTACTGGACATCCCGCTTTTAGCAAATGTAAAACACAATGGACAGCCAAGGCAACCCTTTGGAAGTGCCGAATTCGAGGGGTCCATCTAGTGCTTCTCGTGGGTCTGATGCCCTGCGTGGTAGGCACAAGCCCCTTGAAAGGGTTCTTGATAGTGAATCAAAGGGTCAACTGTCTCCAGGAAAGACAGTTATGCTTGAACAAGAGCCTGATGCTATGAGGGCTGAAATGGAACATATGAGAAAACTTTTGCAGGCTCAAGAGCAAGAGTTAAAGTTTCTGCATGAAGATCCCCATCTGCAAAGTGCTATTGAAGCCAGGAAGGCTGATGCTATGGTAGATGTAACTTTCAAATCAATGGCTCGCGAAGTGGGCAAGAAACCAAGGGAGTTGGCACTTGCCTACCTCCTCCGCAAAGGTGATATCAAAGAGGGGGATGACGGAGAGCTGAAATTCAGAAATCCACCTCATTTGAAGCATGGAGATCCCGCATCCCAAAGGCTGAAATCTTTTATGCAAAAGGAAGAGGTGACTGTCACCTCTCGACATGCATCTTCTCCCCAAGGCACTAAGCCTGATAGATATATGTATGCCAGTGCTCATGGAGGGCATGAAAGTCACATGCATGCAAGAAATGTATCTCATAGTGACAGGTCTACTTCCAGTAAAATTTTGCCTTCTGAGTTGTCTCATGGAGAGACCATGCCATATGCAGGTAAGTCACATACATCTGAGTTTCGAGTTCGTGGAGCACATGCCACCGTGCCCCATGAAGCTTCTATGACGGCCCATGGAGCCCATGCAGACAGGGCTACCCCGTTGGATAAGGGGAAAAGAAAAAGAGAAGACCATGAGCCTCATGCCAGGAAGCTCAAGGAATTCAAAGCAGGTGACAAATCTGTTAAATTTGATGCTTTTCATGGTGAACATGATGCTTCTAAGGTGTTAGCATTTGTGGCACAGTTCGACATTGCTTTTAGCGATGAGGATTTCACAGAAAAGTCAAAGGTGCGCCATGCTAGCATGTTTTTGAAAGGGACTGCTGCTCATTGGTGGATCGCTGAAAAGATCACCAAGGATCCCATTTCTACTTGGAAGGAATTCAAGGATAGATTTTATGCTCAATTCTTGCCACCTAATGCAGTGCAAACTCTCACTCAAAAGTGGGACAGGTTGGAGCAAAAAGATAATGAGAGTGTGCAACAGTATGTTAACAAATTCTGGAAAGTGTTGCTGGAAGTGACTCCCTTTATGCAAATCACTGAAGATGAAAGAAAGAGGAAGTTTCGTTCTGGACTGCAACCAGTATATAGATCGGGTATTGAATTGCATCCGAAACATACCTTGCAACAACTCACAGCTTCTGCTCTTGCTACGGAGCAATTGGTGCTGAAGATTAAGCAGGATCAAGGAGGTTCCAAGGGGAAAGACAAGGCTGTCCCAAATCAGCAAAAGGACAACCACCTAAAAAGAACTTCCGGGAGCCTTACAAGGGTGGTAAAGCTGAAAATAACACATCTGAAGAACAGGGCCCAAGAAAGAACAAATTCGGCTTAACTCCGGAGCAAAGAGAGCAATATGCCAAGGATGGAAAATGCTTTTCTTGTGGTAGCAAAGACCACATGTTTCGGCAATGCCCAGATCGCAAACCAAAGCACGAGGACAAGCACACCAAAGCAAATGTTCATGCAGTTCCTGATGTGCAAGGTAATACAGGTCATGATGCAAAAGAGCGTATGGTTTGCAAAGCTTGGGGGCAAATCAAGGATCAGCCCGCACTCTTCATGTTTGATGACTGTGCAACTGACAATTTCATCTCTATGCAAATGGCAGCTGCATTGGGTCATAGTAACCAGAAACGGCGTTTCCGCTGATGGAGAGAAACCTGAATTAGGGTTTAGAGTTCATTCATGGGAGACATACACAGAGAAGCAAGGGAGAGAGAGAGAGTTGTGGGGATAAGTCAACTCATGAAAAGCATGAGTGTGTGACTCCCCTATCACACATGTATATTGCACTAGTACACATAGTGCACTTAGTACATTAAAAGTACTAAGTGTACTATGTACTATAACTTATGGGCTTGTACACACTATAAGGGTGGGCATAACGCCTTTACCCCAACAACCTCCCACTTAAAGGCAAAGTGCCCTTAAGTAAAGGAAAAGAAAAAATCAGCATGTACATGATAATATACAAGGCCATATCAAGGCTGAAAATGGCCTCATCCAATGCCCATCAAGTGTCTGCAATGAGCAAACCGCTCCGGAGGCAAACTCTTCGTCAACAGATCAGCCGGGTTGTCATCCGTATGAATCTTAACAAGCTGAATTTGCTTGTTCTCTATCACCTCTCTGATGAAGTGATACTTCACATCCACATGCTTCGTCTTTGCATGAAAGACAGGGTTCTTTGCCAACTGTATGGCACTCTGACTGTCACAATGCAACAATGGAATATCCCCTGTATAGCCCAAATCAACCACTAACCGAGATAGCCATAATGCCTCCTTGCAAGCCTCTGTGGCTGCAATATACTCGGCCTCTGTAGTAGATAAGGCAATGCACTTCTGCATCCTGGATATCCATGACACAGCACCTCCTGTGAATGTAAATACATAACCGGTAGTAGACTTCCGGTTATCTGGATGACCGGCATAATCCGAATCCGTGTAACCATGCACTAATGCATCCTGTTTGCCAAAGCAAATGCACAAATCCTGTGTGCCCTTCAGGTATCTCATGACACCTTTCACTGCTTCCCAATGCTTCTTGCCAGGGTTGGCCATGTATCTAGAAACCACTCCCACTGCAAATGCAATGTCCGGCCTAGTAGCAACCATGGCATACATGAGACTGCCACAAGCTGAAGCATACGGAATCTTGGCCATATTAGCCCTGTCACTATCCGACTGTGGGCTGTCCATAGCACTGAGTTTCACATATGGAGGCAAAGGAGTACTAGCTTTCTTCCCCCCGTCCATATTGAACCTCTGCAAGACTTTGCCAATGTATTCCTTCTGAGACAAATACAACACATGCTGATTTCTGTCCCGAAGTATCCGCATACCCAAGATGTGATTTGCATCACCCAGATCCTTCATATCAAAGGTCTCATGCAGCCTCTGCTTCAAGGCATCCATCTCTTTACGAGATTTCCCGGCAATCAACATATCATCAACATACAAAATGAGAATCAAGAGACTGCCATCCAAAGCTTTCTTGGTGTACAAGCAGTGATCTATGTCACTTCTCCTGAATTTCTGTGATTTCATGAATGTATCAAATTTATGATACCATTCCCTTGGTGCCTGTTTGAGCCCATAAAGACTCTTTTTTAGCTTGCATACAAGCTTCTCCTTTCCACTCACTGCATAACCCTCTGGCTGCTGCATATATATCTCCTCATGGAGATCACCGTGAAGAAAAGCAGTCTTCACATCCATCTGAATCAAGTCCAGATCATCATGCGCAACCAAAGCCAACACAGCTCTAAGTGTGGTCATTTTGACCACTGGAGAGAAGATCTCATCAAAGTCCACACCATATTCGTGCTTGAAGCCCTTAGCCACTAACCTGGCTTTGTATCTTGGCTTTGCATCTGGTGCAACTTTGAGCCTGTAAACCCACTTGCATGGCAAAACCTTCTTGCCTGCAGGCAAAGGCACCAATTTCCATGTTCCATTTTTATGCAGAGAATCCATCTCTGACTTCATGGCACGCTCCCATAGAGCCTTGTCTGCCCTCTGTAAAGCCTCTTTGTAACATGAGGGCTCCCCACAGTCAGTTAGCATCAAATAGTCAACCCCTGGAACAAACCTGTCAGGGACTCTGGAGGGTCTAGTGGACCTCCGTACCCAATGACCATCATTTGCAGGTTGCTGTCCAGCCTGCATATCACCCATTGGTGGCTCCTGTTCCATGCCATAAGGCTGAAATATCATGCCCGGTATGTCCTCCAACTGTGGTATATCCATAGGGATATCTTCTGCCATGTCTGGCTGTCCATTTGGACCATTTTCAGCACCATTTAAGGGCTGGTTTTCCTGCTGTAATGGCTGATTTACAGCCCTTTGTTGTTGTCCATGATGTCCATCATCATCAAAGATGACTCTGCCAGGCTCCTGTTGCCTTGCAGGCTCCTTATACATGCATGTTTCATCAAAAATGACATCATTGCTGCGTATGATCTTTCTATTTATGGGATCCCAAAGTCTATACCCCATTTCACCTCTGTCACCATATCCTAGGAATATGCATTTATGAGACTTAGGATCAAGTTTGGTGCGCATTTCCCTGCGTATGTGCACGTACGCAACGCAACCAAACACTCTCAAGTGCTTGTATGACGGAGGCTTCCCTGTCCATACTTCTTCTGGCACTTTCCCACCAAGCCTCGTGTTAGGTGACCTGTTTATAAGGTGAACGGCTGTCATAACAGCTTCAGCCCAAAAACCATGAGGTAATGCAGCATGTGACAACATAGAACGGACCTTCTCCTGAATGGTCCTGTTCATCCTCTTTGCTGTCCCGTTTTGTGGAGGATCATAAGGAGTAGAGAGCTCCCTCTTGATGCCTTTAGCATCACAAAAGTCCTGAAACTGTTTGGACATGTACTCTCCACCATTGTCGGAACGCAAAGCCTTCAGTGTTTTGCCAGTTTGATTCTCAACAAGAGCAACAAACTTCTCAAACACTGAGAATGTATCACTCTTCAAGCGAAGAGGATAGACCCACACCTTGCGTGTGGCATCATCTATAAAAGACACAAAATATTTTGCCCCTCCCAAAGAAAGCTGAGGCATCTCACATACATCTGTATGCACAAGCTCTAACTGAGCATCTTTCTGTCCAAGAGCTTTCTTGTGGGGGCACTGTAGTTGCCTACCATATATACAATGCTCACAAAACTGAAAACTTGAAAACTTGAGAGAAGGCAAGTAACCCAAACGAGACAATTGCTCCATTCCCTTGACACTCATGTGTCCCAACCGGCTATGCCACATAGAGATTTCCGGCAGCTCGGTTGCATTTACATTAGCATGGTGACAAACACCTGCATGCATAAAGTAAAGAGTGTCCACCTTAGAGCCTCTGGCAACAACCAGTGAGCCCTTACTAATCTTCCACTTTCCACTACCAAATGTGGTAACATAATCAGCATCATCAAGCTGTCCAGTAGAAAGTAGATTCTTCTTGATCTCAGGCACATGCCTGACATCATGGAGCATAAAGCTGTGAGCCATCTGAAAATACAAGCCTCACATCAACTGGTATCAGAGCCCTGGTCTCTCCAGATTCTTCTTGAGTGCTGATTTCTGTCATTCCTTGCCCAGCCAGTAGGCGTGGGCTGGCTCAGCTGTTGCCCAGCCAGCAGCGTGGGCTGCCCCAGCTGCCCAGCAGCCAAGCGATGACTGCCCAGCAGCCAGGCGGGCTGCACAGCAGCCACGAGCGAGGAGGTCAGCACACGGCGCAGGCAAACGGCGCAGGCGAACACTGAAGCAAGGCGCTGGTGGCCAAAGAAGCGAGTCGGCTCAGCAGCGAACGCAAGCGTGTAGAAGGCGCACGGCGAAGCAAAGCATAAGCAGCTACGTGAGCGACTCTAATCAGCAAGGCGCTAGGCGAATACGTCAGGCGGGCGTTAAGCGCTAGGCGAAACTGGAGGGTGTGAGCGTGGAACGAACACGCGTGAGCAACGGGGGGCACCTACTTCCGACTTCAGGCGCCTACAACAACTGAAGCGCAAGGACAGTCAACGCAGCAGCAGCCACTTTTTTGCATCTGAGCGTGGAGCGAAGACGCGTTGGGCAGCACTTCTTGATCTTCATCGCTGCGCTCTCGGCCATTTGCTGCTGCAGACTCGTCAGGCTCGCTATGGTCCCTCCTTCCTTCGCATTCTGCCATTGCCCGCAACAGTCACCTGTGTAAAGGCGCCTCTCTTGAGCCCGACTACAAAGGTTTGCATGAACAGCAGCATCAGCATCAAGCATCAGCACCAAATTCATCAACCCGCCTGCAAATCAGAGAAAAATCCAGAAAATTCAGAGGTATTTTGCTTCAATTTTGGATTTTCCTTGTCAAATCAAGCAATTGAGCAGGTACAGGTGCCCAAATTGCTCAATTTTGAGCAAAATTAGCAAAATTGGGTGACATTGGTCACAATCAGGATAAATTTGCAGGAAATTGGTCAAATCAGGATCAATTTGCAGGAAATTGGATGTCGAAATTTGGGGCTTTTGATGTAATTGTGCAATTAAGCACTCATACATGCTGTATGATGTGAAAAATCGCACATTTGGGCAAAATCGCAGCAAATTGCAGCAAATTGCAGTGCAAATCAAGGGGCTTTTGTGCCGATTTGGTTGATTTGCATGCAGGCAATCGCATTTGATGCTGTGGTTAATGTGCTGATGCCTTACAAGCACTCAATGTGCCTGTAAATCAAGGGGCTTTCCTGTATTTGATGTATATGTGGCCAGGGGGAAGCATCGTGAACACTCTGGATGCCTTCATGTGCGTCAATGTACCATGCATGATCAGAAATTGATCTCAAATCAAGGGGCTTTTCAAGTTTGTATGCTTGTTGAGCTTGGCAAAGCAGCAGGCAAAACATTTATGCCTTGAATCCTCAGAAATCAGCTTGCAGTCAAGGGGCTTTTGCCCAATTTCTGTTCGGGACTGTTTTATGCAGTGTACAGGACTGTAAAAGTCTGATTTTCACTCATTTGGACAGCCAGGAGAGCATTTATTGCTATTGTACCTGTTGGTACAGATTTGGCACAGCTTTGTGCATGTTTTGGCATGGCTGTACACTGTTTTGAGTGATCAAAAGGTTCAAATTCAGCTGCTGAAATTAGCGGTACAGGTTTGGTACATCATTGGTGAGCACTTGGTACTGCTGTACAGTACTTTGGAAGGGCAAAAGAGCACATTTAAGGTGCTGTCCAAAATCTGCAGCAACCAGATTTTGGTGTTTTCATCACATAAAGTGGGAGAAAAGTTGCTTTCTTGCTTCCGCAGTGGGAGATAAAGCTTGGGAGAACATTTGTGAGCACTTTGTGTGCTTTGGGTGCAGTGTTTGCACATTTGCAGGGAGTCAGGCATTACAGGTTGCATTTTGCTATGGCAACCACAGGTGAGAGCTCTTCATTGCCTCACATCAAGAAGCTTGAAGGCTCGCATAACTATGATATTTGGCAAACCCAGTGCTACAATGTGTTGCTTCAGAAAAAGCAGCACAAGCCTATCAAAGAAAGGGGTGTGATGCCCGCTTCTCTTACGGCTGAAGAGTGGGAAGATATGGATGAGCTGGCAAGATCTACTATCATGTTATCTGTGTCAGACTCATTACTTTTCAGCATTCGTGAAGAGAAGACAGCTTGGGGAATGTGTCAGAGATTGCAGGACTTGTATGCCCAACAAAGTGCCTCAAGCAAAGTGTATTGGTTGAAGAAACTCATAGGTCTTCAGATGAAGGAAGGGGCTTCTATGACAGCCCATCTCAATGAGTTTAATGGGATTGTCAGCCAAGTCATTAATCAAAAGTTGGCAATGGACGATGAGTTCAAAGCCACTTTTTTGTTATGCACTTTGCCAGAGAGTTGGGACACATTCAGGACAGCCACTAGCAATTCGCATGCTATGCTGTCATATGCAGATGTTGAGGGTGCTCTTCTTCAAGAAGAGATGAACAGGAAAAACAACTCTGTTGGAAAGTCCAATGCAATGAATGCACGTGGGAGATCCCAGCAAAGGGGGAAAAGCCAAGAAAGGGGAAGGAGCAAGTCTCGCTCCAAAAAGGATTTGGAATGCCATTATTGTGGCAAGAAGGGACACATTAAAAAGCAATGCTACAAATGGAAAAATGATCAGAAAGAAAAGGGAAAAGGCAAAGACAAAGAGAAGGATGAAGCCAAAGATGTAAAGCCAAAGGGCAAAAGTGGAGTCAAGATCGAAGAAATCAATGTGTCACATGCAGGTGGCAGTGAGGATGAGGTCCTCTTTACGTCTTCACTTGATGCCCATTCACTTCTTACAGGTGGTCATGGTATGCACTCATGGATCATTGATTCAGGTGCCTCCTTTCATGTCACAGGTTGCAGAGACTTGTTTGTCAGGTATACTGCTGGCAATGAAGGAGTGGTTTATTTGGGTGATAACCATGCATGCAAAATTCTTGGCAGAGGTGATGTGAGGCTTGTATTTTCAGATGGCTCACAGCTTATGCTCCATGATGTCAGGCATGTGCCTGAGATCAAGAAGAATCTGCTTTCTACTGGACAGCTTGATGATGCTGATTATGTTACCACATTTGGTAGTGGAAAGTGGAAGATTAGTAAGGGCTCACTGGTTGTTGCCAGAGGCTCTAAGGTGGACACTCTTTACTTTATGCATGCAGGTGTTTGTCACCATGCTAATGTAAATGCAACCGAGTTTAAGGCGCAGGCAAACGGCGCAGGCGAACACTGAAGCAAGGCGCTGGTGGCCAAAGAAGCGAGTCGGCTCAGCAGCGAACGCAAGCGTGTAAACGGCGCAGGCGAACACTGAAGCAAGGCGCTGGTGGCCAAAGATTAGAGTCGCTCACGTAGCTGCTTATGCTTTGCTTCGCCGTGCGCCTTCTACACGCTTGCGTTCGCTGCTGAGCCGACTCGCTTCTTTGGCCACCAGCGCCTTGCTTCAGTGTTCGCCTGCGCCGTTTGCCTGCGCCGTGTGCTGACCTCCTCGCTCGTGGCTGCTGTGCAGCCCGCCTGGCTGCTGGGCAGTCATCGCTTGGCTGCTGGGCAGCTGGGGCAGCCCACGCTGCTGGCTGGGCAACAGCTGAGCCAGCCCACGCCTACTGGCTGGGCAAGGAATGACAGAAATCAGCACTCAAGAAGAATCTGGAGAGACCAGGGCTCTGATACCAGTTGATGGAGAGAAACCTGAATTAGGGTTTAGAGTTCATTCATGGGAGACATACACAGAGAAGCAAGGGAGAGAGAGAGAGTTGTGGGGATAAGTCAACTCATGAAAAGCATGAGTGTGTGACTCCCCTATCACACATGTATATTGCACTAGTACACATAGTGCACTTAGTACATTAAAAGTACTAAGTGTACTATGTACTATAACTTATGGGCTTGTACACACTATAAGGGTGGGCATAACGCCTTTACCCCAACATCCGCCCCTTGGAAACGGTTCGGCCGTTTCTGGAAACGGCAGACCGGCGGAAACGCCGTTTCCGTACATTTTTTTTTTTTTTTTTTTTGCAGGCTAATTGTTCACCCTCTTCTGTGAACCCTGCGCCTATCACCACAAGGGCCCAAGGCTCAAGGCCAAGGCCCTAAGGCTCAAGGCCAAGGCCCTAAGGCTCAAGCCTTTGCCCCCACAAGGCCCCAAGGCTTGTACTCTGCAGCCAGCAGCCTGCTCTCCAGTCTTACAGGTGGCTGCCAGGCAGCCCATTCTTCAAGGCTTCAAGGCTCAAGCCCAAGCCTCCAAGGGCAAGTATTCTCGAGGGCAAGTGCTTTCAAGTCTCACTATGCCTACAGATCCCTATTGGCAGTATGCAACAAAAGGGGATGGATATGTCGGAGGTGGGGGTTCCCGCAAGTGGAAATGTTTTTTGCATCTCTATGCATGTTTTTTGCATCTCTTGACATAAGTTTATTTAATAGGATGTCTCTATGCATGTTTTTTACATGTCTAAAATAAATTCAAAAGAAACTCCGTTTCTTGCCGTTTCCGACCTCGCGGAAACTCGGAAACACCGTTTCTAACCCGGTCCGAACCGACCGTTTCTGCCGGTCCAGGTTACTATGCATTGGGTATTGAGGTTGAAAACATGGGACCTCAGATTGAAGCCGAAGCTGCATTTATTGGTAAAGAGGTGCAGGTTACCCCTTTGATAGGGAAGTTGCGTATCCATATCCAGGGCTACCTTGACAATGAGCATTTCTTAGTTGCTCCACTGAATGGATGTGATGTATTGTTGGGCAAGCCGTGGCACCATAGGCTTGAGCCCCGCAAAGACTACAAGTCCAATATGATTTCTTTTATGCATAAAGGCCGCATGTATTTTATTGATGCTGGCAAAGAAGGGGATTCCATCCCAGTTGTATCACACATCCAAATTAATAAAGCAATGAAAAAGAGTCTTTCAGCTTACTTGGTTTTTGTGCGTGATAGTCTTGTGCCAAATCATCAAAATGTGGATGCTATGTCTAATGATAGGCTGAATTTTCTTAATGCATTCAACGACTGTTTTGCTGACTCATTGCCAGGTGAATTACCTCCCCAAAGGCCCGAAGATCACCGCATAGATCTTGTGCCAGGTAGTTCTCCTCCTAACAAACCCGCATACCGAGTGAGTGCTGCACAACAAGAAGAAATCATGAAGTAGGTAAACGAGCTTTTAGAGAAAGGTTTGGTTCAGCCCAGTTCCTCACCTTACTGCTCTCCTGTGCTTCTTGTTCAAAAGAAGGACGGATCATTCCGTATGTGTGTAGACTATAGAGCTTTGAACAAGCTTACCATCAAGAACAGATTCCCAATTCCGTGAATTGATGATATCTTGGATAAGCTCGATGGTTCGGCTTGCTTTAGCAGACTTGATTTGAAGAGTGGTTATCACCAGATACGCGTGGTACCACAAGATGTCCATAAGACTGCATTCAGGACAGCCTTCGGATTATATGAATTCTTGGTAATGCCTTTTGGTCTCACCAATGCTCTTGCTACTTTTAATCGTATGATGGATAGGATATTCCGACCCCATCGCAAGTTTACAGGAGTCTTCTTTGATGATATCTTGGTTTTCTCCAAGAATGAACAGGAACACAGAACTCATTTGGTCACAGTGTTCGAAGAGTTGCGGAAGCATAAACTTTTCGTCAATGCCAAGAAAAGTGAGTTTTTCCTTTCAGAGATCCATTATCTGGGACATATTGTATCCAAGGATGGAGTTACAATGGATCTTGCAAAGATAGAGACTATTCGGAATTGGCCCGAATTGCAAAACGTACATCAAGTACGTAGTTTTCTGGGATTATGTTCGTACTACAGGCGTTTCATAAGGCATTTTGCTATGATTGCCACTCCTCTACATGATCTTACGAAGAAGAAAACTGCTTTCAAATGGACTTCCAAGGAACAGGATGCTTTCTTGCAGCTCAAGCATGCGATCATATGTGGTCCAGTATTGATTGTTCCTGACTTGCACAAGTCATTCGTGGTTGAATGTGATGCTTGTGGTGATTGCATAGGAGCTGTCCTAAATCAAGAAGGGCATGCAGTTGCATACGAGAGTCGTCGTTTGCATGATGCTGAGCTTCATATGGATATCTATGAGAAAGAGCTCTTGGCTGTAATTCACGCCTTAAAGATTTGGAAACATTATCTTCTTGGGGCTGAATTTGTAGTCAAGACAGATCATCAAAGCTTGAGATACTTTCTATCTCAAACCAAACTTTCAGAGAAGCAGATGAGAATGGCAAACTTTCTTTCCATGTTTCATTTTCAGATTGTGCATACTCCAGGAAAGAAAAATGTGGTGGCCGATGCACTATCTAGGAGGCCTTATGTTGCTGCAGTCTCAGTGGCCTCTCATGGAGATCTATCTGCTATGAGAGATTTGTATCATTTGGATGCTGATTTTTGCCATATATGGACTGATTTGATGGCTGGTCATTCACATGCCTCTTATGTTATCAACGAGGGTTATCTTATGAAGGATAATTGCCTATGTGTTGTGAAGGATTTGCGTCCAAAGGTTATGGACGAATGTCACGCTCCACCATATGCTGGTCATAGAGGTATTATGCCTACTACTCGCATGATTCAGAGGTATTTCTTTTGGCCAAGCATGCGTAAAGACATTGAGGCTTATGTGCGTGCATGTATTACTTGCCAAAAGGTGAAATTTGACAGGCAAAAGCCTCCAGGTTTGCTTCAGCCATTGCCTATTCCCTCGCAACCTTGGGAAAGTATCACGATGGATTTTATTATGGACTTGCCTAGATCCCAGCATGGGAATGATGCTATTTGGACTATTGTGGACAGGTTTAGCAAGCAAGCTCACTTCTTGCCTGTCAAGAAAACCATCAAAGCTGATCATATGGTAAAGCTTTTTCTTGCTAATATTTTCAAGCATCATGGTATGCCTAAATCCATTGTTGGGGATAGAGATCCCAGGACTACAAGCCTATTTTGGAGGGCTTTGTTTGATAATATGGGTACTAAACTTGAGTTTTCATTAGCTTATCATCCCCAAACGGATGGCCAAAGTGAAGCTGCAAATTCAGCCGTGTTGGATTTATTGAAATGTTATGTGGCAGATCAAAAGACTGCATGGGAGAAGTATCTTCCACTTGTTGAGTTTGCCTACAACAATACGATCCATGCTTCCACGGGAAAGGCTCCGTTTGAGATTATTTATGGCAGAGTCGTCTTGCCACCCATCCTTCGTATAAAGGATGAGATTTTTGCAGCTGATGAATATGTTCGTGACTTGGATGTTGCCTTTGGTCAGGTGCGGACAGCCATTGCAAGATCTCAGGATAAGCATAAAATGGCTACTGGCAAGCATTGAAGGGACATGGAAGTCAAAGAAGGTGATTGGGTATTGCTGAAATTTGAGAAGGCTAGGCTTCATAAGAGGCCAGGACGAGAAGGATCATATCCTAAGCTTTCTCCTCGCTATTATGGACCCTTCAAGGTGATTCACAAGATCAATGAAGTGTCCTACAGGCTTGCTTTACCTAGTCATTGGAAGATTCACAATGCTTTTCATGTGAGTCTATTTCGGAAATATGTGGGGCCAGATCCTGATGAGCCTCACAGAAGATCCGCCAGAGATTGAAGAGCTTGAGGAGATCCTCCAGCCAGAACAGATTGTTTTTCACAAGGAGAGAAAGCTACCTGCAGGAAAGCTTTCCAGGAGATACCTTGTGAAGTTTAAGAATTATTTGCCTATTGATGCCAAGTGGGTAAATGAGGATTATTTTGCAGATTATTAATAGTTATTGCAGGCATATCTTGAGGCTTTTCAGTTGAGGTCAACTCTTTAGAAGCCCGGGGGGATGTCACCAATTGGCCGACCATTTGGTCCATCTCCAGTTTTTGCGTCTCGTTCACTTGAGGCCAGGCCGGTGTCTCATGTGAAGAGGCCAGTATTTTGCTGACATGGACGGGAGCCAGACTGGTGCCACCCGTGTGTTAGCAGGATGGTGTCGTATGGACGGGAGCCAGACCAGTGCCACCCGTGTATGACCTGGACTGTGTTCGACCCATGGGATTGTCACGCCATGGAAGAGCCAGTATTCGTGCTGTGTTTTGCCTATGGGACTGTCACACCATAGGGAGACTCGTGCTTGGAACTGTGTCTTACCTATGGGACTGTCACTCCATAGGAAGACCAGGTTTTTATGTTTTTATGTCGTGCCAGTTTTGTGCCGACAGATATTTTGTACTTGTTCCATGAACGGGAGATATGTCCATGTTACTATTTGCACATGCACACATATTTTGCATGTTTGAAACTGTTTTCGCATGACATGTATTTGTGTGTTTGCCTGCTTGACGTGTTACTTACTGAGCGGGGACGCCTGCTAGTGAGTCGTGAAGTCTGCTCTGTATTTTGACGAGTCTTGGTGCATGTGAACAGGTGGTAAGTATGTTACACATGTTGTTTTTAATATTTTATTCTAACCCCTTTGTTTTATAAGGTTAAGTGTTCACATTCATTTAAATGTGGGCACCACTTTGGGCACCCACTTAGGGGCCAAGGTGGGGAGCCCCACTTTAAGTGAGTGTGGGGGTGGGCATGGTCACCTACCCAAACTCCCCACCCACATGCAAGCGTGGAGTAAACTCCACTATGATTTTATTAAAAAAAAGGCTCCCTCCTTCAAGCGTAAAAAAAAAACCAATCGCTTCTTGCGTTTGTTCATCACCCGGCGATCATCCCTTTCGGCGCATGATATCTCACAGCAGGCGACTTCTATTGCTTCTCTTCAGGCTGCGCCTATCACGTTCATCAGGCTGCACGTATCCTCCAACAGGCGGCTGCCTCCTCTGCACAGCAGCTGCACTTCCTCCCATACACGTGGCTGCGCCTGTTTTCCTGCAGGCTGCTTTGCCTACACAAAGGCGGCTGCTACCACTTGAAGGCTACACTTCAGCTCTGCTACAGCCGGCTGCTCCTCCAGGCTATCTCCTCTTCAGGCTACAGCCAGGCGACAGTACCTGCAGGCTGCCCATCCTCTACCGGCTGCACCTCCCCATGCTCCCTTGCAGGCGACTGGCTACTATTCATGCTTTTCTACTGTCTATGCAAACTGTTGGCTGCACATGAATTCCTACAAGGCGATTGTGCACTCCATCTCCAATAAGGCAGGAGGCTGTGTGCTCTAACTCCAGCAAACTGCTCATTCTCCCCACGTTGCAGCCAGGCATCTCCTCCCTTGCAAGTGGATGCTTCTTCTCTCACAGCAGACGGCTGTACCCTTTGTGGTGGTGTTTGTCTTGATAGTTCTACACGAGGCAACTATTTCTTCAACAAGGGTGGCTTCAAATTCTACCCAAATACCACAAGTATTGGTTTTCTTTCAACCATCTACAAGTAAGTGAATTTCAGATTTCAATAGAGTATTTTATGTTTAAATCTGATAAGGGATTCATTCCGCTGGGCCAACACCCATTCGGTGCCGGGTTGTCCAAGCTATATTGGCGAACCTCGGTCCAAAGGTGCTGAGATCGGGAGAGCCAGGCGTTAGTACGAGAGCGCCTGTCTGTGCGTGGTCTCGGAACACCAGTGAGGCGCTCTCCGCGGAGTCCAGTGAAAGCATAGGACCGCAGAGATTGGACCACACTAGTGGTCGTACTGCTTCGAGCTTCTACATCAAGTTTTGACCTCGAGCCTACTTGTTTGGTACTGTTTTCATATGTACATGGACATTATCTGGTTCTTGGAACCCATGGAGCATTGTATTCATTAAATACTTCCAATAAATTTATCATATATTGAGGGGGGGGGTCGGCCCGTTCCGGCCCCAGTGCTGGTGTCCATCTTTCCATTTCATTTCATTTCAATTTCAAGTTGTATTAAGTTGTCCATTTCAAATTTGTGGTTTTAAAGTTGTGCTATTAAGCGTGTGGGTGTCCAACGGAGTCTTTCCCACTTGACGGGATCGGTTTCATATGCTGTAGAAATGCCGAGCCAACAACATAATCCATATGTCTCCGTGTGGGTATTGATTCTTTCCCAAAAACCACGGGTCTTCATGCAATAGAGCTGGTACAGCAAGTACAATGCTGCATTCAATCACAGAAGCTGGTAAGCTGGTACAGCCGATACAATGGGTGGTACAGCAAGTACAACAAGTACAAGGATTGGTACAGCCAGTACAATGGTTGGTACAACAGGTACAAAGGTTGGTACAAGTACAATGGCTAGAAATCATAATAAATGATTAAATACCCTTGCCTTTAGTATTTCTTCGTGATGGAAGCCTGCAAAACAGTCCCCAAGAGCCGGTATTCTTCATGGTCAGCCTTCAAGAGAGAGAGAAAGAGAGTAGCCATCATTAGGGCAGCCTGTAACGGTGGTAGAGGCTAGTGTGCAGCAAGAGAGCCTCTCATGAGCTAAAATGGCAAGAGAAGGCTACAATGACAAGTGGAGAGCCACACAATAGCTGAAGTGACAAGTGTGAGGCCACGTGTCTCACTTTGATCCACTTTCTAACAAGTGTCAGGCCACTTGTCTCACTTTGGTGCACTTTCTTGCCACATGTCCCAATCTAAGAGATGGGTCCTTCCATAAACTTTATCTCTAAAAATATCCCAACTGGTAGACATTCTGTCATAGGCACTTTGCCAACTCTTGGTATCTGCTCAATTCCAGATGTAATGACGCGAACAGAATTTCCATCGGAGTTGGGCTAAAAATAGCAACTCTCCTAAATTTTAGGAGTGTGGTCCTTTGTATTCTAGGATAATCCCCCATTCCCAAAGCTTGTACTTTCCAAATATTAAACATCCTGGAGTCCACCAGACCCCTTTCATATTGGGAAATGTCCAGGCTGGTGACATCCTCCCCAGCTTCTTAAAAGTTGTCCGCAACTTTAAGCTTCAGGCCATATATTCAAGATATAATCATGTCCCATGAAGTGGGCGAGACGAGACAGTCTCAAAAATCCAATATAACTGAAGAATCCATGTCCCAAAGAAATGGGTGAGACTAAATAAGTCTCCATAATACCAATATCAAAATCATGTCCCAAAATAAATGGGCGAGAATTCCATGGAAGATATGCTAGACACAGGCACAAGAGCCAATTGCCTCTCAATCACCAATATCAATGAGATAATCATATGCCAATGAAAATCGCCAATGAGGTGCTAAGACACTTAAATAAGTGCCATGCACAAGAAACTAGTGCCTCGCACAGAAACATGTGCTATGCACACAAACTGGTGCCATTCAAGAGCACAAACCATGGTGACAGAAAAGTTGGTTCTCCATAGTTCTGGCAATCCTTTCTCCCAATCCCAACAGTTCCCATGTTCTCCCATACAATCCCAACTCTTATCAACAAGCATGGTGTGGAAACAATGAAACACTCACTCCACAATCGCAACACGAATCCATGTGTATGGTGGAGTGTTCATTGAATTGCCCTCTCACAATCCCAACATGAATCCACATGCATGGTGAGATGAACAATGAATCTCTTGGCCTCTGTATGGGGAGATAGTGATTCTAATATAGCATAAAGATAAATAAATCCATGTCTCAAATAAATGGGCGAGACAAAACAATCCCATAAGTCTAGATATCATAATCCATGTCCCAAGTAAATGGACAAGACAAATCAGTCTCCTGTCAACAAGGCATCGGTCCACATGACCCTTGGCATAGACATAAGTCCCGTGCCAACCAGGCGTCATGTCCACTTTACCACTTGCACTCCGTGTTGGTACTTTGACCACACACCTTGGATGAGAGGTGGGCTCAAGTAACAAGATAAAACAATCACTCGCGCAGGCATAGATAACCTGGTGTTCCATAAGCATTTCTACTACACATAGTTTATAGGCATTTCGGCCACCAACTCACACTACCCTCTCAAGTGCCCATGTTCCCTTCCATCTGCTCTCTATTGTTCCACCCACACATGGTAGAAACAATCTTCATGAGAGCATGTAGGACAAGAGAACACTACACAAGGTATGTTGTGCTCGACACTACCCTCTGAAGTGCCCATGTTCCCTTCCATCTGCTCTCTATTGTTCCACCCACACATGGTAGAAACAATCTTCAAGAGAGCACGTAGGACAAGAGAACACTACACAGGGTATGTGAACCATCAGTTTCATAAGTCCAATGCATCCCAAATAAAGGGAGCCAAAAAGAATAATCCATAAACCTGAGGATAGATCCAAATTCCTAGAAAAGAAGTCCAAGAATCCATAGACCTGTATACCATATCTCTTACCACATACTCTGTGCTAACCACACACCTTGGAGTAGAGGTGGACTTTATCCATAAAAGCATCATATCCGTGAGATATCCAAAGATTTCTTCTCTATAAACTCGGACAGATTCGTCCATAGAAATTGCTTATGAAGCCCAATATCTATATAAATCTCGTCCAAGAAAGAAATCTCCATAGATATAATCCATCCCAATAAAGGGAGCCATAAACAATGTTTCCCTGAAACCATCTCAAGGCAAACAACACCACCTTTCTCCTTGCATGGCTATACAAGGGTTAGTGAACATCAAAAATACTTCATAGTAAATAGCCAAAGCACCAACTTTGCAAACTCAAAGTATACTTAGCTTTTCTTTGCCAGGTTGGTCATGAAGCCAAAAGAAATATCTCCTCACCATATCCTTAAGATATCTCGAGATATATCTCCATATAGCTTGCTTGTAAGCTTGATAATATAATCCACAATATCCATAAGGAAAGAGTGCTAAACGTGTGTATAGAAAGCCAACTCCATACTTCCAAAATAAATTTTGTGAATTCATACATCCGTAGACCAAGCTGTCTATTGCTCATGCTCTTGCTTCATAGGCTATGAAGTGGCTGGCCATGCTTAATAGCAATGATGGTAAGTGTGGTCTCCACTTGAGATCTTTTCTCTTCCTTATTGATAGAAGGAAGCCTCCCCTTCCAAGAAAGCCTATGCTCTGATACCAATGTAACTCGCAGCGGTGCCCGGGGGACTAGGGCCTTTGACACACTTGTTGATATCATCAATGCATATTAAAACACTTAAACATGGTCATAGCCTTAACATATATCCATCATCACTTTGCATGAAACATAAAAGCTGGACAAAACATCCACAAATGCTGAAAATGGAGCTTGCACGTGTGACACCGCATAGAGGCCGGAATGGGCCAACCCCCCCCTTGGAGTATTTTATTACCCAAGGAGAATAATATCATGTACAAGCTTTGAGGGCCATACTCTCCCCACGGAAGATGCCGGATTATCCATATACAAATGCCATAACACAGCCCAACACGAGGCAACCAAGCCGGAACATAGGCTGTAGAAATGCCGAGCCAACAACATAATCCATATACCTCCGTGTGGGTACTCATTCTTCCCCAAAAACCACGGGTCTTCATGCAATAGAGCTAAAATCAGCCCCAAGTTTCCTACAAGTTTCCTACCTATAAGTTTTTGCATCTACAAAATTTCAAATATATACTGTATAAAATATGTAAAAATAACACTAAATGCATAGAATACATGGAAACATCAATTTGAAGCCTGCAGTCTTTGAATCACAAATAACAAAAACCATATAAAATGTGCCCTTGTGTCGTATCATTTAGACGTGGACGGGTTTACTCCCAGCCTACGTACCTATATTTCCTAGAAAGCTCAACAGTTTGCCTTCATAGTCCAGAAGGCTTAGTTTCAGAGTCATTTCATTGTCTCGCCCCTCCGCGGGTGCGACATGATCCTTGGGATTCAGTGGTTCTACTAGTATGCCCCCATTCCTGATTGGAGGCAGGACACGTTCACTATTGTAGAAGGTTTGCCTGAGCCTAGTATCATTCGCAGGGATCGGAGCATTTAGGCTATTCTGCTTATTTCCCACCTTCAAGCCAGTAGAGCTATTAGAAAGGGAGCTGAGTGTGCGATGATCTATGTGTGCCCACGGTAGATAGCGACATTCACCGCGACTCTATTAGAGCCATAGATGCCAAGCCTCCTCTAGCAGTTTCAGGACATCACGTTGAGGGATAATCTTCCACCAAGACCCCCACTCTCTCGTTCTGAAGACCATCGTATCGATTTGGTCCTTGGAGCTAAGCTATCCAGTAAGTTTCCGTATTGTCTTTCCCAGGCATTGGAAGCTGAGTTGGAGACGCAACTTGCTTAGGTCTGGTTTCATCAGGCTTTCATCCTCTCCATTTGTTGCATTGTGTAGAAGAAAGATAAGGCCGCACGTGTCTGTGTGGATTATCGAGCCTTGAATAAGTTGACAATCAAGAATAAGTTCCCCATGCCAAGGATAGAGTACATTCTTGAAAGACTCAACGGTGCTAAGTACTTCACCAAGATTGACCTCAAAAGTGGCTATCATCAAGTCAGAATTTTCGAAGCCGATATCCCAAAGACGGCCTTTCGAACAGAACAAGGGCATTATGAGTTTGTGGTCATGTCTTTTGGTTTGACCAAGCACCGGCGACATTCATCAAGATGATGTTTGGAGTCTTTGCCATACTCATCTGTGTATGTCTTCATTTTTTTGGATGACATTCTTATTTTTTCTGCCACTGCAGAACATAACGAGTAGGATGTGCAGAAGGTGTTGCAGATTTTGTGAGACAACAAACTAGAAATCAAGGCAAAGAAGAGCATAATTGGAGTTCAAGAAGTCCAGTACCTGGGCTACATGATCGGTTTCGACGGCATTTGCCTTGACCCTGAGAAGATAAAGGCAATCCTCGATTCGGATGTTCTGAAGACAGCCCAAGAGATACGATCCTTCGTGGGCTTGAGCCTTGTGCCAAGCATATAGCTCACATATGGATCGGTTTTCTAACCTTGCAGCATCATTGACAGATTTGCTCAAGGGAGTAAAGGCTAGAAGACAAAAAGTTTCAATCAGAGGTAAGGCTTTAGAGGCGTTCTTTGCTCTGCAAAAGGCGACTTCCGAAGCGCCAGTCCTTAAACTCGCAATGTAATATGCGGAAGCTTCGGAGAAGGATCGGTACTTCAAAACTTAGAAATCAGCACTCTTTTCGCGACGGAATTAACGCACAAACTGAAAGGAGATGTGCAGAAAATAGAGAGAGAAGGGGAAACACAGTATTGGGTCCCAATTACCCTCTGTAGGGCCCCCACCACGGATAGTGTATTTGCTTTATTAGAATGATGTAAATCTGAAAACAAATACAGAAACTTGACCTTTTCTTGGCTGGAGAATCCTGCCCTTGACCTTCAGTCCTTCACCCCTTTGCGTTAGCAACCTCTTGGCTGTCCTGGCCCTTGTTTGCTTGGAGCACTTGGTGAATTATGAGATGACTTCAATGATTATTGGCTGGAGTATTTATACTCCCTTTATCATCCAGTCGGCCAGCTTTATGAAGCCTCACGACTAGGTCTTGAGAAATATTGTGTTTTCACACTTATTCAAGCTGCTGGCTTCAATGATTATTGGCTGGAGTATTTATACTCCCTTTATCATCCAGTCGGCCAGCTTTATGAAGCCTCACGACTAGGTCTTGAGAAATATTGTGTTTTCACACTTATTCAAGCTGCTGGCCACTCTGCGCATGCCTGTTGGACAGTGCCAGGCTGCTGGGCACTCAACGCATGGGTGTGGGACTGCCCCCTACACCTGGCCAACCTGCTGGATAGGGCTTTTATCCCTGTCGGCTGCCTGTCCAGAAGCTCTAAAGCTGGCTGACAGCCCTTCTAGCCCATGCCATGGCTGGTGGGCACAGCTTGGGCCCTCTTGGCCCCTTGGGGGTGGTTCTACACCTCCCCCATGCCCACACTAAGGGTGCAACTCTTCGCACTGGGGTAGCCCTATGGGCTGGCCCCATCTCTACATGCAAACCTATATGCCCACAGAGGTCTGGCATCCAGTTGCAAACTAGACACAGAACATCTGACATCATTCCAGAGGGAGACTCACAGCGCGGACTGGCACTGTTTCATGTGCAGGACAGTGCACACCTGACCTTGGACTCATGTGCAGGACAATGCACACCTGACCTCGGACGACTGAGATGGATCCCTGGCTGACTCGTCCCGGACTGGGCTCACATGGGACCAGTTCACCATCCCAGGTCCTTCACCTTCTGTACAGAAATGTCTACGTGGCATGCAAGTGCGGGATGCACGTGACACGCAATCATGAAATGATCCCTTTGAGGCGATCGCTAATGCCAATAATCTCACCATAGGAGGAGTTTTGCAACAAAAAGGAGCGTATTATAGCAGAAAGTTAAAGGATGCAGAAAAAAATATTATGTAGATGACAAAGAGTTGCTAGGGGTTATCACAGCCTTGAAACAGTGGAAACCTTTTCTTTATGGAAGGGAATATACTGTGAAGACAGACCACCAGGCCTTGAAGTGGTTACAAATTATGCCAAGTGCCCAGTGGAGCGATTGATAGGCAGCACCGGTGGAGTCAGTTGTTCCAACAGTTTGGCGGAATGATTGAGTATGTTCTGGGTAAGCACAACCTTGTAGAGTAGACGCTCTGAGTTGTAAAGGTAGTGTTCTGGGTAAGCACAACCCTGTAGAGTAGACGCTCTGAGTTGTAAAGGTAGTATTCAGACAGTATAGGAGTCCACTGGGTTGGAGATACAAGGAAAAGATTTAGACAGTATGAAGACACAGTATATAGATTGTCTAGAATTTGGAACTCCTTGCAGAATGGCCCTTACTCAAAATTTGGTTATTATACCATTCAAGATGGTTGGCTCTATTATACAAGGGTCGACTCTGTGTTTTCAGGGAGAAAAGACCGGCGCTCCTCCATGATGCCCATGATTCACTTGTCGGTGGTCATTGCGGGATCAACAATACTTTGGAGAAGTTAGAAAGATTGTTTTATTGGCCGAAGATGTGCAGGGATGTATACAACTATGTTTCCGCATGTTCCATATGTCAAAAAGTGAAAGTACTCATACCAAACATGCAGGTTGCTTTAGCCATTGTCCATTCCTAAGGGTCCATTTCACTACATTTCGATAGATTTTGTTGGACCCCTTCCCGCATCTACTAGATCTTAGAATACTCAATGTATGGCGATAGTTGACAGATTTAGTAAATTTTGTATGCTTATACCATGCAAGCAGACGGCCACAATAGAAGATATAGCCCCGGCCCTCTCTCTTTGACATTGGTATCCGGTTTGTGGTTTGCCACGAACCATTACTTCAGATCGGGATCCAAAGTTTATAGCTCACTTTTGGCGAGCTGTGTTCGACAACTTTGGTCCCAAATTGCAATTGTCCAATGCATTTCATCCCGAGACTGATGGCCAAACCAAGATGTACAATCAGTTGGCTTTCGATGTGCTTAAAGCATACTGCCATGATCAGAAGTCAAAGTGGGAGCTTCATCTCCTGTTGGTAGAGGCAATTCTCAATGACACACTCATCCAGTGTTGGCAGAACTCCGTATGAGGCAGCCTTTGGACGAAGATTTTCATCCCTTCTTACACGGCTGATCTCTCCTTCCTTGGAAGCCAACAAGACGACATAAACCTTTTCAGCCATCATTGAGTCACTCAAAGAGCGTCTTACCAAAGCTCATGAGATTTTGTCGTATGCCGTGACCCTTTTGTGAGCCCCAATGCGGGACATGTCAGGCACAAGCTACTTAGGTTAGTCTCCCAGCCATAGAGGTCAGTGTCAGGTTAGTCCTCTTAACCCATTGTGGAGAATTCAGTAGGTGTTCATCATGTAGGTGCATGTAGATGTTAGCCATAGGAGTAGTCTGCATTTAAAGCATTTAATTGCACTTCATGTAGTAGGGGCCAGCCCCAAGGCAGCCCCCAACCATGGGTAAGCCTTGCAAGGGGTACTTAGTATCCCTAGCCACCCTATAAGACCAGGCGGCAGCCTATATGGCCTAAGCATGCAGTCGATCAGGTCAAGGAGGGTCTGGACAGCAGTTAGCCAGTGGTAGACTGCTGTCGGCCAGATGTGGCAGCAGTCGGCCAGCAACCCGACCAGCCACACAGCCAAGAGGGCATTAAATGACATTGCATCCAGTCGTGGGCTTCCTCTGCAGGCCGACAGCGTACTAGGGCAGCCGACCAGCTCCTTGCGTCCATATAAAAAGGCAAGCCACAGTCAGACCCACAAATCATCAGATAAAATCAGAGATATGAAGCAAATTCAGTCAAGCATGTGTGCATAGGCTCCAGGCTTTGCGTATTTACAGCCGCTCTTGTGCTTTCAGCCCAAGGCAAAAGAAGCCCAGTCTCTTCAAGAGTGTTCAGCACACCAACCCTTAGTCTTGGGCCGGTGTATCCTCTTCGAAGATAGCTTCAGAGTTGCCTATAGCTTATGCACAGTTCTACCCAGCGTTTGGTTGCTTTATCCTTGCGTTTGGCGGTCCATCAGTCAGTTTGTCCGCTCAGTCTTGTGGACACAGTTCAGCTTGTATTCATTTCTCTAGAAGACAAATACTCCTTTTTTTGAGGGGGGCCTTCAGTGGTGGGTAATTCGGGACCCCATCTGGTGTTGTCTCTGCCAATCTCTTTCAGATTCATGTATGCTATTTTAAAGGATTGCAAAAGACTCACTAAACTCAGGTTTAAAGAAGGCTTCGTTGTTTCACACGGTCCTAGGTCGGCACATGCTACAAGTCCTCAGGCATCCGCAATTGAGAAAATGAGATTTGGACCTCCAAGAACTGCGAGAAGGATGTTGTGGTGCGTGAAAGTTCCCAGCCATTGGGGAGGGGGGTGGATCTTTCAAGGGGGTCAGCAAGCTGTGGGGGATGGCTGAGTCGATGGTGTGGACTATCTGCTCTCTGCCTCAGATCTCAGCGAGTTGCCTATCCAGAGCCTCAGAGGCGGTTCCAAATTAAGTGTTGTCAGAGTCTCTCCTTGTTCGAGGCCGGGGGGGAGCTGCTGAAGAGCCAGCTTGAGGTGCCCCCAAGCTCTCATCAAACTGGCTGCAAATCTGTCCTCAAAAGTGGTGCTCAGGCCTTGGGATTGGGCCTCTATGAAAATCCATTGTACACAAGGAGTTTAGGGGCCGTTAAGTGAGGGGGTCCAAGCTGAAATCTGATCAATCAGAAAAGCCTTCTAGGGCTCACCATTTGGCAGAGGCCTCTAATGATCAAATTGACCAGCAGAGCCCTGCTTTGTACAGCTGGGTCAATGATCTCCAATCCTCCACGAGCCCGCGGCCGAGTATCACCCTCCAAGCCACCTTAGTCCTAGCCGGTCGGCCATCTATCCCGGCCCTCAGAAAATTCCAAATAAATTGTTGAACCTGACCTAGGCATGCCCTAGAAAATCCCTAGCAAGATGTGATGTATCACATGGTGGCAAGTAGCACATGGTTGGCCATGATCACGCGGCCCAGAGAGGGAGAGGCAGGCAGTGCTCGAATACAATAGCTTCTTGCGAATGCTCAGCAGAAGGGGGGCTAGTTGCTGCACGACTGATACGTCAATCCCAACTTGGCATCCGAGGTATCTGATCGGGGTGCCCTTGGGTATTCATTGGAACGACTCAATTGGGCACCAAGCCAGGGTGGCTGAAGATCCCACCCAAAAACCAAGTGACTTGTGCCAGTTGATCTGAGTCGCAGAGGATAAGGTGAAGGTCTCGATGGCGAGGGAAAATCTCTGAAGGTTCCCCTCCTCTCCTGGGATGTAGGCGGCCGTGTCATCTACGAACTTTGATTCGAGAAGATCTAATGGGGGATGTAGACCGTGGAGTCTTGTCTCATGTGCAGAGAGAAAACTACTCATTGCCTTTGCTATGAAGAGGAAGAGGAAAGGGGTGAGGGAGCATCCCTGCCCATCTGATCCGGAAATTGGGACTTGTCCCCCTTGGCCCCTTGGATGAGGACCTGGCTATGAGTTGCTGAAGAAAGGGCAGAGACACCTCTAATCCATTCCGTTGGAAAGCCCATCCTAAGCATGGTTCCCTCCAAGAAAGCCCAATCGAGTTTGTCATAGGCCTTCCGAAAGTCGAGAAGTAGAACTGCCATGTCCTCGCTCTATGAAGCGTGGCTGAAGTTGTTGCTTCCCAGAAGGTGAAGATATTATCCAAGATGCTCGTCCTGGATGAAGCCAGTTTGGGAGATGAGGTTGCAGGTGACGACTGATGGCTGTAAGCATTTCCTAAGAGGGTGATGTGGCGCCACTGGTGAATCTCTAAGCGGTTGTCCCTCAGCATCCTCAGCCAGGCACTTGCCCCGCGGAAGGCCACGAAGTGATATCCGCAGCTCGATGAGAGAGAAAGGGGAGCACAGGAGGGCCTGGAGGGTAGTGGCTACCACCTCTTGTGTATGCTGCCAAACACTCTCCCTCGCTGCCTCCACCTGCGGGGTGAGGGCATGTGCTGAAAGGAGATCTTTGCAGAAATTTGTGGCTATGGCCTGAACTTGGGGGGAACCTACCTCAATGTTATCCTCTCATCCCCTTAATCTCTAAATCCCGCCTTTCGGATGGCGGGGCCCTACAGTGTCAAAGAAATCACGGGTGACCCTGTCTCCTGCTTGTGTCAAAAGGAGGCCCCTGGCATGGTACCGATATTCCACCCTCCTCTCCTCGATTGCACGGATCTCCGTGCGGGTGGCCTTAAATTGGCCGTGGGCTGTGTAGCATGCAATAGGTTGACCGTTGTAACATGCAACAAAGCCTTCTTTAAACCTGTGAGTTTATGCAGTCCACTTTACTTAAGAGAGAAGAGTACATGCGGAATCTATGTATCATTTGCCTTTTCCCAAAGACTCTACCATGGATTGATGACGCTTAGCAAACAAGTTATGGGTTGTCTTCTTCTTTTCTCTCTCCTTCTGTCAAGACATAATTCCCTTGCTTCAAAGTGCCATTCCTAATGTCTCTTTGTTTTGAATAGCAATCTCGAGTCCGATGTCCTGTCTTGCCACAATTGTTGTGAGCATCTTTGTTGCTTTGTCCTCTTCCACCTGTATAGCATCCTCGATCGGAGGATTGTCTTCCACCTCGTCCTCTTTGAGTGTTCCTTTGACTCCTACATGTGGAGTCGTCATGGCTATTGTTAAATTGGTGTCTTATCTCTTTGGCCTTGACGTCCTCATCCTCGTCCTCTGGCTTTCCAATATAGAGCGTTTTCATCAATTCAATGTGCTTTTAATGAGCTTCCCCCAAGTATTTGTTCTTCGAGAATCATCTTTGCAACAAGTTCCTCAAAGTTCGGCAACCTATCTCGAGACAAGATAGATGCATATCTCGCCCGTCCCTTCATCTTAAACTGGCTCACCAATCTTGGTCCATTGATCACATATACCTTGTCACACTAAAGCTTTGATTCTCTTCATCTTCAACTGGCTCACCAATCATGGCTCGGAATGGCCATGCGGTAGCTTACATGTCTCATAAGTTGCTACTTGCGGAAAAGATTTTCTTTCTTTGAAAACAAGATCCATCTCCTAGTTAATAGAAAAATAGCCTCAAAAGACTAGATACAAACTCGCGAGTGTTTTGGGAGGCAGCTCACTGGGAGATGGGAGCCCGGTGGAGGGATGCTCTAGTGCCCGTTGGGGGTGTTTGTGGTGCTTGATGGTGATGTGTCTCCTACGTGCGTTAGTCTTCCGTTGCGCATTCTGACATGGTATCAGAGCCTGGGCGTGTTTGGTCCTGGGCGGCTGAAGCGTGTGTGGTCTTGGGCGACCCCCTCGCGCCTCGGTGGCTTGCGGAGCTCGAATCGAGGGAGGGTGTTGGAAGGTTGGTGATTTCAAGCGTGTGATCTATGGCTAGAAGGTGCCTTCGATTATCCCATAAGTGGAAGCATGGGAAGTTGAAGAGCCATATATAGGCTACAGTGGCACCTTGTCATAGTCATCTCCTCCGGCCGGTGTTTTGGGAGGCAGCTCACCGGGAGATGGGAGCCCGACGGAGGGATGCTGCAGTGCCCGTTGGGGGTGCTCGATGGTGCTCGATGGTGATGCGTCTCCTACGTGCGTTAGTCTTTCGCTGCGCATTCTAACACTGGATCCTATGGACAAGCCGTGTGGTGTATGCAAAAATTGGGGTACTCGGAGTCTCCTCCGTGTGTGCAAGATCACACCAAGTCCACTCCCTAGGTCGTGTTGTGAGGGAAATCCCAAGCCCAATCCCACCATGATGTATAGGAACATATATTGTATATAGGATGGTGTATAGTTGATCCTAAGAGACAAAAACAACGCGTGGCGACTGAAGTGGATAAGTGCGGGTGCAAAAAACTAAAAAGGAAAGAATATGGGTGAACAAAGGAAGCGGGCAACACAACCTTCCAGAAGGAGGCGAGGCGGTGACGGGCCTATGAAGGGGAATGGAGAAGATTTTCAACGGGGACAGAGAAAAAAGAAGAAGAGTGAAGAGAGCATGTGAAGTGACTACATTGAAGAGACTACCTGCAGACAGAAGGTCTTATAGTTTTCGAAGGTTATAGAAGTGAAATTCAGTGCAGCAAAGGTGAAATTGGTTAAGCCAGAGCAGAGAACGTGCCGTGGACCAGAGAATCATGCAGGAGGTGGTTTCCCTATGATTTGTGTGTGGCGACTCTGTTAGAGACATGACTTAGTCGAGTCTTTCTTCAATTGTAGCTGTTGTCAGTCAGCTGAGTGTTGAGTTGTGTGTGTTTGGGAAAGACCTGCTGTTTGT
Organism: Cibotium barometz; assembly: GCF_041138505.1. NCBI lineage: Eukaryota > Viridiplantae > Streptophyta > Polypodiopsida > Cyatheales > Cibotiaceae > Cibotium > Cibotium barometz. Next base: position 33,925,778 of record NC_141084.1, read on the forward strand.
GGTTGTAGATTCATTGCAATTTGAATAGTCGGTGGGGTCTATCAGTGGAAGATTCCCAAGTTTTAAGTGTTTTCTCCTAACATGTTTGAACCCGTGTGTAAGGGGTGTTGAGACAAGGTTACGGTTTTTTTCTGTGAAAAAGGCTGAGTGTTCGGAGTTTGAATGTGTTTGGTTTGATGAGATTTTATGATATGGAGTTCTATTTGTGGTATTTTGATTAAGTTTGTTGAGATAGAACAACTATGGGTGTATGTTTGATGTCCTGGGAGTCAGAGTTGACTCATAGCTGAATTAGTCATTTTGAGTTGAGAGGATATGATCAGATAGGGTAAGAAAGGGGTCAGCTACAGTCAGTCGTGCATCAAGAGTGATCGGCTAGAGAGGTGGAAGCGTAGATATGATCTTGTTGGGTTGAAGGGAAGAAGATTTAAGTCTAGTCTGACAGTAGGAAGACTATCAGAATTCAGTAGTCAGTTCAGTCAGACCAGTCAGCTATAAGTCAGCTGTGGACAGCAAAGAGTATTTTGATGTCATATCTCTATGACACTAGAACAACCTAAGGGTTAGGGAGAGCCAGCGAATAAGTAAGAAATAGTTTCTAATTCAGTTAAGGCAGCTGAGTCGGCTGGGCCTGTATCGAACAGCTGAATCAGTATCCGTCAAGATCAGTCGGATTGGTGTCCGTAGAAGGTCCGAAGAGCATCAGGAAGGTGTTCAGCGAGGTTCTGGGGTGGAGGGATTGAGGTTAGCTGAACCTGGAGCACAATAAGAGAGCTAGGAGGACTCATATCGGATCGGAGTGAGTGTTAGTCTTCCGGATCAGTTTACAGTCAGCTAGGTTAGATCGGTGTTAGCAGGGATTCAACAAAGGAGTGCTGAAAGTTTCAGTGAAGTTTCGAGGCAAGTATTTGAAGATTGCTGACGTTGGAAGACATTCTCGGAGTCAGACGGACACATTTCTAACAGAGGTCAGCAGCACGCATCGGATTCAGTCTATAGTCAGAATTTGATCAGTTGTGTGTCAGCTGGGAAGGATTTCGGTCAGTTGCTTGTCAGAGGAAGTCAGATGAGGCTTTTAGGCTGAAGATCAAAGGTTTTGGGAGTTAGATTTCATTTGAGAGGACAGTTAAAGGTGTCAGCCTAGTTGGATTGAAGGGAGTTAAGGTGTCCGTTTGTGTCAGTTGGAGGTCAGAGAACCTATCTGATTGGTGCCTTTTGAGTTGGGATCCTAGTGTCCCCTAGGTTTGATCCTTGTACATGTTCTTCTTGTGTGCTTGCTCGTGGTGTTGTAGAGGCCATCACGCAATCACCACATAGCCTGATGGCCCGGCTCTCCCAAATCTATAAATGCCAGAGTCTCCCTGGCCACCTTGGTTAGTGGTGGGTCAATGTGCTACTCATGTGCATGGAATCCGATCACCCTTACCCTCTATAACGTGCATCCCGTGAAGTACACCAAGGGGGGCTTTGATCTCACTAATCTACCATAAGGTCCAATCGAAAAGGTGAGCAAGGTGGAGATCTCATCCACACCATGAACTGCCACGAGAATATCATGCCTGGTAAACACTCCCAACCACTACGGGGGAATAGGGCCAGGGTGGGGTCGGCCACTCTGGAGGAATGGTAGAGTCGATGTTGAGGCTAAGTTTGTCTTTGCCCTGGATCCAAGTCAAGCTTCTCTCATGAGCCACTCACGTAGTTGTGTGAATGCAAGTCAATCTCCAAGGGACCTAGTAGGACTCGTGCTTAAAGCTCCCTAGGATACATGGGCCGAGTCCCTAGCATGTGACCACTAGGTAAATGGATCATGGGGTCCCAAATAAAGGGCTGGTGGAGATGCTCCTGACAGGCTACCGGAACTATTTGTTGGAGGGCTGGCTTGAGGTGATCCCAAGCTCGTAATAAACAGGCTGCAAATCTGTCCATAAAAAGTTGGGCTAAAGCCACGAGCCCACATCTCCGTGAAGATCCATCTAGTGCTTTGAAACAAACCCCCAACCACCCCCCCCCCCCCCCCCCCCCCCCCCCCCGATTCGCTGAACGGGCAGATATCCTAGCGAGGAGGAAATCCTTCCATCACTCGCCTCCTAGAAGAAGCCATCTAACAATCCGCTTGCCTAGAAGGGCGTGCCTCTAAATGGCAGCGTCGATGATGCTGCGGTCCCTCTGTGGTGCCGCTGTATGATCACTCTCTAGGCCACCCTGGCTCGGGTAGGCCTCCCGTCGGTGCCAGCCCACAGAAAGTTGCGGATCAATCGTTGAATGTGACCAATGCAGGTGTGTGAGAAAGTCCAGCAAGAGTAAATTCCACATGGTGGCAAGAATCTCGCTTGACACCACCACTCGGTCGGCTAAGGAAAGCCTGGTTGAACTCAGGTATAGAAGCTTCTTCCGAATGCTCAGAAGAAGAGGGGCTAACTGTTGCTCTGGGGACATATTGATGCCCACCTAGCATCCAAGATAACGGATTGGAGTGCCCCTCGGGATCCACTGGAAAGCCTCAACTGGACGCCAAGTTGGGGCGGAGAGCCAACCCAAAATCCACATGACTTGTCCCAGTTGATTTGCGTGACAGAAGATCTCTATTGCCTCTGCAAATCTCTGAAGATTCCCGATTGTCTCTTGATAAGTATGCTATTGTGTCATTTGCGAACTCTGAGACTAGGAGCTCCTCCTGTGCACGGATGGGAAGATGCAATCTCTGGAGCCCAGTCTCCTGAGCTGAGAGAAAACTGTTCATGGCTTCTGCAACAAATGGAAAGATATAGAGACCTAAGTTGAAAGAAAACCGAGTCTCACCTTGGCCTGCATCCAAGGTGCTTGCGTCAGATCTTGAGATAAAATCTGCTCTATCCTACTGCATATCTCGGAGTCTTGGATGAGGCTGTCAGGGACCCGAGTGCTCCTGTGTCTATCCTGCTTCTAGGAAATTGTAAGAGACAAAATAACCGGATCGTGATCGGAGAAAGTAGTGCTTGCCAAAATACCGATCATGTCGCTATGACTGTAAGAGCACTCATCCACATAGAATCTATGAAGTTTGGAAAGATTGGGGCCGGTGCTTCTCTTGTCAGACCTCGAGAAGCACAGACTCTTGGGGTTGGGTCCAAACTCTGGTAAGTGCCAAGGGTCCTACCCCTAAGAGCCATGATTAGCACCTCCCTAGCAGAGTACTCTAAGCGAGAAACTGTAGCCATGCCTCCTCCGAGTCTAGCTTCTGCTGACACTATCATGTTAAAGTCCCTACCCATGCACCAAAAGTCGGCCTGTGGGGAAGGGACTGGCAAATTGTACTCCAGAAGGTGGCTCTGCCTGCAACAACATTCAGAGCATATACATTTAAAAAGGCCACACAATCCTTGCCAATTGTGATGGTCGCCCATTGAGCTCGACCAGTGTCAATGATGCTTGAGTCAACTACTGCTGGCAAGAGCTGCTTGTTGCTAATAGAAATACAAACTCCGCGTCCTAGAGGGGCCAAATGAGGGAGACCAGAAAGTGTGACTCCTGCATGGTGGAATCTTCCCGCAGCGGTATGCCCCTTTGAAAGATGGTGCTTTTGGAGGAAGAGAATATCAATGTGTTCCGCAACTGCTGCTCGGTGAAGCTCTCCTCTAAGCATGCCACGCCTTTGAAAGCACTGAGGCCCTCCCAAACCTTGGATGTTCCATGAGGCAATCCGCATATCTAATCTTTGTGGGAAGCGGAACTGTCGAAACTGCCCTCCACTCCAAGAGTCTTGGGATCATAGGCAATCCTAGGATGAGGATACACTAGGCAGGCATGGATCCTGCCCTCCATGTGACGCCACTTTGTCCGAGCCTAGGAATAAGCATAATTTGGTCTCAGCTTGTCGCAATGCAGGTATCTGTAGGAGGGGGGAGGGGTACTGCAACTGAGATATGAACACAAAGAGCAACACCTCCAGGTTCAAGGACACCACCTCCCCGTCTTGATCTCTGTGGCATGAGCCTCCCAACTCCATCCGAGCCAAGGGCCAACGATGGGTAAGCACATCGGTGATCCACAAATCATGCAAATGATGAGAGAGCTCGATCGCTTGGCAGCAAACATCGACTCTGTATTCCATTCCGTCCTCGGTGCTGCACTCAACGGGGAGGAGGAGATCATTGCGCCACTCTCTTGACGTGGAGGGCCCGGAGTGATGAAACACCACACAAATCCAAATGGGAGCCACCGTCTCTTCGAAAATACCAGTTCATTTGACAAGGAGACATTGGAAAAAACTATAATCCAATGGCTGCCCTAGAACCTTAGGGGGGCCGCCTTGTGTCTCTGGTGGGAGAGCCCTCACCGCAGAGGTAGTGATGGTCATCTCAACCGGCTTTGAGAAGCGATGAATCAAGCAGCGGACTGAACTTGCTGGCTGCCTCTGCTTCGGGTTTGGCGTGGTTGAAGGGTGGCGGGAATGCTCAAGAGAGGCCGGGGGGGGGGGAGAGAGAGAGAGAGAGAGAGAGAGAGAGAGAGAGAGAGAGAGAGAGATCAAAAGGAGACGAGTCAGGGGGAGCTGTTGAGAAGAGAGCCGGAGACGAAGGTTGGGGAGGAGGGGGGATTGGAGGAGGCGGGGGTGGGGGAGGTGGGATGAGATAACTTGGGGTGGGAGAAGGAAGAGGAAGGGAGTAATTTTCTGAGAGGAAGGGTGTGAGAGGGGGTCCGCCTAAGGCTCGGTAGGGCGAGAGGGCCTCACTAGAACTTGGGAACTTGGAGAGAAATCTTGACGAGGTAACAGCCTCCAAATAGGAGTGGTTGGAGGTGGGTTTCTTGAGTTAACGGCCGGGGGGGCCCCGGGGGGGGGGGGTGCAATCACCATCAGGTGGCTGTTGAGATAAATGCTCAAAACGGTTCTCTAATGAAACCGTATCCTCTTGTGCTTTGCCAACTCGGCGTGCTCGGCGGTGTTGCTCAGCTTTGGAAGTGTGCTGGTGGCTCTGTCTCGGGTCAATGGTCTGCCACTCACCAACATCAATATTGGCCGTGGCAGGATCCTAGTGCTCTATTACTTGGGGGCCAGCTTCCCTCCCACTCCCGTGAAGAGGATCTAAGTTGGGACCGGGGGCCCATTGGGGGCGGTCTCTTGGACTGACGAGACGAGGACAAGCTCATTGGCATGGGAGGCCAGAGTACTCTACTCTCTGTAGAATAGGGGCTCCTCGGAGGCAAGGAAGAGATGGCATGTGGCACTGTCTCTGGAGAGGCTATGCAGATATAAAAGGATGGAATCCCAGCCGCTCGAGCAAGAATCGAAGCGACGGTCAACGGGGATTCCATCACTCTCCCGATAGCGGTACCTATCATCAGGAGGAGAGGAAGGTATTCCTTCCTAAGGCCTAGGAAGTAGGTCGTCACGGGAAAGCCTGAAACGCTAGCCAGAGGGTCAGATGCTCGATGGTGGGTTGAAGCGGTGCTGCCACTTGGCAAAGATACGCAGTGTGATGGCACGACTCTGTCCAACATTGTTGGCGAGTCAAACTCAACCTAGCAGTAGCCATGTCCCAAAGGATGAATATCAGTAATCTTTCTAGGTGCACCAAGGAGGCTAGCTTGTAACAGATCCTTGAGCTGTCCGCGCGCCGGGTGGTTACCAACAGTCTTGCATATACTAGTGGAGGCCTCTAAGGATGCGACTGTCGAAGCGAGGAACTAGAGGTCCACTTCTGAAAAGGAGAGGCAAGGGACGACAGCCTCGGTTGGGAATGATGGAGCGGTTGCCATGGAGTCCTCCTGGGGGTTCAAGACTAAAAGAGGCTGAAACTAGCCGGAAGGAAGAGCTTCCTGAGAACTGAAAACTTGCCTTGAGAAGCACTGAAGGGGGGAAGGCGAGAAGGGGAAATGAGGAGCAGGAAGGTGGAAAAAGAAAAAACTAGAAAGAGGCGTTGGATGGGGAAGAGGAGAGGGCGGATGGGAGGCGGGAGAAGGGGGGGGGGGGTTGGACGAGGAGGACCGAGGGCGGGAGGCGGGATGAGAATGGGGGTAGGTGGGTGCAGGCGAGGCGAATGGGAGGGAGCCAACACACAAGCGAGAGAGAAGGAGAGGGCGGGCAGTAGGTGCAAGGGGTAACACGCAGATAGAGGAGTGGAGAGGGGGTGAAGAAGGGGGAGGGGGGGGGGGTCATAGCTCTTGTTCGATCATCAGTGTGATCATGATTTGTGGGAGGAAAGTGGAGCAATCGTGGGGGGTGCAGGCGAGGCGAATGGGAGGGAGCCAACACACAAGCGAGAGAGAAGGAGAGGGCGGGCAGTAGGTGGAAGGGGTAACACGCAGGCAGGCAGAGGAGTGGAGAGGGGGTGAAGAGGGGGGAGGGGGGGGGTCATAGCACTCGTTCGATCGTCAGTGTGATCATGATTTGTGGGAGGAAAGTGGAGCAATTGTTGGGAGGGGGAGGGGGTCATAACTCTCACTCGATCGTCAGTGTGAGCATGATTTGTGGGAGGAAAGTGGAGCAATTGTGAATCATTTCCCAAGGGGGGTCAGACTTATCAACAGTGATGCAGGCCCTGAAACATTGGAAGCATTTCCTTTATGGGTGACACTTTGAGGTTCGCACTGACCATGAGGCATTGCACTGGATTAGACAATGCCAAGTGCACAATGGAGTGATTGTCAACACCGCTGGAGCCAAATTTTTTAGCAATTTGGTGGCATGATCGAGTACCTTCCATGAAAGGCCAACCTTGTGGCCGATGCTTTGAGTAGGAAGGGATGAGTGTCTACGATTTAGACCACTAGACTAGACTTTGTTGGTATGGGACTAGAAGATATGAAGCACACGTACGTAGCTTCCGAGGAATTCGGTACAGAATGGGAACATGCATTGGATGCCATAGGACCATGCCACTTTTTGATACTGTAGGCATATGCTCACTTATGGTAGTGCTATTTGTGAACAGGGCTTAACCAAGTTCCCATGTGGTTTTTTTCCCTTGGATATCAAGTGTGAAAGGACACTCTACATATAATATTTTGTACTTCTATATTATATGGATGTGGCACACATGCAAGGGTTGACTTGCATTTTGTGGTTACCACACTTTTGGCTCTCTCTCTCTCTCTCTCATTTCTATGTGTGAGCTTCTCCATCCCTAATGTGTAGGTTTGTGTGTGTGAGTGTGAGAGTCCAACACCAACAATTGGTATCAGAGCTTGGAGCTGCCTGTGGATTTCTGCCCCAGAAAATTCTGCAGCAAACTGTGATTTTCTGTCGGCGGATCTGTCGCCTGCAGAATTCCGTCAGCGCTGCAGATTCCGTCCACCGCCTGCATTCCAATTTCCGGCGCTCAGCCTTGCCGGCGGCGTTACTGCGCAGGTGAACACCTCCGCCCCGCCCAGCCGGCGGCGGCGCTAGTGGAGAGCGAACCACCGCCGCTCAGCCCACGAGCGGCACCTCCCGTACTACCAGGCTCCTCCGCCAGGCGGCGCTACTGCACAGACCTCCGCCACCGCCCGTTCCGCCCAGCGCCTTAGGTGGCGCAACTGCGACCGTCCTCGCTGCCCTTGCTCCCGGCCGGCACCTCCGCTGGCATCAGGGCCGCCGCCGCCCAGAGTCTCCATCCGTCGCTGCGTCGTCTACTGAAACCAGCCCAGGGCCTCTGCTTCGTCAGTCGCAGCTCAGCGCCCATCGCCTCCATCCATCGATTCACGTGCCCAGCAACACCCCTGGCTGCCGCCTGCCTTACATGTCTGTGCCATCCGTACTGCAGGTACTTTTTTGACAGAATTTTATTCACATGAAAATACAATTTTGGCAACCACTTCAGTGTAGGTCAGATTCAAAGAAAAGTTGTAGGTAATACAGGATTCAGGCAATTTGGGGGATTTCTCAATTTGAGGCCAAATTGGACAAATTGGACATGCTGATTTGCTTAGAATTTGTGGGTTTTCCAAATTGAGGTCAAAATCAACAAATTGAGCATCTTTCAGTTACAGCAAATTGGGGCTTTTGTGAAAATTGGTCAATTAATTGCAAATTGAAGTGACTAGAGTGCATAAAAATTTGGGCTTTTCAGATTGGAGCATGTAATTGGGCATTACAGCTGTGATTTGTCGCCTATGTATACACATTGTGTGTAATTGGACAATTTGGTGCAGGTTTACACTTGCTTCAGTTTGCAGGCAAACATTTGCACAGGACATTTGGTTGCGTGGCAGTGCACATTGGTGTTTGGTTTGCTTGCAGGTATATTTTGTTGACATGGCTCAAAATGCTACAGATGTATTTGGTGTGCTCACCCAGGAGGACAAGTTGGATGGATCTAATTACTCCCTCTGGAGTTTCATGATCCGTAATTTGCTGGTAGCCAAAGGGCTTTGGGGCATCGTGTGTGGTGATGACACACGCTCAAAGAGCTCCTCTGAAGTAGAACCTGCTCCCACACAAGAGCAGAAGAGATGGGACTCTAGAGATGCACATGGCATGTCATTGATAGCCCTTTCAGTGAAAAGGACTATTATTCCGCACATTCGTTCTTGCAAGACATCGAAGCTTGCATGGGACACATTGGAAGCAATGTATCAGGTACGCAACGAGGGAAGAGTTGCCTACTTGAAGAGGCAATTGGATCTTCTTTCTATGGATGAGGGTGATTCCATGGTAGATCATCTCACCAAAGTGAAAGATTTGCAGGAACAATTGCTCAACATTGATGAGGTTATCCCAGACAGACAGCTGGTCACCAATACTCTTCATTCTTTACCACCTTCCTACTTGGGCTTTCACACCTCTCTCAACCTCTCAATGAGAGGAGGTGGTGATCCCGTCACTTTTGAAGAGCTGGTGGGTTTACTCTTGCAGGAAGAGCAAACAAGAGCAAACTTATCGAGCAACCATGGTGGAGACAAGGCATTTACAGCCAAGGATAAGGGTAAAGCAAAGAGGGACAAGAGTCTAGCAAGGCTGGTCATGGACAGCCCTCTTCTGGTTGTGAAAAGTCTAACAAAGGGGATGCAAACAAGCCCAAAAAGAAGGGCAAATGTCACTACTGCCATAAGCCTGGACACTACATCAGCGAATGTAGGAAGCGGATTGCAAAAGAGAAAAGGAAAGAAGCAGGCAATGCAGTAGCAGACTCTTCTGATGACAAAGCACAGCAATCAGCTAATGTAATTCAGGAAGAGTACACTTTTTTGGTCACATGCACTAGTGACACACCAAATGCTTCAGACAAAGATATGACTTGCATTGCATCTGACAGACAGAATGTATCATGATATATTTATATTGGTGCTTCGAGCCACATCACTTCATGCAGAGATGTATTTCAGCACTTGGTTTATGCGTCAAATGGCCGCACTGTATCATGTGCAGATCATACCACATTTCCAGTAAAGGAAATTGGCAATGTCATACTTATTGCAGCCAATGGTGCCAATATATGTATGAAAAATGTATTGTATGTTCCAGGGATAAAGAAAAATCTGCTCTCCGTCTCAGCCATAAACGACCAAGGTTTAAAGGTTGAATTTGAAGATGGGAAGTGTTTGGTAAAAGACCCATCAAAGGGTTATGAAATAGTCACTTCTGGAACACGATACAAAGGCTTGTATAAGCTGGACAGCTATGACAAGCGTACTTATGATGCAAATACAGTGGCTGCCCACACTCCTGCTATGCATGATGCAGAGCTATGGCATGCTCGTTTTGGGCATGTAAATTTTAGGAGTTTGATGCTTTTGCAGAAGCATCATTGGTTGATAATATGCTGCCTCTTGAGTCTCCACCAAGACATGTATGTGAGGGGTGTATTTTGGGAAAGATGCAACAAAAACCATTTCCCAAAGATGGAGCTGTTAGAGCTGAAAGTAAATTATAGCTTATACATAGTGATGTATGTGGTCCAATGCGGACACCATCCATAGGGGGGCATCTTTACTTCGTCACATTCATTGATGACTACTCCAGGTTTGCTTGGGTTTACCCTTTAAAAGCGAAAGCAGAGGTGTTTGCATGCTTTCGACACTTTGTAGCAATGGCTGAAAATATGTGTGGATGTAAAGTGCAAACACAGCATTGTATGGGTTAAAGCAAGCTCCAAGAGCTTGGTATGATAAAATACATGCTCATCTAACCAGCCAAGGTTATGTAATTAGTCGAGCTTAAAGCACATTATATGTGAAGAAAACCGGTGCCGATATTGTCATAGTCATCTTGTATGTAGATGACATGCTCATTATTACAGGTACTAGCAAAGCACAAATTTCAGATTTGAAAGCTGATTTGAAAGCTGAATTTGATATGTCAGATTTGGGGCCTTTACACTACTATCTCGGCATACAGTTTATGCATACAGATGATGGCATTGTTATGCAGCAAACTAAGTACATAAAAAGTTTGCTAAAAAGGTTTCACATGGATGAATGTAAGCCCATTTCTACTCCGGTAGAACTAGGTGTACGGCTTACTATTATGCATGATATTGGAGAGCCTTTTGAGGCCGGCATTTAGAGCCAGGCAGTGGGATGTCTCATTTACTTGTGTAACACGAGGCCAGACATATCTTTTGGGGTGTCTTTGTTGAGCAAATTCATGCACAGCCCAGGCACAAAGCATTGGCAAGCAGTCAAACACATTTTTCGTTATCTTCAGGGTACCCTGGATCTTGGTTTTCCTGGGGGGGCAGCTTGCAGCTTTATGCATACAGTGATTTAGATTGGGTTGGTGATTATGATACTAGGCAATCCACCAGTGGGAATTGTTTTTTTCTTGGCAGTTCATGCATATCTTGGTTGAGTAAAAAGCAACCCACTGTTGCCACATCTACTTGTGAGGCTGAGTACAGGGCAGTCTTCACAGCTACAGTAGATTGTGTATGGTTGAGGAGATTATTGGGTGATCTTCGTGAGTGTCAGCAGACACCCACCACCATTCTCACACTGATAGCCAGAGTGCTATGGCTGTGGCACGAAATCCAGTATTTCATGCACGTACCAAGCACATTGAGATTCATTATCACTATGTCAGAGAAAGGTTACATGTAGGGGAGATCAGTTTATCTTACTGCCCTACACAGGATAATGTTACAGATCTATTCACAAAGGCTTTACCTCGAGAAAAGTTTGAAGCTTTCAGCAAAGCTTTGGGCTTACTCTCAATTAGAGAGTGATCTGCTACCTTGTTCAGGTTCACACTTCCACTACAGGGGGATTTGTAGGCATATGCTCACTTATGGTAGTGCTATGTGTGAACAGGGCTTAACCAAGGGCACTTTTCCCCATGTGGTTTTTTCCCTTGGATATCAAGTGTGAAAGGACACTCTACATATAATATTTTGTACTTCTATATCATATGGATGTGGCACACATGCAAGGGTTGACTTGCATTTTGTGGTTACCACACTTTTGGCTCTCTCTCTCTCTCTCATTTCTGTGTGTGAGCTTCTCCATCTTGCACCTAACCCTAATGTGCAGGTTTGTGTGTGTGAGTGTGTGAGTCCAACACCAGCAGATACGAGATGGCTAGCTTTTCTACAAAGGCCGCCTTTGTGTCATGAAGTCGTTTAGGGTAGCTCTTCTCCACAACGCCCATGATGCCATCACCGGTGGTCACAGGGGCATGAACTCGACTTTGGAGAAGTTAGAGCGGTAGTTTTATTGGCCAAGAATGAGGCGAGACGGGTTCACTCATGTGCAACATTGGATATCAAGTGTGAAAGGACACTCTACATATAATATTTTGTACTTCTATATTATATGGATGTGGCACACATGCAAGGGTTGACTTGCATTTTGTGGTTACCACACTTTTGGCTCTCTCTCTCTCTCTCTCTCTCTCTCTCTCTCTCTCTCTCTCATTTCTGTGTGTGAGCTTCTCCATCCTGCACCTAACCCCAATGTGCAGGTTTGTGTGTGTGAGTGTGTGAGTCCAACACCAACAGATACGAGATGGCTAGCTTTTCTACAAAGGCCGCCTTTGTGTCATGAAGTCGTTTAGGGTAACTCTTCTCCACAACGCCCATGATGCCATCACCGGTGGTCACAAGGGCATGAACTCGACTTTGGAGAAGTTAGAGCGGCAGTTTTATTGGCCAAGAATGAGGCGAGACGGGTTCACTCATGTGCAACATTGTGAGATTTGTCAGAAAGTAAAAGCGTCTCATGAGAAGAAAGCAGGGTTGCTTCAACCGCTACCTATTCTCGAGGGAGCTTTCCAATATATATCTATGGATTTTGTGACAAATTAACCTCCAATTCCAGGTAAGCATAACACGCAATGTTTGATAGATTTAGTAATTTTGTTATGCTTATTCCATGCAGGGTCAATGTGACCATTGAGGACGTTGCCCACTTGTTCGTTCGGCATTGGTACCCGACGGTGGGATTTCTAGGACCATAGTGTCAAAATATGATGCCAAGTTTACCAATTATTTTTGGAGGGCGATGTTTGACAATTTTGGTACTAAATTGAACTTTTCCAATGTGTTTCACCCATAGACAAATGGCTAGACAGAAATTTACAACCAGTTGGCCTTTGACGTGCTGAAATGTTACGTCCACAATCTGCAAGGTAAGTGGGAATCTTATTTGCCTCTAGTTCAAGCAGTTTTGAATGATTATTTTTCTTCAGTTATTGGTAGGATTCATTATGAAGCTGCATTTGGAAGACCATTCTAGTTGCTCTTGACCAGAACCTCGCCTTCAGTCCCTAAAGCGAACATATTGACTGAGTCTTACCAGGAGATCTTGGAATCAGTCAAAGATAGGCTGGCTAAAGCGCACGAGGCCTACACTCGACATGCCAAAAAAGATAGAAGGGATGTGAAGTTCTTGGAAGGAGATTGGATATATCTTCAGATAATTAAACGACGACTGAAACATGTGGGCAAGCGATGCTTGAAGTTATCTTTCAGAAGCTTCGGACCATTTTCTATCCCAGAAAGATCAATGAGGTGTTGATGAAGTTGAAGTTACCTCCGAGCTGGACTATGCACGATGTGTTCCATGTTAGTTGGCTTAAACCATATGCAGGTCCAATCCCTTCAAAGATTAAAGACGAAGCGGAACTAGACATTATTGACTAAGTTGAAGTAATGGTTCCCAACCAGATCCTTCTGCACCACTTCAAGCACGGTTGTAGCTGAAGACAAAGATAAATCCTCAAGAAGTTTCAAGACCGAGGGACAAGAAGTGGTTTCGCTTTGACATAGAATTTTTTAACGACTATGCAGATTTATTGATGGACTATCTAGAGGCTATGTAGCTTCCGTCAAGCTAAGTCACGTGCACCCGCACTTGGATGCCATGTGGACATATTTGTATAGCAGGTGCAAGACCTAGATTGGAAACTAGTCCCATGTGCGCCCCAATCCGGGACGAATCAGCCAGGGTTCCACTCTAAGCATCCAATGTCAGGTTTACAAGTCTTGTACATAGTCTTGGTCAGGTTTACAAGTCTTGTACATAGTCTTGGTCAGGTGTGTAAGTCCCACAGATGAAGCAGTGCCAGTCCGTAATGTGAGTCACCCTTTGGGATGATGACAGGTGTTCCGGGTGTTTGACTTGTAGCCAGATACCATGCATCTGAGTAGGAAGCATTTAGTTGCATGTAGAAGGGGGCATCCCTGAGGGCCCACCTAGAATAGGGTGTGATACCCTTGCCTAAGAACTGGGTAGGCCTTAGGCCACCCTAAGGGTCCAAGAGGCCCATGGCCATTAACCTACAGCCCAAGAAAGGGGCTAGGCTTTGGTTGGCCAGTCCTTGGGGGCCTGGCCAGCCTGTCGGCCAGCCCTATGGACTGGGTAGCCAGACTGGTGGTGGGCGGCTAGGGCACAGTGGCTGCCCAGCAGCCAGCCTAGCCATGCGCAGGGTGGCTAGCACAGTAGGAAAAGGCGGCCAGTTGACAGGTGTGAAAGGTGCCTATTTCGGGCATTTAATTCAGGTCGTGGGCTTTTAATAAACAGGCCGACTCTGTCTAGAGCAAACTGACCAGCATAAAGGGTGCTATATAAGCATTGCCTAGAGAGTCATTTCCGCATGTTACAATCCCCAAGGGGGAACTAGACAAAATAACACTAAAGGGTTGCTTTGCTTATATAGGCCCCAAATGCTCCAGTTGGCTAGGTAAGGAGCTGTCGGCCAGATCCGTCCTCTAATATCCAGCATTAAATGCATCGCTTTCACATGTGAACTGCCCCAATGTTGCCGACTAATCCTCACTCGTGTAGAATGCTTCTTGGCTTTATCTGTAAGCCTATACAAAGCCTAAATGAGGTCATAATCTGGCTGCAAATCTGAGACTAGGCATGTCCATGAGCAATGCACATGATATCCCCCTCTACTAAACTTGATGACAGGCTTCCAGCTTATCTTGGCTATCTGGTCGTAATGATGGCTCGACTGTTCATCAATAGTTATCTGGGCTATCTGGTCGCAATGACCGCTTGACTATGAAGTCCATGATATCTAGCACAAAGGCCGTCCAATGGGTCACCCAAATGCAAATCTTGCTCCTTGGGCTATTTGGCATCGTTGCCACCGAAACTAGAGCATGCCCAAGTAATCATTACATAAGCAAGATAATCATCAATTCCATTCCAATAAATATATACAATGAAGAGGGTAGAGGTACAATCCCTCCCTCTTGAATCTGTTTTGTTCGCACGACGTCTAAGCCTGTACTTCAAATACATCTGGACCAATCGGTTTCTCATAAGCTCGAAGTATATCTGGATAGTCCTTGAAGTACTTCTCTGGCATCCATTTCGCATTCAAAGGCGAATAATTCTCGAATTTCAAGAGAAACATTCTGGCCACTATCTTTTATCGCTATGCCCGGACCAAACACATAGAGATACAATATTACTCTTTCGTGAGAAGATCTTGGCTGGTGACATCTTGCTTCTTTATTGTTCGACGGAGGACAATGCAGTTGACCTCTTTACGAAGTCTCTACCTCAAGATATGCTCTGGCGGCACTCCCGCTCACTGGGGTTGGTTCCGCATCCAGGAGCTGAGAGGGAGTGTTAGCAGTCATCTCCTGTCTGTACACTATGTTAGCAGTCATCTCCTGTCTGTACACTATGTCAAGGCCTCTGTTGCGGGTGTGCCCGCCCGTATTTGGTGTCTTCCCATTTTTCCTCACTCTCTGTATTTTTTCCTATTTTTTCTGGAGCTGTGTGTGTGAGTTGTCGGCTGCCCCCAGATGCCTGCCCAACTGTGTTTGAGCTGCCCGTCTGATTTGGTGCTGCTCGACTGTACTACAGTGCTGTCCGTCTACCCTTTTGTTGGGCGACTGGGTATTTTACAGGTCGTGGGCTACCCGGGCAGCTGTCGGCTGACTTTGGGTTGGCCGACCAACAACCAAGGGCCATATAAAATGGCCCCTTGCCCCCACACTCCTTCATTCTATTATTTTGGGATTTATTGGTGTCGTCTCGCTGGTCTTCATCAGCCCTGCATTTGGCATCCTTGGCCCTTCGTTCATCATCAAGTCGAGCTTCTTTGGCTCTTCCTTCTTCATCCCTTTTGGCTTCTTCTTTTGTCTTTGTTGCTCCATGATGAGGAACAATCTTTCAAGATCTAAAAGTTCTTTTTTGGCTTTTCATCTTCTTTGATTGCTTACTTGGCTTTTTAGCCTCCTCTTTAGCTTTTTTTTTAATGCCTTTTTTTTTTGCATCTTCTTCTTTAGACTCAATTTGTCGCCTGTTCAATCTGTTTTGCTCCATAATTGCTTTGACGAAGTCTTCATTGAAGTGCGGAAGTGTTTCTTTGGTCGTATCTTCTTTGTTGTTCTCTTCTTCCATGTTTTCTTTGTAGCTTTCTGAAGAAGTCTCTCTTGACGTTGTGGAGGCCTCCGTGGTTTTTCATGACCACAATTTTACTATCCACGGAATGCTCTCACTTTTGGGTAGCTAATTTGGGTGACAACTTGAGCTTTGATACCAATGTAGCATGCAATAGATTGATCTTCGTAATGCACTCCACTTGACTTTAAGAGAGAAGAGCAGAGAGAGAGAGAGAGAGAAGATGATAGGCGACACCAGATTGGGTCGCAATTACCCACTAAAGGGCCCCTCTTTGCAAGTAGGAGTATTTGCTTGTATTACTTTGGAGAACTGCTCAATGATGAGAATGATGACTGTGAACTGCTGAATGCAAGGGCGAGGAAGATCGAACACAGGCTGAACCAATAGCACTGTAGAAAACTCTATGAAGCCACTTATGCAAATCGAGAAATGCTGAGGATATGCACATATGCTGGCTAAAAATGAGAGGATCTTCTATGCTGCCTTGGATTGAAGCACGGAGTGCTTGAGGCTATTTGTAGGCTCCAAGAACCTCGAGGGAACTCAAGCATACATGTTCTCTTTATCTGCCTGCTGAAAACTTGATGAATGAACGATTTATGCAAGGGACTAAGGGTTGCTTATATAGATGTTTTTGCTGCTGGTCGGTGGTACCATGCTGCTGTCAGCCTGCTGCATGAATCGTTTCAACACTGAAATGTGAAACAAGTTTCAAAGCCACTGAAACGAGTTTCATGGTGACCATGCTCTGAATGCTAGCTGACTTGATGATTAAGGGGTGTATGGTGTGTGACCACCATCCACTGGGCATCACCCAAGGTAGGGAGCTTTAATGGGCTGGCCCACGCCCTAGATGATGCTTATATGATTTTATATGCATTTGGCATGCAACTATTGGGCTGACTTTGACATGCCTAGCCTCAGATGACTTCTACATGCTTGTTCTTCTAGTGGGTTAAGGGACTGAGCCTAACACCTACGGCTGGGAGATTGACCTACGTAACTTGTGCCTGACATGCCTCGGACTTGGGCTCAAAATGGGGCCACGACATTCAACAAATAATCCTAAAAAAGGTATTAATGAAGTGTAATGTTACATGAAATGCTGAGCTGAGGTGTCACATAGCACCACAGTGTGACAACCCATAATCTCCCAACCATGTCAATAGCAAAAGTGTGGATCCTCCATATCTGCACTAGTTGAGCTCGATGTCTCAACGGTTAGATGTGATGAAAACTATATCGTTTACCAAGTTCTTTGAAGCAAGAAACGCCCTTGCAGTCCTTTCCAAAAGCTGGTGTAATGGGAAGACTTGGATTCATCTATGTTAATCGTTGTTGTTTGGGCCTAGTCTACTTCTCTTCATGTTTGATCTTCTCTCCCTTGGCTAGCTGCATCAAACAACTTATGGAAGATGTTGTAACATGGGGAAAGAAGAGTCCTATATATGGAAAGTATAGGCCAACGAAGTAAGCAAACTAAGTTAACTAACTTCTGATTAATTTGCATTTGTTGCTCCAATTTGAAGTTTGCATTTGTTGTGCCCACAAATTGGTGAATAATCCTTAATTTGCAGAATTACAATTGCTAAGGAAAAAAATTCAATTCCTTAGAAAGGGCTCACTTTTCAATTCGCCTCGCTCTTCAATTCATCACCCAACCCATAGAATGGTCTCTCTTGCACATTTCTTTCCTTGAAGTCCCTGATCAAGTATTGTGGCTTCTATGCGTGCTAGACCATTCTTTCTGTTGAATTTGACGTAGAGACAACCGATGAGTTCAATGAAGGGCATTTTTTTATCACCTTCCCAGCAGACCTTATACTGAATAATAAGTTTCACAGGTGCAACTGGACAGTGTGTCCACAACCAGAGGCCATGCATCAGCCCAATGGACATACCTGAGGTCCTGATGGGCCTCTTACAGGCACAGTGGATTCCTGTACAGGATGGGACCCACGCATAGGTTTCCTTCATATCTATGCCTCAAACTCATTAAGGGACGGGACTGTTTTCTAGATCCTTGTAAGGGGATCCTCTAGTTGGACACATGTTGCATAGGGGGACACTTAAACATGATTGACTTGCCTCCTGATAGGTAAGGAAGTGGCACAGTGACCTCGTTTCTGGGAGACAAGCGGGGACCATGGGGAAAATTATGTTTGCAGTTGGAGGGCAGAATGACTGGCAACTTCTCGAGTTTGCTGTACCCCTCAGACCCTTGCCTTCTACTGTTTTGATTGCCACCACCACTCCAATTTGTGGGGCTAGATTGCTTCTATGTTGTTGAGTGGGCCAGTGACCTAGTTGATGGGCATTCTAGCCGCCCGGCTGTCTTGGACCACACACTTGTCCTGACGTTGGATGACTCATGGTAGGATGGCCAGAGCCTTCCTCATTGCCCTAAAAATCTAGGTGAAGCTTGAGATCAGACAGTTGACTTCTTTTGAGTCAGGCATGGCAGCCTTGGGAGTCGGGACTAGATCTAGCCCCCTCTGAGATCATCCACTTCCTTCAAGAGGCCACTGGAGCTTGCTGCTGGCCTTCAGCCCAGCTTTGTTTCAAGGTTTGCAAGAACAAAACCCTAAGAACCCTTCGAACGGTTCCTATATGCAGATTACCCTTACAACTGCTAGACCATAGAGACTTTGAGGATAGCGTACAGGTACACCATGCCCTGAACCTTCATTATCACCCTTATTTTTTCCATCAGTGTTATTGGTGTGGTTTCAGTCAAATCTTCTGACTCTTTTGTTTCGTCCATTTTCAAAATCAAAACCATTCTGGGTAACATGTTGGCAGCTAGCGTGGTTTGTTGACTGTGTGCGTATCTATACAATCCTACCTTGTTGCCCTGTACACTTGAGGTGGTGACAGTCTTGTTTGTTTGAGTTTTAGCAATTTTACATAAAAAATTTGATGCCATAATATTTGGATTGATGAAAAAAAGAAACTACTGTAGGTGATGCAATGGGACTCCATTCATTTTTTAGCTTTTGGTTCTTCTGGCTTTTTACAGCTTTGAATATTGTGTTGAAGGAGGAAGTGCAAAGGCTCAAGATAGCAACTGGTGAGGTTGGCAATAATGGGCAGATGAGGAGCCGTGAAGACCATCCGCTTTTGTCTAGCAAACAGTTCTATCGGTCACAGCCAACAACCGACTCTCTTCTTGCAGGACACCTTCAACAATTGCAGTCAGCTCTAAAAAAGCAGCAGATTGCAAAGCATCAAAATATCCTTTAGCATTTCATCATGGTCGGCTAGCAGAGCCACTTGTTTTCACGCCACTGCGCAAAGCAGTTCCCTTGAGAAGTTTGGATACAAACTGGCACTTTGTGCAGGTATAGCTGTTGTTTCTCTTTTACAGACCTGTGCCGCTTGTGTCATGGTGAGGCAGCCCCCATAGAATAGTTAGATGGATGGAGTGCATTCCTATCTGATAACTGATTTTAATCATGACAAAGCTTGGGTTTCTAGACTATTCCAACTACGCCACGCTTGACATCTGTTGATTGCTTGGTTAAAAGAGTTGGTGAATTCTTGCCTTGAGACAATTTATGAATTCATGCTTCCTTGTTTACTATGAGTTGTAACTTGTTTGTTTGGTGCACTCCCAGCTAAACAGTTGGAACAAACAGCAATAGAAAATGACCGTAGTTTTTTATATGTTTGTATTGCAAAGCCATAAATGCCTTCAAGCAGAGACCTACTTACACTGTTTTAGTCTCTAAAAAGCAAACAATTGTATAGACTCAACGCTCACAAATGTGTGGCCATTACTTTCCATCACCAAGTAAGACAGTTTAAGGGTGGGAAAGAGCATAACCCCTTGCTTAGAAAGCTCCCAGATAGTCACGGCTTGATGGCTGAGTATATTAGGACTGTGCTGTATAAAGGTCATTAATGTCAGTAAGTTTGTCATGGGAGGAAGAGCTTATGCGAGAGCTAAGTCTGCTAGTTCATTTATCTCCCACTTAGTTATGGCAAATTGGAGAAGTGACATTTTATGGAAGGGCCACCAAAGTTATATCCGTAGTACTCAAGCGTGCATTTCTTCGTCTTGGAGCAACACTGAACAGGAGTGCTTGCATTCAGAAGTGAAATTTACATTTAAGATTTGGGCATGCTTCAAAACTTTGACTAGCAAGAAATCATTATCATAGTGTTGTTGATTGCCTTTGATGTATCGACAATTTTTTCATTAACAAATGCAGTTGTGGTTCCGATGTGCATTTAATGATGTATTACAGCATCAATTAACAAGATTAAAAAACTTATGACGCATGAATGATCATGTACAGTTTCTACTTTTTACTCACATGTGATGCTCGTTTTAGAAATTAACACGCTATTGCAGCTCGTCAAATATATGACGTTCTTAATGCTATAGGCTTCGGACCTTTTTCGGGTTTGGGGCATTGTTAATGAAGGGGCATAATTTTAAGAAGCAATAGACTTAGCATATGGGAGGATTAGAGACAGGCTGGTAGACAGCTAGTTTGACACCAGTTGAAGCCGAATATGATAAATGCACAGACTACAGGTGGTGTCCAATGGATCCTTTCCTCCATCTTTGGAACTCTGGCAACTTCCTTCTTGAGGATTCTTCCTTCTTGAGGATTCCAACGGTCTCTACGAGAGCGCCCTCTACCTCCTTTACCTTAAATAGAATCGCCTATCCTCATGCAGCCATGTCGCCTCAGGCTTCTCTCCTTTGCCTGTGGAGTCTCATTCTCTTCATAACTTGAGGATCTTTATACTAAAATGATGGTTTGATAGTTTTAAGGCGAGCCTACAGTAGTCTTATAACTCCTTGGAGATAATTTAAAGATGGTACAATTATTTCAACACGTCAAAAATAATGAGATGCATGTGTGGAAGAGTTGCAAAGTGACTTGAATACGTCCACTTACTTGGCGTGCTTCCATAATCTGTAGCCATTAAAAAACGCTCTTTGTATAAATGAAGCTTTGTAGAAAACTTTGATGGGGTCAACAATGTTCGATACATATGGACATGGATCAAGTCTAACCAAGTGATGTGGTTGGTCTCCTATCTAGTGAGATATAGAAAGAGAAAATATAGAGTAGTGTAATCAAATGGGGGTGGGCAGACCATGTGAGGTGAAGCATCCAGTGATGTAGGAGTACCAACATCAAAGAGGGGATTATACTCATTAACATGGATTATACACATGAAGACTCATGAAGGGATTCATCACCATGAAAACTTGCATTGAGTAAGAATTTGAATAATAAAATGATTATCCAAGATTTAATTGTGAGTAGGACTTACAAGCTCACTTATATAGTGGCTACTGCCCATTTCGCACACTTACTACTGCCCATGCCCAAACCTATGAGTCTAGCCCCACTCCTAGTGCTAGCATGTACGTATGAGGTCATAACCATGGACCAATAGGGACCCCATAATGTTCAACAACATTTCAAATGATCCCCACCCAATAGGTTTCTCCTCGAAACCATATGATGATCAATGAATCATCGACTCACCTTTGGATGTATGCAACACCATTCATGAGAGAAAATCATCCTCATATAGTTGTAAATTGCATGTAATACTCTCAAAACAACCCATAACAAGTGGCCCATAGTTGTATACACGAATCTCTCAACTCTTGTTCATCCAATTCCAATATGAATCCATAAAATTTCAACAAGCATATTCATTGCTTTTATGCACCATTCATTCTAATGCATCCAACAAGCCTTCATAACCTTTCAACATGGAGGTGGGCTACCATGAAGATTCTTCATTTGATAAGGTATTCTACCAATGAATGGTTGCAAAGTAATCCCCAAAACCCTTTTTGGTACAATACTCAATCAAACCTTCCTCATTCATTGGAGGTAGCTCATCATATGCTTGCACTTTCAGTCCAACATATTCCTTCAATTGATTCACATGAGAATCCTTGGGGTTGAGAGAGGAAACTATTGATAAGTCACTTCACCATCTCTCCTCCACACCGTTTATTGACCATAGTAGCGATGAGCTAACTTGGTATTAGTGTTGCCTTTACGAGAACCATATCTTGATTCAGGGATTCTCAAAAACATAAAATCCCCTTCTAATGGTATTCTATGCGAATCCTCATAATGCTTCATTCTCTCTTGAGCATATTCATCTTGGATTCTTGAAGAAGAGCTTTCATCTTCTCAACTTCTTCTTTTTCATTTTGATTCATACCTTGCGTATAGTGACCATCATTGGTACATTCTTTGTACCCATACAATGCCTCATAGTAAGGTGACATACCAATACTCACATAATGAGTGCTATTATAAGAAAACTTGGCTAAAGGCAACCATTCCATCCCATGTATGTTAAGTATCATTGCAATAGTGCCTCGTATATGCTTCCACCCACTTATTCACCCTTTTTGTTTGGCATCGGTTTTAGGATGATAAGTGGTGCTTGGAGTTAACTGGGTTTCCATCATCTCAAACAAAGTTCTCTAAAATGCACTCATGAAATTGACATCCCACTGATCACTAAAAATTTGTTGCGGCGGAATACCATGCAATTTGAACACAAATTCCGCAAATTGCTTTTTAACCATAGATGCCATGTACTTGAACCTTTGTAGGGATAAAATATGCCACCTTACTCAACCTACCCACCACAACATACAAGATGTACCAATCTCTCTTTGTGTAAGGAAGCCCCATGATAAAATTGATAGAGATACGAGTCCATTTCCCATCGATAATGGGTAAGGGCTAAAGCAACCCCCTGGACTTATGGGTTGTATCCATGTTGAGTTGACAAGGTAAACACACTTTGACATAAATGCATGCATGTCTTTCCACATCTCGTTTCAATAGAAGCTCTTTCTAATACATCCATAGGTCATGAAAAGACCCAAGTGCCTCACCGTTAGGGATGAATGCATTTCTTCCATCACTTTTTGCTTGTATGTTGACATAGGCACAAGATAGAGTTTCTCCTTGTAGTATATGAGACCATTTTGAAGCATAAAATAATATAAATCTTTATGAGAACATAATATTTATGAGAACCATGCTATAATCTTGATGAGAACTATGCTATAATTTCTAAACCATTTGTGACCTCTCTCATCCACGAGATACTCCTCTTGAATGATGTCCATGATCCAATCCTTATGCACTTTGGAGATAGTTGATAAAGTGCATGCCCACATCCTTGATAAAACATTTACCACCACATTATCTTTCCCTTTTTGTGTAAGTAATCTCAAAGACCTATTTTTACAATGTAGCCAACCACCTTCTTTGCTTTAGGAGATAGATTTGGTTGAGAGAGGACCAACACTCTATGATCACTTCTCACATAAAAGTGACTACCATAAAGGTAATGATTCCACATTTTGATAGCATGCAAGATATAAACCATCTCTTGAACATAGACATGCATTTGCATCTCCTTCTCATTCAACTTACAGCTCTCATAAGCAAGGTTTTGTGAAATCCGGGCATACCGAAATAGGACCTGAAGTGATCATCCTTTTGATCTCCTCAAAGCTCTTGTTTGCAATAGCGACCTAGAAGAAGGCATCTTTCTTGAGCTTGTTAATAAGAGGGGCTACAATTTATGTATACCTCTTTATAGATATCCTATAAAAAGAAGATAAGCCCAAGAATCCTTTTAGTTGAGGCCACTTCTTCAAACATTCAACCTTATTAGGGTCCATTTTGATGCGTTCTTTGCTCATAATACAACCAAGGTACTCCACCTCATGAGCAATGAATACATAATTGCTATCCTTTGCATACAAGTGATTGTCCCTCAACACGTCAATAACTTCTCTTATTTGCTCATTGTTCTCTGTGCTATAGATAAGAATGTCGTCCAAATAGTACCAACACGAACTTTAGGAGGAAGGGTTAGAGTGCTTTTTTATTTATCATTCTTGAAAGGTTATGGGTGCATTGCATGACCCAAATGGCATAACCAGGAAATGAAACAACCCTCCTCTTTTCTAAAACTGTCTTGAATTCATCACCATTATTCATGCGTATTTAGTGCTATCTCGACCTCAAATCTATCTTGGAGAAGTATTGATGAGCATCATTAAGCTCATTAGGAAGATCATCCACACGAGGTATTGGAAATCTATTCTTGACAGTAATCTTGTTTGAGATCATAGTAATCCCCAGCAGGCACATACGGAATACACTATCTTTGTTCTTCACCAAAAGCATTACTGAAGCAAACAGTGATTGACTTGGCTCAATCCACCCCATGCCCATAATATCTTTCACTTGCCATACTACTTCATCTTTCTCCACCTTGGAGAGTCTATATGGTGGCTTGTTAGTGTTAGAAAAGATGAACCCTCACCATACATGCCTAGCTTAACCCTAATTATTATGATTAAGAAACACTAATCTTATGGTGGGCGCGAACTGATTAACAACATAATGATGATGAAAAGATTATGCTAACTAAGCTTAAGACTCAAGCACAATTGGGTTACAAGATTGAGACTTGTACTCATAACAAGGCTTGAGAGCTTGCTTCATGTTTCATCGCTCTTGAAATGGCTCCCTTTTATATGAGGAGGTACACTCTTGTGCTTGTACATCAATGTAGGATAAGTGTCCACTCTTCTCTCTAGCTCACATGTCACCTCAAATCTCAACACCCCCCCTTGATGGTGACTTGACCTATCTTTGAGGCCTATAGGTCATCTCTAAGAGTGAGGTCTAGAGGTCTCTTGATAGAGACTTGACCTATCTTTGAGGTCTAGAGGTCTCTTCTAAGAGTAGGGTTACAAATTTTGGCTATTTCTTCTACCTTAGCTACATCATTGGTGCCAGAGGGTAGGACATATAATGTTTTTAGAAAAGATGTTTGGAGCTAGAGAGGCATCATTTTTTGCCACAAAGTGACCATCTTCCACATAGTTATTTTCTTGATTATGTTTGGAGTAGCAATGTTCTTCCAAGTGCCCAATCCTTTCACAAGCACTACAAATGTTTTTTGGTTTATTTTTGAAATGACAATTTGCAAAGATGTGACCAAGCTTGCCATAGTGATTACATTTGATGGCTTTTCCTTTTCCTGCATACAAAGCATTTTGACTGATTCCTTGAGTGACATTTGATGTGTTTTTGAGTTTATACACGTGCTCAAGTAGTGAAGATTCAACTTCAATCAGAGTTTTGTCGACATTTTTGAGTGTAGACACATAAGAACGTCATAGGGGATTTTGTTAATGATGTTAAGGAGAACTGCAACCACTTCATCTTCTTCTTGATTCTTGCTAGGTTTTTCTTGAGTGCCTTGAACTTGTTGATGTGATCAGCCATTGTGTTAGCTTCTTCTTTGTCCAATCTGTAAAACTGCATCAAAAGGTTAATCTTGGAGCTCTTGGTTTCATTTCCAAAGACTTTGTTGAGTTCATCCCATGGCTTTTTGCAATCGTATGCCTGCAATGTGATGTATAAATTCATCTCCCAAACTCTGAGCTATTATGTCGACTTTGTAATTGTTGAATGTGTTAAGTGATGTGCTATCATTATCTTCACTAGGCTCAATTAGATCCCATAGCCCTTTTCTCATCAATGTGTACATGGTTTGCATTTGCCAAGTGTAAAAATGATCTCCATTAAACTTATTTTGTTCTAATGTGAGTTTCTCCATCATGTACGACAAGGGGTCTTACAGATAATATCGGCAGTGTCTATCCTTTTTTATAATATATACTGAGAAGGTCGAGAAGTTCTTTGCACGTGATAATGATTTATGGTGGCGAGTGTCTAGTTCCAGTACAAGAATGGCAATGGAAAACTCTCTTCAATTGAGTAATGCAAGAGGATGCAATGAATTTTGATGTAAGAGAGAACTTTCGACAGTGTATTGATACTCTAATTATCCAATTTTAACATTAGTTTGGCCTAATTTTTCTAATGATGCACTAATAATAGTGATTAGTGCTAAAAAATAGTGATTATCAACAACAAACTTTGGAGGGCAAAATTGAGCAAATGCAAATGCCTTTTGATGGGGCTTTCTTCATAGCCTTAGAACCCTTGATGAGGATCAATGCCCTAAGGGAAAGATTCAGCTCAAAGCTACTAAAAAATGGTGGAATTTTGCCTATTTCCAGCACCTACAGATCAACGTCTCTTGGGTTGTGTACCAAAGATCTTGATACTTAGGCTGTGTAGTCCTTGTAGTAGTGGCTAACTATCCCTACAAGGGCTTGATCTAATATTGACTACACATAGTGAATGAAGCATTTCTTTAGCTGGCGAAAATGTGCAAAAAATTATGAGAATTTGACCTGAACCCTTGGACATGTAGAATAGCAATGAGATAAAAAAGATACACTTAAGAGGAATTTGTCAATAGTGAAGTGGGTGTGGAGAATCAAGCTAGGAAAATTTAGGCCACAAGTGGGAGATATGGATAAGGTTGAGAGTAGTGGATAATTAGGTGATTAGACTAGTGTGAGCTAAGGCTAAGCTAATGGAGAGGGGTGGCTCTGATACCATGTCAGAAAAGATGAACCCTCACCATGCATGTCTAGCTTAACCCTAATTATTATGATTAAGAAACACTAATCTTATGGTGGGTGCAACCTAATTAACAACATAATGATGATGAAAAGATTATACTAACTAAGCTTAAGAATCAAGTACAATTAGATTACAAGACTGAGACTTGTACTCATAAAGAGACCTGAGAGCTTGCTTCATGTTCCATTCCTTGAAATGGCTCTCTTTTATATGAGGAGGTACACTCTTGTGCTTGTACATCAATGTGGGATAAGTCTCCACTCTTCTCTCTAGCTCACATTTCACCGCAAATCTCAACAATTAGATCAATTTAGCATTTGGTTTTAAAGCTCAATAATACCATGGTCCACATCTCTTTTTGATGGTAAACTCTTAGGTATTTGGGATATATCCTTGTACTCATCCAAGAGCTTAGACATGCCCTCATGCATAACTTTCTTCTCACTTTCCATACCCTCATCTTTTTAAAGCTGTAATGCATATATACACCTCATTTTCTTGAGCTCTCTCATGAATTTGGTCACATTAATGAACTTGCCAAGCAAGATCCCCTCAATGTAACATTCTTCTCCTCATGCATAAAGCTCATGAAATCTTGTTGTAAATTCATAGAGAAAGTCCCAAGGGTGAACAACCAATCACACCCCAATCAATGGGGATGATGTCCAAAACTATTAATTTAGGTTTACATGTGTACTCCTTTGAGAGCATGATATCCACCTCATTGCAAACCATTGTATAATCCATCTATGCAGCACGAGCTGACCATGAGCAAAGTGGACAAGGCCATAGTGTTAACCCATGGCGGACATTGAGACGTACTATGTTTTACGTCATTAATTTAAATATTCTGAGTCATGGGCCGAGCTTGTCGGCACCATATGTTAAGGATAAAGGGATTGGGTGATCGCCGATGAGAGGCGCACCTTGGATATCAGTAGGATAAGGGTTAGGGTCGGCCGACCATGTATGGGCGCCCAAGTGTGAACGGCCAAGTCACCTATAAGAGTCAAATGTAACCCTAAAATCCTCATTCTCATGTGTTGTGAATACAAGAGTGCTCTTGCCTTATCTCCTTGGTTTTCTTCTCCTGTGTGTGTGAGAGAGAGAGAGAGAGAGTGAGAGAGCGATCGAGCACTGTGTAGCGGCACGGCGACGGAGAGGCGGTAGAGCGGCGACGGCGGCTCCTTCTTCACGGCTGCGACGCAGGAATCCTTCAAGGCGGCGATTAAGCGGTCAGTGACACACCTTTTGCATTCTGTTTTGAGCTTGCCTTACTGGTTGTATGCTTGCAGCCATTCGTGGCTCGCATACGGTGTCCGGCAAGTCCCCACCTACGACCTGTGCGGCAAAAGCGCACATTTTTGGCGTCGCTGCCGGGGAGTTGCCCTGCACCAAGCTCCAGTTTGCAGCTCGGCTGCTGCGTGAAGTTTAATCTACACTGTAGGAAAGCGACTGTGTGTTTGTTGTTGAGTTGTTTCCGTTTTTTGCAATCTGTTTCTATAATTTGTCTTATGTATTTCTGTTATTTTTCCGCTCCGCGTGTGGACGTGTGATCTGTTATCTGGTTTTCTGCGTGTGAGGGGGGATTTCTGAATCCCCAGACCTGTGCTGTGTGCGAACTGCGCCGCGGCTAAGGCTGAACCCTAGATAGAAACTCCAAAAAACTTATCCCAAACAAAAAAAAACAGAAAATAAAAATTAAAAAAATATAAAAAATCAAAAATAAAAAAGTAAATTTTATTTTTAAAGAAAGAACCAAACATGTGGAGAGGAAAGATTTTCTAATTGGAGAAAAATTTTTTGAAAAGAAAGAACCCCAATTGACCCACGACCCACGACCCCGGCCCCGCCGGCCTCGGTTTCGGTCTCGGTCTTTTGATATATATATATAGGAGAGTGAGCCTCCATAGCTTTCTTTCAAGTGAGATCTTATGGAAAGTTGTGCCCTATATGTAGCCCACTCCCCAAGGAGTAAAGTGAGCATGTGGGATAAAGCCCTCACCCTTTCCTCCACAAGCAAATAGGCTTTTGCCCCTTCCCCCCAAAGGAAACGGACTGTTTTGAGGACTACAGGAGCTCTAGATAGGCGAACACGGTGCTGTAAAGCACACTAGGACCCTTTGAACGATACGCTCGTTTCGAGCTATCACACGCCCTAGTCCAAGTTCGACCGTAAGTAAGGGGTCAAAAACGAGTTAAAAACAATCTAAAAACAATCTAAAAACAAGTAAAAACGGGGTGCAAAACACCTAAGAAACCACTTGTGTGAGTTTCAAGGGTAGTTACCAACGCACGTAGGGTACCCACGTCACATGCATCTACGTTCTGGTCGGGTGCTAGAGCCTGAACCACTAGAAAGTGTTTCAGTTTACGCAGGCTCACACCATCCCTCCACGTTGGCATCTTGGCCTTCGGCTGGAACCCAAGGGAGTGCGACCCAAGATCCACGAATAGTGGATAGTGACTCATCTTCTGACTCAGAAGCCATGGAAGGACACCCTACCAAGAACCCTGAGGAGACAAGCCAAAACATGCCAGTGTGGGCCCCACAACCCGGATCTAGCATGTTTCGTCGTCTAATAGAGACCTTTAGTAGAGCTACACGCTCTGAACATGCGACAAGCGAAGTAAATGAAGAAGGAGGGGTAGTGGATTCGCCATTCACATCTTATGTAGACCCTACCCTCCCAAAGAGTGTCCATGTGGATATTCTACCCACTTCGTTTAATGAGGGCCCTACTGAGCTACCACCTTCCGATACTCTTTCTAAAGTAGAGGTCCCTAGAAGCCAATCCATAAGAAGTGACATTGCGTCCACTTCAAGAGAACCGTTTGGCACACCAAGTCTAGATGGGATATTTCTCAATGAAAATTGGGAATATGATCTACACACAGAGACTCTAACGGACCTATACACGGGTTACACATACCATGTAGGTTGGTTAGAAGTCCTACGATCTACATCTAGCGCCACTAATCTAAAAGAGCAACAGCAAATGATATGTGATGTTATTCATAGAATTATCCAAATTGAGAGGCAAAATAGGGGAGTGGACCTAGTTTTTCCACTGGCCCTATGAGGTTTTTGGATACGGGCAAGGCCAAACAACCAACCCTATCACAATTGGAGACTCCCTCGGTGAGTCCCATAGACCCTTCATATGTTGTTTCGCCTGGAGTCTCAATGCAGGTTGAGCCCACGAGTAGTAACTTTAGCTTTCCAACCTTGGCTCAACTTTCCATTAGGGAATCCGCAATGCCTACCCCAATGATGAGCATAGCTGAAAGTGCACCCGTTACTGCTGTAGTTAGTACGACACCGCTACCTAGTGGAACAGTACCTACAACAGTGCGTGCCAGTGCCTATCGACCCTATGTACCTATCGCTACTCATGCTGCTCAGGTAGCTCATATGCCTCTTAGTATGCCAATGGCGTATGCTCCACGACCGCCTTATCACCACCCTTATCCAAGAGGAGCTAGGCCTAGCCACATATCATATCCTACGTCATTTGCCAACCTACTCAGACCAACGCCAACTCCTATCAGCCAGGCTATCCCAGAAGTGTCTCCACCAGTTATGCGCCTGCTCACCTAGGTGATCTCGCAGCGTTTGCTCAGACGATCGGACGACCCATTGCGGAAAACATGCGGGGCATGCCTGAGAGAGAACCTAGAAGCAAGGCAGTACAAGTGGCTAAGCTCACTCAAAACTTCAGTGGTAACGAGGATGTTAGGAAGCACATTGAAGTCTTTGAACATGTGTGTGATTCCTTGGAAGAGCACAATGAGTTGCATAAGTGTAAAGCCTTAGGCTTAACCTTGAGTGGGAAGGCCGGAGATTGGTATCGAACCTTAAGGGTTGAAGAGCGCACTCACTACCCCACTCTCAAGAGATTGTTCTTGAAAGAATACATACGTGAGGGTGTGCTTTGGGGAGTAGCATCTCAACTCCAAAAAGCTGAACGCGAGGAAGGGGAGTCAGTGAGAGACTTCATAAGTCGATTGAAGCATCTAAATTCTCGCTGCACTCCCGATGAACGCTTCAATAACAACCAACTCCTCGATAGATTCATCCGAGGATTGTGCCACGAGGACATTTACAATGGCCTAGTCATTAGAGGTCTTACAACGTGGGAAGCAGTCACTGCCAATGCAATCCAGTTAGAAGACAACTTGATGATTGCAGGTAAAAAGGTGTCTTCGGAAACAAAATCCGTTAGTTCACAAGTATCTGGGCACGAGCCAATGACGGTAAAACCTATTGCCAAGGAGCCCAAGATATCTGAAATGTCTGTGAGTGACCGATCTTACTAAGGCTCTCCAAGAACACTTTAGGGGTAATCGAGCTCCTCAGAATAGCCATATGTACCCAAGGAGAGAGCAACAATGGTGTTCGGTGTGCTTAGGACCACATAGCACGAGTGAATGTCCCACATTCAGAGTCAAATTCAATGGGCATTGCAATGCATGTGGTAAGTATGGCCATCAATCTAAAGATTGCCTAGTACTTAAGCGAATGTTGGCAAATCAGGCACCACTAGCCTGGTCAAACACACCTCAAGTACCTGCGCTAATGCCTGCACAACCTGTCGAGCAACCGTCACAGCATATAGTTCCAAGGAATCCGAATGCCAGTTTGTGCCATTACCACCGCCAGTGCTAGGACCACAACCTCCACATCCAAGGATTACCCCAATAAACCAGATGGGTTGTGAGTCACATAGTGCGTGTGGGGATTATGAAGAGGAGATAGACCCCACTGCTCCATATGGGATTGATACGTTTGAAATGATTCCCCAGTACTACATGGAGGATCATTTCGGGCAAGTCAAGCCTGTATATCAAGCGGGTGCTCTCGCCACAAGAGGGCAAAACCTTAATACCTTGGCGAGGAGACCACCTCTTCAATGCTACGATTGTGGTGGACCACATCGTGTAGCGGAGTGCCCTAATAGGCTACAAAAGATCACTACTCAAATGCAGCCAAATCAAGGGAGCACATCGGGAATGCCGGTACTTACATGTAATCGTTGTGGCATAGATCATTTGATTGCTCAATGTCCACATAATCCTAATGCACCCAAGATTACGCCATTGAATTTGGTTGAGGTCACCAACCAAGCACGAGGAACCACACCCGTTGTACCCGCGAATGTAGTTACACGGTCAATGCTTCAAAATCAAAACTACATTCTTGAAGAGAGGGATACTGCATCAATCGCTCAGGCAAAGAAAAAGAAAACACGATGAAAGAGATCGCTTAATGCCACGAGCTCCAAACCTAGTTCAAAGACTAACATAGGGACAGGAGACGACCCCGTGTATATGAATGATCCTGAAGATGATTCTGATTCAATAGAAACCATGGGGACCAAAGCCACTACCTTAAGGGAGGAACCCACTCGGGAGCTCAATGAAGGAGAATCAAGCGAGTACCTAAATAAGGGAAAACAAAAGGAAACTTCCTCGGCCCCACAACCAAGTCAGTTAATGCCCTCTCGACCACCCAAACTGACTGAGACTCCTCAAGACAAGCCACGTGGGCCAAAAACCCTCAAGAAAAAGATTGGAACTTACCCGAACCCAGTTGAGGAGATTGAACAAGTGCAACACTTAAGGGGTTTGGTGGAAGAAACACAAAGAGAACTGGAGCCAAACCCGAGAAAAATCAAAATTCTAGACACAATGTTTCCTACGCAAGTTCAGCCTCACCGGAACCATAAACCGTTAGCTATACCGAGTATCATTCGGGAAGAAAGTGAGGATAGGACATCCGGAAGTGGGCAAACACCCTTCTTGCTGGAAAGAATGTTTAGTGAGGGAATGCCTGACCCCATCGAAGAGGAAGTGATTCCATCTTCACCAATCCCTAGTCAAGGGGCGATGTCTCGAAAAGTACCGTTGTGAATGTGTCTAAGCTAATGGATTTCATGTCCTTTGAGATCAGAACCACGATCATATCCAAATTATACGGAGATCCTGAGCTATTCTTAGCTCTTCGGGCATTTCTCAATGGAGAACTAAAGGCGGGGCTACAACAATTTGCAAATATGGATAGACCCGACACACTTCAAGATGAAGGGGAGCATTGGGATCTACAACCCAACTTAGATGAAGATTCGGTCGTTGAAATACCTGTTAACAAGTTGGGACAGTACTTTGAAGGGGACGAATCTAATGCCACCCTCCCCATTACTACCAAGGGATTAACTCTAAAGGGAATCCTTGATGGTGGTGCTGGAGTGAGCATTGTGACTAAAAACTGTTGGGAATCCATGGGAAGACCTCACCTCGAAGTCACAAACATAGTGGTTAAGATGGCAAACGGAACCATAGCTAAACCTATTGGAATGTTAAGGGATCTTAAGATCAAGGTCCTGGGATACAAGGTAAAACATACCTTCATTGTAATGGATTTCTCCAAGCATCCTATGTCATATCAAATGATCTTAGGGCGTCCTTTCATGAGGGAAGCACAAATGGTGCATGACTGGTCGAAAAACCATGTCTATCTACAATTCCAGGACTCTGTCATTCGAGTTGATCTTGAGAATGGTCGTGCACATCCTTTAGGAAGCACAAGGTTATCATCGATAATCGATCGGATACCACTGTTCACTCCGCCCCATTAAGGTATTGCTATACATGAAAAAAAGGGACTGATGATGGGAAGGATTCTCCTTACATGGATGTCCTACCGGGTATGACTGAGTCGGATAACGTGGATTGGGTACACTTAGCGGCAACCATAGACACATGGGGAAATAGAGGCACAAGTTGGGTAACACCTGAGGGGCAAGATATGCCACCATTAGTGCCAATAAACATGATAGGTGTTATGCACTTGACTCCTGATGGCAAGAAAGTGGCGAACTCCAGTGACACTGACAGTAGTGAAGACTCAGACCAATGCAACTCTGAGTATGAATCTCAAGAAGAAACTGACTCTGAGCCTGATGGGGAAAATGAATCAAATATTCACCCAAATGTGGAAGCAAGGTGCTCAAGGCCTAGGACAGTGGCCCCCTGCAGTTCATCCGAAAGTGAAGATCGACCAAGTGAGTCCGAATCGGATAGAAACAAAAATCAAAAACTTGGTAAGAAGAAAACGAGACATAAGCGCCAACGCTATCGAGCTAATGTACGAACTGCAATAAATAAGGAGAGATCCATTGCAGAATGGCTTAGTTATGTAGGAGCCATTGACGCTCATCGGAAGATAGCGGATAATTGGGGACAATACCTCCAAAGTGTCATGTGGTGTATTCCGCAACCTCATGACGTTGCCCAATTAGAAATCGAAGAGAAGCCAAAACTAAGTCGTACAGCAAGAAGGCGACAAAACCAAGAGTTGGCTCAGCAGCAAAAGGAAGCGGAATTGAAAGAAAAAATCCTTGCACAACAAGAACCAGTAGACTTACACCCCGCCCCCAAGCATTTCAAATCATTCACCACAGGGGAACGTAAAGTAGTCTACACAAAAGCCCAACGAACGCCTACCAATGGGAGTAGCGGTGTCTACGATGGCCCTGCGGTAGTTAAGAAGATAGACTTAGCAGATCCGGGTGAGGAGTCTAAACCAGTTTTTATTGCTCAAGACCTCACCAAGGCGGAAGAAGCTGCACTTACGAAGCTTCTTAAAGAATTCAAGGACATATTTGCATGGACATATCATGATATGAAGGGTGTTCCACCCTCGGTGGTGCAACACATGATTCCAATGATTAGCACTGCTAAACCAGTCGAGCAACGTCCCTACCCAATGAATCCTAAGTATGCAAAGATTATACAAGAGGAAATTGAAAAGCTGGTAAAATGTGGATTCATATACCCAATTGAGCACTCAGAATGGGTTTCTCCGATAGTCATCGTGCCAAAGAAGAATGGGAAACTCAAAGTGTGTGTTGATCTCAAAAAGGTTAATGTAGCCACCAGAAGGGATCATTACCCCTTGCCATATTCTGAACATGTGCTTGAAAGAGTGGCAGGCAAGGAGGCATATAGCTTTTTAGATGGGTACTCGGGTTACAATCAGATCACAATTGCAGTCGAGGACCAAGCTGAAATAGCATTTATCACGGAGTTTGGAGTGTTTGCTTTTCGCGTCATGGCTTTTGGCTTGACCAATGCACCTGCAACATTCCAACGATTGATAAACACGGCCTTTAAGGAATATCTAAGGGACTTTTGTGAAGCTTTCTTAGATGATCTTTGTGTTCATTCCTCTTGGGATGAGCACTTGATGTGTTTACGAAAAATATTTGAACGGTGTAGATTATATCGCATCTCCTTGAATCCTTTCAAATGCCAATTCTGGGTTAAACACGGAGTTATCTTAGGACATATAGTGTCCAAAAATGGGATTTCCACGGACGAGAGTAAAATCAAGGTCATTCTGGAACTGCCACCACCCACCAACTACAAGGGAGTCCAACGCTTTATGGGCCACGTTGGTTATTATATCGAAGGTTTATTCTCTTCTTCGCTGAGATTGCTCGACCATTGTATAAGCTTCTCATCGAGTTTATTTGGACCGAAGAATGTGACCGTGCCTATGAGCTATTAAAGAAGGCCTTGGCAAGTGCTCCAATCTTGAGAGAATGCCTAACTGGGATTTACTCTTCCATGTGCATATTGATGCATCAAATTTTGCTATTGGGTGTGTGTTAACTCAACCTAGAGAACACAAGCTAGACTACCCCATTAGCTTTGCCAGCCAGTTGAACGATGCTGAGATGAACTACACCACTACGGAGCGAGAAGGGTTGGCAATGATATATGCAGTAAGAAAATTTCGTTATTACCTTCTTGCCACCAAGTTTGTTTTCTATGTGGATCATCAAGCATTGTTGTATCTGGTAAACAAACCATGCTCCACAGGAAGAATCACACGATGGCTATTGATTCTTCTTGAGTTTGATTTCACTGTTGTTGTGAGACCTGGCAAAAAACATATTATGGCTGATCATTTGTCTCGCATACCTAATGGTGAAGCTCCTACGGGAGTTGATGATGACTTACCTGACACTTCCCTGTTCATGGTGGAGACAATGCCTGAATGGAGTGAGAAGATTGTTAACTTTTTGGTTAATGGCTTTCCACCCAAGGAGCTTCGTAAAGATCTAGCTCGAAAGCTGATCAAAGAATGCGAACCCTATTGCCTGATAGAGCTGGGACTCTTTATAAAAGAGGAAAGGATGACGTTCTTAGGCGTTGTGCCCGAGAGGACGAGTATCTATACATTTTACAAGAGGCACATATGGGCGTAGCCGGTGGTCACTTCTCAGGAGACTTAACTGCGCGATCTTACAATCAGGGTATTGGTGGCCCACTATGTTCCAAGATGCATCACTCTTTGTGAAGGGTTGCGATGAATGCCAACGATACAAGAAACCCCAGAGGAAAGATCAGATGCCCCTACATCCAATCAAAGTAAACCAACCATTTGAAAAGTGGGGTTTAGACTTTGTAGGTCCAATTAGTCCAGCGGCCCGAAACACACAATCTTGCTATATTATTGTGGCCACTGACTATATGACCAAATGGGCTGAAGCGAAAGCGACACGTAAGGCAGATGTGAGGACAACAGCCAAGTTCCTCTTTGAAAATATAATCACACGATTCGGTTGTCCTTTGGAACTTGTGAGCGACAATGGTACGCATTTTATAAATGAAGTGATTAAGGAGCTCACAACAAATTTCATGATATCCCATCATAAATCTACTCCTTACTAATGGCCAAGCCGAGAGTACCAACAAGACTTTAATCTCTATTTTGACAAAGACAGTTGAAGCTCATCGCACGGATTGGGATCTAAAGCTTACGACAACTTTATGGGCCTATCGTACTGCGTACAAAGTGGCTATTAATTGCACACCATTCAAAATGGTATATGGCCAAGAAGCAGTCATGCCGTGGGAATTTGTCATTCCTAGTCTTCGTGTTGCTACTCAAGAGGGATGGGATGGTAATCCCTTAGCAGAGCGTCTGTATATCCTTGAGCGGCTAAACGAAGAAAGACAATTGGCTGTATACAATGCCCTTGTGGAGAAGGATAGAAGGAAAAAATGGTTTGATCGCCATCTAAAGGACAAGGACATCAAGGTTGGGGATAAAGTCCTGATGTATGGAGTGCGAAACGAAAAGAAGAAGCTCAAATATGCTGGTAAGGGACCATATAGAGTATGTGAAATTACCCCGCAAGGTACCATCAGAGTGGAGACTCTCGACGGAGTTGAAACCATTGGATTCCTTAATGGGAGTAAATTCAAACGATACTATGACCCCCTGAGCCAAGAGGAGTTACATGCAATCCATCAAAAGAAGGCAGCTAAAGAACAGACTGAGCTTAAAAAGATACAAGCAAGAGTCGAAGCTAAAGAATGTCAACAGCGTGCTAGGAGACAACGAGAAGCCAACTTGGGAATTACGCAAGTATTTTTCGAGGAAGCAGAGGAGGATGCACTGGAATCTAACCCACCTCTAAGATACCCAATTGAGTTACAGAGTCCTTACGGGGAGGTGCTGTATAATGCATTATTGGATACAGGAGCTCAACACAATTTGCTATCATATGGCGTGTGGTGTCAACTGGGAAAACCGCCTTTATCCAAGAGCTCTATCCAAGTTCAAGGAATCAACAAGAAGAAAACCCTTGTCTCAGGAATTCTGCACACTTCGGTTGCTTATGACAAGGGAACCATAATTCAAATCTTTTTGGTTATGCCTGCTAGTACCATGGAAGGGACTGTAAACTTAGGGCGCAAATGGATGATGGCCACCAAATGCAATATCGATTGGGCAACCAGACGAGTCACGACGCAAGAACCAACACTAGGTCTGACCGCTCAAAATCTCGCTCCTAAGCCATCCACTCTGGACAAAATGATGGGATAACGAAAAATCACCAAGTCCAGTGGCAAAACCATCTTTGATTGTTTGCCACCCCTCTAACGCTTCAACGCCAAGAGTGGAAACAGGCAAGGTGGTCCCTAAAGCTTCGCTTACTATGCCAAAGAGTACATTCAGATGGGTCCCCAAAGCTTCATTAACAGCTACTTTCCCTGCTCAATCTCGTTCAGCCACCAAGAAGCCTCGTAAAAGGAAAGAAGCTACCCACCCGAGAAAGGGAAATATAACATCGCGATGGATCCCTAAAAAATTATTAGTAGCCCAAGGGTACTACAAGGGAAATGACCAGATTTGGGTCCCTAAACATAAGCTGAATCCATCTACATCACCTGTAAAACTTTGCAAACCAATTGTTGCCACCCCAATGATAATTCAAGATCGTGGTAAGGGAAAGGTAACAGAGTGCTCCACACCACTTCTTCCAGAGTTAGTTTGGATTCCTAAACGATATCGATCATTACCACCTAGCTCAGGAAGGGGGGAGCCACATGAAGCTTCTAGCTCCTCATGCCAGGCACACGCTGATATAGAAGTTTCTCCATGCTCTACACCTACTCTTGCCAACACCCAACAAAAAACCGATGAGTCTACGTCTCCCCTTGTAATAGTATCGTCGGAAACCATTTCCTCCATTCGTCAATGGGAGCGTACACTACCATCTCTACAATTAAATGTGGCCACAAGGGTCATAAAAAGCTATCTGCCCACATCCCAACCTATGACCCGCTGGACAAATTGGTTCCAAGAGGCTGCAACGTCATTGCAAATAATATGATCTACCCAAGGAAAGGGGGAGCATGTACTCACGCTCGACATTCTAATGCTTCCTCCTTAGCCTTCTCCCCTGACCATGTAATTGCCAAATTCAAGGGGATGTATATATATAGCTTCATACACAGAAAGACAAAGAAAAGAAAAACAAAAAATAGTAAAAAGAGCAAGAGCACAAAAACAAGAGAAATATCCGTATACAATCAAGAACTAGATTGACCTGTCATAAACCTACTGATGCTATATCTGTGTTTGCAGATATGGCAGATGCCCGATCATCATACACTTCATCCACTCCTACCTTTGGTGAGAGGTATCATATGTACCTTTCTCAGATATTCCACATGTGCTATCCTGTAATTGAAACTGAATGGGATCATATAGATGTACTAGCCAGAGAGGAAAATGTTGAGGAATTAGAATGGCTAATTTGCCTATTGACCATGACTGACCCCTACTCCGTAGAGGACATATCCCCGATAGCCCAATGCTTTCCTTTTCCACAAGATGACTATCCTCGCATGGTTACATTCTTGATGAGTCTATGTGGATGGGAAAATGAAAAGGAAATATCTGACAATGATGAATGGACGGATGAAACTCATGGCACTACTGAGGTTGATTTTATTTATTTGGATGATGCGGATAGAGGCTTAGCCTTAGGGCTAGAGCCAGGACAATACAACATCCTCTTACCGTATCCTCAGTAGTAGTGTGGTGACTGGTAGGTAGGTTAGTGTTTTTAAGTTTTTTCTAGTCTAGATTCCTTAAACAAGTCTTGAAATTTTCACACTGATGTGCCTCTCGAGGTATAGTGCTTGTTAGTTGATTGTACAGGTTAAAAAAGTTTGAGGTGGGTTCGCTTTCAAGTCCTGAGACTGCCGCAACGTTCATCAAAAAATTGCAAGCTGTCTCATCGAATCAAGGATATCTCCAATTATAGGTGTAATT
This sequence comes from Cibotium barometz, assembly GCF_041138505.1. Taxonomy (NCBI): domain Eukaryota; kingdom Viridiplantae; phylum Streptophyta; class Polypodiopsida; order Cyatheales; family Cibotiaceae; genus Cibotium; species Cibotium barometz. The sequence goes on from NC_141084.1 coordinate 33,964,706, forward strand.
CTTCCATACCCACTCTCTTTCGTTTTTACTGTTCAATTAATTGCATAAACTATAATGCATGACCACATGGAAATTGTCAATGTACTACTTAGTTTTTGAAGTTGCTTGCATGCTAGTGTAAATCATTAATGAGCTTAACTTTATTGGATATATTCCTGAGAATGCATGACGTCTTTAGTTAACCTTGGAATACGATTGTCTTAGGTCTAGGATCAAACCATCTTAATGTTTGACACCTGGCTGTGTGTGTGTTGACCTCTAGGACATAGCTTTTACCCCTTGTCGAAAGGATGTAAGAACACATTTTAGTTCAGGAGCGAAGATCAAAAGAAATTTAAATAATTAAAAAAAAGCCTACAATAAATGGTAATGCAAGTATATGATGTGCTTTAATGTTGGCCTATCGCCTTATTGATACTTGGTAGGCGAGGAGTATTCTACTCCAGACCGATGCCTTGGTCGGTAGGGGGTAGCCTTGCCTAAGGTGAACTAATAGATTCCTGGATAATGCCTTGTGTTAAACATGGTACCAGGATCGATGTTAGTTTTACCTTAGGAAGGTCGCCATTGTGTATAAAAATTATCACGTGCGTGAAGAAATAAAGGCAAAAGGCTCCTGTCACTCTAATGTTTCTTGTGTCCCTAGGCTCATGGTATAAACTTGTTCTTAGAGTAGACACAGTGTGGTCATCTGTTTATTTATTAAGCTTGGTTTTTTTCCTTGACTTAGGCCAGTTTTATAAACCTTGAATTACCTTTGACACCTTGCTCACTCTTGATTTACTTTCAATAATTTTAAACTCCTGTTAATTTGCTACACTAGCTCATTCATGTGAAACTTAAACTAATTCTCATAGCAACATCCATTGTGGTCTAACATGCTTGAATTTCTACACTTTATATCTTTTGAATTCCAGCATACTTTCACTCTACTTCCTTGTTTTGCAGACGGTCCACCACAACAACCCTGTCGAGCTTACCATGCCATAGCTTCCGAGGACGGAATCTACATTAGGAAGGGGGGCATGTTAACCCATGGCGGACATTGAGACGTACTATGTTTTACGTCATTAATTTAAATATTCTGAGTCATGGGCCGGGCTTGTCGGCACCATATGTTAAGGATAAAGCGATTGGGTGATCGCCGATGAGGCGCACCTTGGATATCAGTAGGATAAGGGTTAGGGTCGGTCGGCCGGCCATGTATGGGCGCCCAAGTGTGAACAGCCAAGTCACCTATAAGAGTCAAATGTAACCCTAAAATCCTCATTCTCATGTGTTGTGAATACAAGAGTGCTCTTGCCTTATCTCCTTGGTTTTCTTCTCCTGCGTGTGAGAGAGAGAGAGAGAGAGAGTGAGAGAGCGATCGAGCACTGTGTAGCAGCATGGCGGCGGAGAGGCGGTAGAGCGGCGACGGCGGCTCCTTCTTCACGGCTGCGACGCGGGAATCCTTCAAGGCGGCGGTTAAGCGGTGAGTGACACACCTTTTGCATTCTGTTTTGAGCTTGCCTTACTGGTTGTATGCTTGCCTTACTGGTTGTATGCTTGCAGCCATTCGTGGCTCGCATACGGTGTCCGGCAAGTCCCCAGCTACGACCTGTGCGGCAAAAGCGCACACATAGGATGCAATTTGAGATTGCACAACAATCTTTTGTTCACAAAACTATGTGTATTGCCTCTATCCACCAACACATGTGCCACTTTTCCATTGATCATAGATTTAAGCCTCAGAGTATTTGCACCTTTGCAACTTGCATACATATTATAATAAGGAGTGCATAGTACAACATCATGCCTTGATGCATCCATAATATAGAATGTTAGAGGGTAATCATCATCATAATAATCCTCACATGATTCACTGGGATCAAAAGGGAAATCACCATTAGGATCATGAACGTAGTCAACTTCCTAATGCTCATGGTAATCCACAAAATTCAGCTTCTTCCTCAATTCCTTCATCATCTCATCCCATGGGAATCATATTCATAAACCTTCTTTTCTTTGCATGATTTTCAGTGGTCTTTGTTCCACTTTTCTCCACACACTTGAATCATAAACCCTTGGCCTTAAGCTCATTGATACGATCCTCCTTAATCATGATACTCTTATTCACACACCATTTGTATGCTTTCCGTCCACTAGGGCCTTTAGAAAAAGCATTACCATCTCTAAAGTTTTCCTTTTCACCCCTACCATAGATCATGGGATATCTAGGAATGGTAGAACCGTATGAGGGTTTCACATGTGAAATAGTAGTCATTTCAATCCTTAAAGCAGTCTTGAAGTGACAAACATGAAGGCATTTCTCTTCATGGATGTATGCTAACATCATAGCCCCCTTGAGAGAAAGAGGCCTTTGTGCATTCACATCAGCACCAATGCTAGACTTTAATCCTTTGATGTACTTGATCATTTCTACCTCTCACTAAACCCTTCCAAATGCAAAAAAAGCTTGAGAAGATGGTTTGAATACTCTTTCACACATCCTCCTTTTTGCTGCTCTAGGACATTCCACATGCTAATGACCTTATTTGTTATGTAACTCCAAAGTTAAGGTCTCTCTCATTTCCTCTTTGAAGGTTACCCATGTAGTAATTCCATACCCATTGGAAGAGAGATGTCTCCACCAACAAGTGTGAGCATATCCTTCGAGATATAGAGTAGAAAAATAGACTTTAGCTGTTTCGCTCCTTGAATTGAGTTGAGAATACATGTCCATTTTTTTTACTCATTATTCAAACTCTTCATTGAAGTTGCCTTCACCTTTGAATACCAACTTGGCTTTAAGGCCTTTGAATTCATCAAGATCCCCTTGTAGGTCTACCAAAATTAAGTCTACTATTCCAAGTACCATTCACCATAGGATCTTGATAATCCTCTTGCCTCTTCCTTCCATCCTTTGTTGTTAACCCTAGGGTGATAGATTTTCCTTGCCTTGGGTACCATGAATTCTTCTTCTTCATAGGTTACCAAGCTAGGTTTCTTTGAAGTTTTCCCACAAATTGTCCCTTCACGAAACTTTAAAGGAGGGCTTATGGGTTGAAGAGTCTTTGCTTGCCTTGTGAATTCTTCACCAAGAAATGCAAATCCAATCTTCATTTCTTGTGCCAAGAGATCTTCTATTCTCTCAAGGAAATCAAACATGCCTTCGATCATGGACTCTTGTCTTCTATCCAAGTGGTCAAACATGCCTTCATCAATCCCATGACTTGCATTGACAATATGACCACTTACAAGTCTCGAGATCATGAAAATTTTGAAAGATCCCTTGCCAATGTTTTATATGTGTCAAAAATGGCAAGAAGCCCTTACAAATGCATGAATAATGCTGAAATACTTCAAATCTTGAACCACATAGCTTGCTATGACCAAAGATTCAAGAAAGTCCTTGCCTTCAAGAAAACCGAAGAAGCAAAAATATTAATATTTGATAGAAACTCCATTTGAGGCTTCAAGACTTCAAGATCTTCATTCCCAAGCTCCCATGAAGTAGGTGAAATTTGAAAATGGGCTTTGGGCTACGAATTCATCATCGCGCATTTGGAGGTAAAGAGGTTAAAGAGATTTTCCTCTAAATGCTCCCAAAGGGCCTCTTATTACTAGACTGGGAATCAGAGGAGAGCCTAGGGTTTGTGAAAATTGGCCAAAAAGATGCACAAAACTTTAAGAAATTGGGAAAATATAAAAAATGCAAAAATTAGGCTTCAAAAATGCCATGAAAGTTCTCATGTTGCTTTGCTCCAAAATTGAACCTATGGCTGGATCTAGCAAAGATGGAAGCATTGGGAAAAAAAGCGTTAGGGATTGTAATTTTTTTCAAGGATTTTCAAAAATTAGGCAAGAAATGGATCAAAGATAACGATTTGATACCAATGAAAGAGAGGGGATTATACTCATTAACATGGAATATACACAAGAAGACTCATGAAATGAGTCATATGAAAAGCTTGCATTGAGTAATAAGTTGAATTGTAAAATGATTATCCCAAGAGTTAATTATAATTAAGGATTATAAGTTTACTTATATAGTGGTTGCCCATTTCACACACACTTGGTGCCCATGCCCAAATCTATGAGCCGAGCTCAACTCCTGGTGTGTAATTATGTATATATGATCATAACTATGGATCCATTGTGACCCCATAGTTCTCAACCTTACTAAGATCTACTTTGCCTCTTCTCTACAAGTTTTTTAGAGGAGCTAAGTGCCATCCTCTGAAAACCTTTGAAGTGAATCCTGTATACAAGTGATGTATATATAAGCAGGCATCTAAGACTAGTGGGGCATCCTTGAACTTAACTAGCACCACCTAAGAAGATGCCATATGAGAATGTCTACTAGTATGTACTCAATGCCTGCCTCTTAGTATCTATGTTTGGTGCAAATTTGTAAAGGCTACCATTATGAGGAGAACCCAATGGTGCACATGTCTTTGGTGGGAATTGTAGCTTAGATACCAATGGAGTTTTTTTGTGACTATGATGAGTAGGAGGGGTTCGAGCGTTAGAAGTTGGGGTCCAAGGGAACAGCTGGGGGTCCCCCCTTTGGTAAGGATCCTTGGTAAGGATCCAAGGGCAGGAGCTCTAGGCCTAATGGTATGGGTTCATTATTACTAGGTGGTGGTTGGTTGGCCGTTTTGACTGCGGTGATCGTGTATATGCTGTGTAACCATCCATGTTATATATACACACCTACTACACCACCTTGTATAGCATTATATATGGACATAGTTATCATAAGCTTTGGTATTCAATGCTTGTGAGTATACACACTCTCTACACTAAGTACACGACTCCATCCAGAGTCTATCTAGATTGCCATCTAAGCTCTACTTGAGAGCACATGACTGGATAAAACCATCACATTGTACCTATCTTAGAATTTTAAATTCTCTCCTTGCATTGTCTATTGCACTTTGTTTTTCTATCTATCTTTTAACTATGCTATATTCTTATATGGTACCGTAGCATAGTTCTTTGAGCAGAAACAGTGTATAGTGTCTAGTCTTTCTTCATATAGAATACTAGGAGTGATGGTTTCTACCTCGATTGGTGTCCTGCCACACCGGTTCTGCACATTCCTTCACAGAAGATAAGCTTGATGGGATAAACTATACTCTTTTGAATGCACAACCAGTAGGAACCGCTGACCCCAAGAATAGCACAAACACGGGAGGAGATAAATTGAAGAATAAAAGAAAATCCCCCAAAATTGAGTAAATACTCACATAAGATGAAGGAGGAGCCTATTTCACATGTGTGGATAAGTTTTAAACTCACAAATAATGAGATATTTTCATCTCTCCTCTCTCCTGTTTCTACTAGATCCAAAAAGTAAGCTAGAATGACCTACAAATGGTCAAAAATTGACCAAACTAATATGGAAAATTCTAGAATTAGTTTGCTTCTTTTTCCTATAAATAGAAGCCTCCCCCCTTGTAAAAGGTTAATACTGTTTATGCACTATTCCTCTACTCCTCCCCAGAGTCAAATACATTGAATTCACTTGATAATTCAATTGTTTTTGACTAAATCCTCTCCAAAAGAACTGGTGGCCACTCTTGTTGCAAGCAAGAGTAGAACCCTCAATCCTGAGAAGTGACCACCGGCTACGCCCATATGTGCCTCTTGTAAAATGTATAGATACTCATCTTCTCACGCACAATGCCTAAGAACGTCATCCTTTCCTCTTTTATAAAGAGTCTCGGCTATCAGGCAATAGGGTTCGCATTCCTTGATCAACTTTCGCGCTAGATCTTTACGAAGCTCCTTGGGTGGAAAGCCATTAACCAAAAAGTTAACAATCTTCTCACTCCATTCAGGCATTGTCTCCACCATGAACATGGAAGTGTCAGGTAAGTCATCATCAACTCCTGTAGGAGCTTCACCATTAGGTATGCAAGACAAATGATCAGCCATGACATGTTTTTTGCTAGGTCTCACAACAACAGTGAAATCAAACTCAAGAAGAATCAATAAACCATCGTGTGATTGTTCCTGTGGAGCATGGTTTGTTTACCAGATACAACAATGCTTGATGATCCACATAGAAAACAAACTTGGTGGCAAGGAGGTAATAACAAAATTTCCTTACTGCATATATCATTGCCAACCCTTCTCGCTCCGTAGTGGTGTAGTTCATCTCAGCATAGTTCAACTGGCGATCGACTGGCAAAGCTAATGGGGTAGTCTAGTTTGTGTTCTCCAGGTTGAGTTAACACACACCCAATAGCAAAGTTTGATGCATCAATATGCACATGGAAGATTAAATCCCAGTTAGGCATTCGCAAGATTGGAGCACTTGCCAAGGCCTTCTTTAATAGTTCATATGCATGGTCACAATCTTCGGTCCAAATAAACTCGATGAGAAGCTTATACAATGGTCGAGCTATCTCGGCGAAGAATAGAATAAACCTTCGATAATAACCAACATGGCCCATAAAGCGTTGGAATCCCTTATAGTTGGTGGGTGGGGGCAATCCTAGAATGACCTTGATTTTACTCTCGTCAGTGGAAATCCCATTTTTGGACACTATATGCCCTAAGATAACTCCGTGTTTAACCCAGAATTGGCATTTGAAAGGATTCAAGGAGATGCGATATAATCTACACCTTATAAATATTTTTTGTAAACACATCAAGTGCTCGTCCCAAGAGGAATGAACACAAAGATCATCTAAGAAAGCTTCACAAAGATCATCTAAGAAAGCTTCACAAAAGTCCCTTAGATATTCCTTAAAGGCTGTGTTTATCAATCGTTGGAATGTTGCACGTGCATTGGTCAAGCCAAAAGCCATGACGCGAAAGGCAAACACTCCAAACTCCGTGATAAATGCTATTTTAGCTTGGTCCTCTACTGCAATTGTGATCTGATTGTAACCCGAGTACCCATCTTAAAAGCTATATGCCTCCTTGCCTCTTGCAACTCTTTCAGGCACATGTTCAGAATACGGCAAGGGGTAATGATCCCTTCTGGTGGCCGCATTAACCTTTTTGAGATCAACGCACACTCTGAGTTTCCCATTCTTCTTTGGTAGGATGACTATCAGAGAAACCCATTCTGAGTTCTCAATCAGGTATATGAATCCACATTTTATAAGCTTTTCAATTTTCTCTTGTACAATCTTTGCATACTTAGGATTCATTGGGTAGGGACGTTGCTGGACTGGTTTAACAGTGCTAATCATTGGAATCGTGTGTTGCACCATCGAGGGTGGAACACCCTTCATATCATGATATGTCCAAGCAAATATGTCTTTGAATTCCTTAAGAAGGGACGTTGCTGGACTGGTTTAACAGTGCTAATCATTGGAATCTTGTGTTGCACCATCGAGGGTGGAACACCCTTCATATCATGATATGTCCAAGCAAATATGTCTTTGAATTCCTTAAGAAGCTTCTTGAGTGTCGCTTCCTCCGTCTGGGTGAGGTCTTGAGCAATAAAAACTGGGTTAGACTCCTCACCTAGATGTGCTAGTTCTATCTGCTTAACTACCGTCGGGCCATCGTAGACACCGCTACTCCCATTGGTAGGCATTTGTTGGGCTTTTGTATAGACGACTTTACGTTCCCCTGTGGTAAATGATTTGAAATGCTCGGGTGCGGGGTGTAAGTCTACCGGTTCCATTTGTGCCAGGTTTTTTTCTTTTAATTCCGCATCCTTTTGTTGCTGAGCTAACTCTTGGTTTTGCCGCCTTCTTGCAGTACGACTTAGTTTTGGCTTCTCTTCGATTTCTAATTGGGCAATGTCATGAGGTTGCGAAATACACCACATGACACTTTGGAGGTATTGTCCCCAATTATCCGCTAACTTTTGATGAGCGTCAATAGCTCCTACATAACTAAGCCATTCTGCAGTGGATCTCTCTTTGTTTATTGCAGTTCGTACATTAGCTCGATAGCGTTGTCGCTTATGTCTCGTTTTCTACTTACCAAGTTTTTGATTTTTGTTTCTATCAGATTATTCGGACTCACTTGGTCGATCTTCACTTGCGTCCCCCTCACTTTCGGATGAACTGCAGGAGGTCACCGTCCTAGGCCTTGAGTATCTTGCTTCCACACTTGGGTGAATATTTGATTCATCCCCCCCATCATCAGTTTCTTCTTGAGATTCAGACGACTCAGAGTTGCATTGGTCAGAGTCTTCGCTACTATCAGTGTCAAGGGAGTTTGCCACTTTCTCGCCATCAGGAGTCAAGTGCATAACACCTATCATGTTTATTGGCACTAACGGTGGCATATCTTGCCCCTTAGGTGTTACCCAACTTGTGCCTCTATTTCCCCACGTGCCTATGGTTGCCGCTAGGTGTACCCAATCCACATTATCCGACTCACTCATACCCGGTAGGACATCCATATAAGGAGAATCTTTCCCATCATCAGTCTCTTTTTTACATGTATAGCAATACCTTAATGGGGCGGAGTGAATAGTGGTATCTGATCGATTATCGATGATAACCTTGCTTCCTAAAGGATGCACGCGACCATTCTCAAGATCAACTCGAATGACAGAGTCCTGGAATTGTAGGTAGACATGGTTTTTTGACCAGTCATGCACCATTTGCTATTCCCTCATGAAAGGACGTCCTAAGATCATTTGATATGACATAGGATGCTTGGAAAAATCCATTACAATGAAGGTATGTCTTACCTTGTATCCCAGAACCTTGATCTTGAGGTCCCTTAACATCCCAATAGGTTTAGCAATAGTTCCGTTTGCCATCTTAACCACTATGTTTGTGACTTCGAGGTGAGGTCTTCCCATAGATTCCCAACAGTTTTTAGTCACAATGCTCACTCCAGCACCACCATCAAGGATTCCCTTTAGAGTTAATCCCTTGGTAGTAATGGGGAGGGTTGCATTAGATTCGTCACCTTCAAAGTACTGTCCCAACTTGTTAACAGGTATTTCAACGACCGAGTCTTCATCTAGGTTGGGTTGTAGATCCCAATGTTCCCCTTCATCTTGAAGCATGTCGGGTCTATCCATATTTACAAATTGTGGTAACCCCACCTTTAGTTCTCCATTGAGAAATGCTCGAAGAGCTAAGAATAGCTCAGGATCTCCGTATAACTTGGATATGATCGTGGTTCTGATCTCAAAGGACATGAAATCCATTAGCTTAGACACATTCACAACGGTACTTTTCGAGACATCGCCCCTTGACTAGGGACTGGTGAAGATGGAATCACTTCCTCTTCGATGGGGTCAGGCATTCCCTCACTAAACATTCTTTCAAGCAAGAAGGGTGGTTGCCCACTTCCTGATGTCCTATCCTCACTTTCTTCCCGAATAATACTAGGTATAGCTAATGGTTTATGGCTCCTGTGAGGCTGAACTTGTGTAGGAAACACTGTGTCTGGAATTTTGATTCTTCTAGAGTCTGCTGACTCCAGTTCTCTTTATGTTTCTTCCACCAAACCCCTTAAGTGTTGCACTTGTTCAATCTCCTCAACTGGGTTTGGGTAAGTTCCAATCTTTTTCTTGAGGGTTTTTGGCCCACGTGGCTTGTCTTGGGGAGTCTCAGTCAGTTTGGGTGGCCGAGAGGGCATTAGCTAACTTGGTTGTGGGGCCAAGGAAGTTTCCTTCTGTTTCCCCTGATTTATGTATTCGCTTGATTCTCCTTCGTTGAGCTCCCAAGTGGGTTCCTCCCTTAAGGTAGTGGCTTTGGTCCCCATGGTTTCTACTGAATCGGAATCATCTTCAGGATCATTCATATACACGGGGTCGTCTCCTGTCCCTATGTTAGTCTTTGAACTAGGCTTGGAGCTCGTGGCGTTAAACGATCTCTTCCGCCGCATTTTCTTTTTCTTTGCTCGAGCAATTGATGCAGTATCCCTCTCTTCGAGAATGTAGTTTTGATTTTGAAGCATTGACCGTGTAACTACATTCGCGGGTACAACAGGTGTGGATCCTCGTGCCTCGTTAGTGACTTCAACCAAATTCAATGGCGTAATCTTGGGTGCACTAGGATTATATGGACATTGAGCAATCAAATGATCTATGCCACAACGATTACACGATGCGGTCCACCACAATCGTAGCATTGAAGAGGTGGTCTCCTCGCCAAGGTATTAAGGTTTTGCCCTCTTGTGGTGAAGAGAGCAGCCGCTTGATATACAGGTTTGACTTGCTCGAAATGATCCTCCATGTAGTACTGGGGAGTCATTTCAAACGTATCAATCCCATATGAAACAGTGGGGTCTATCTCCTCTTTATAATCCCCACACGCACTATGTGACTCACAACCCATCTGGTTTATAGGGGTAATCCTTGGATGTGGAGGTTGTGGTCCTAGCACTGGCGATGGTAACGGCACAGACTGGACTACATTCGGGTTCTTTGGAACTATGTGCTATGATGGTTGCTCGACAGGTGGTGCAGGCATCAGCGCGGGTACTTGTTTGACCAGGCTAGTGGTGCCTGATTTGCCAACATACGCTTAAGTACTAGTAGGCAATCCTTAGATTGATGGCCATACTTACCACATGCATTGCAATTCCCATTGAATTTAACTCTGAATGTGGGACATTCACTCGTACTATGTGGTCCTAAGCAAACCGAACACCATTGTTGCTCTCTTCTATTTTGAGGAGCTCGATTACCCCTAAAGTATTCTTGGAGAGCCTTAGTAAGGTCAGTCACACAGACATTTCGGATATCTTGGGCTCCTTGACAATAGGTTTTACCGTCATTGGCTTGTGCCCAAATACTTGCGAACTAACAGATTTTGTCTCCGAAGACACCTTTTTACCTGCAATCATCAAGTTGTCTTCTAACTGGATTGCATTGGCAGTGTGACTGCTTCCCACGTCGTAAGACCTCTAATGACTAGGCCATTGTATATGTCCTCGTGGCGCAATCCTTGGATAAATCTATCAAGCAGTTGGTTGTCATTGAAGCGCTCATTGGGAGTGCAGCGAGAATTTAGATGCTTTAATCGACTAATAAAGTCTCTCACTGACTCCCCTTCCTCGCGTTCAACTTTTTGGAGTTGAGATACTACTCCCCAAAGCACACCCTCACGTATGTATTCTTTCAAGAACAATCTCTTGAGAGTGGGATAGTGAGTACGCTCTTCAACCCTTAAAGTTCGATACCAATCTCTGGCTTTTCCACTCAAGGTTAAGCCTAAGGCTTTACACTTATGTAGCTCATTGTGCTCTTCCAAGGAATCACACACGTGTTCAAAAACTTCAATGTGCTTCCTAATATCTTCGTTACCACTGAAGTTCTGAGTGAGCTTGGCCACTTGTACCGCCTTGCTTCTAAGTTCTCTCTCAGGCATGCCCCGCATGTTTTCCGCAAATAGATCGTCCGATCGTCTGAGCAAACGCTGCAAGATCACCTAGGTGAGCAGGCATAGCTGGTGGAGGCACTTCTGGGATAGCCTGGTTGATAGGAGTTGGCGTTTGTCTTGGTATGTATGCAGTTGACGTAGGATATGATATGTGACTAGGCCTAGCTCCTCTTGGATAAGGGTTGTGATAAGGCGGTCGTGGAGCATACGCCATTGGCATACTAAGAGGCATAGGAGCTACATGAGCATGAGTAGCGATAGGTACATATAGTCGATAGGCGCACTGGCATGCACTATTGTAGGTACTGTTCCACTAGGTAGCGGTGTCGTACTAACTACAGTGGTAACAGGTGCGCTTTTTGTCATGCTCATCATCGGAGTAGGCATTGTGGATTCCCTAATGGAAAGTTGAGCCAAGGTTAGAAAGCTAAAGTTATTGCTTGTGGGCTCAACCTGCATTGAGACTCCAGGCGAACCAACATACGAAGGGTCTATGGGACTCACTGAGGGAGTCTCCAATTGTGACAGGGTTGGTTGTTTGGCCTTGCCCGTATCCAAAAATTTCATAGGGCCAGTGGAAACTAGGTTCAATCCCCTATTTTGTCTCTTGAATTGGATAATTCTATGAATAACCTCACATATCATTTGTTGTTGCTCCTCTAGATTAGTGGCACTAGATGTAGATCGTATGACTTTTAACCAACCTACATGGTATGTGTAACCTGTGTATAGGTCAGTCAGAGTCTCCGTGTGTAGATCATATAACTATAGTACCAAATGGGTTTGGAAAGCTACACTTAAATATAAAGCTAGGTTGGTTGCACAATGATTTTCATAGGTGGAGGTTTTTGACTTTGCTGAAACCTTTTCTCCCATATCAGTACTTTCCTTGGTTGCTTATAAATAGTGGCTAGTTTTTCACATGGATGTCAAATCAACATTTCTGAACAGACATCTCAAAGGAGGAGGTATATGTAGCTCATCCACTAGGTTTTGAGTTGCTTGGTTTTGGTGCTTTCTCTTGGACCAACAAGAAGAAGCCTATAATGGCACTTTCTTAATGGCACTTTCTTCTATAGAAGGTGAGTACAAAGTAGCTTGTTTTACTACTTGTTGTGAAGCCATATGACTGAGGAGGATTTCAGTGGACATGGGAGATAAGTGGAGCTATAGCCTCATAATGCAACAAGTACAGCTGTATGGCTATTGCTAAGAATCCTGTGTTTCATGCTCAAACAAAGCACATTGAGATTCAATATCATTATGTGCAAGAGTTGATTAAGGATCAGATAGTGGAGCTAGAGTACTATTCTATGGACCAAAACTGTGTCGACATCTTCATCAGGCTCTTGGGAAGGACCAGGTCACTTGGCATCTTCATAAACTTGGTGTTGGGATAAGAACATAATTTGTCTTTGGCTAGATATTAGGGGGGGGGGGGGTGCTGGTATACACTCAATGCCTCTTAGTATGTATCTCACATCTATGCTTGATGCAGATGTGTAAAGGCCCCCATTCTGAGAGGAGAAGCCACCATTGGGGTATGTCTTTGGTGGGAACCCCAGCCTGGATGCCAATGGGGTCGTTATTATGATGAGTGATGGTTAGGAAATGGCGAGGGGTTCGAGTGTTAGCTGGGACCCAGGGCGGAGCCCCAGTTGGGGCTCCCACTAGAGGGTTTGGGTGCGGAGCCCCTAGCCCAATTACTAAGCAATGGTCGGTTGGCCACATCATTGATGAGGGCGGTGTAATCATGCCTACAACACTATATATAGACATAGTTATCACAAGCTTTTGTATCCAATGCTTGTGACTAGCCACACCCTCTACACTTAGTATATGCGCCTCCATCCAGAGTTTGTCTAGATCACCATCTAAGCTCTACTTGTGGGATCGGATGGACAACACCATCACATTGTACCTATCTTAGAACTTTAAATTCTCTCTATTCTCTATCTATTGCATTGTCTATTACACTTTGTTTTGCTATCTATCTTCCCGGTGTGCTATATTCTTATAATGTCATAAAATCTATTTTGCTCCAATCCTCCTTCCTTGAATCCATTCCCCAAAAAAAGATCCATACATCACATGAAGACTCACTTGTTAAGATATCAAGCTCAGCCTGTGCAGATATGGATGACACACCAATGACACCTTTGCACTTATGCCACTAGAATGGATGATGAGATTAGTCCACCTTATCATGTCCAAGAAATTATCCTTTCGTGCATGTCGCATACTCTATCCAAGGGTGATGATCATTTTTTTTTTTCATAGTTGCCATTGCACTACCAACTCGAGCACATGGAAGCTCATATACTACATCCCCATCATAAAATTTTGGAAGCTCCTAAACCTAGAGGCATTTGAGAATAGATAACTACAATGTGCCACTAAAGGAAAAATGTCTAATCATAGTTAAAACTATCTCTTACTTATTATTCTACAGTGTAGTATGCGAAGAATGCAATGGACTTGAATTAGGAGGTTTGTAGACTATGTGGTATGTTTTTTGAAGCTCCCTTGTAGCTTGTACCCACAATGATTCCATCCTTTGCATCATCACAATCATCATGTACTAGATTAAAGGCAAGGTTTTGTAAATCATAATACTCTTTTAACTCACTTACAAGCAGCTTCATAGAATGTAGAGTAATAACATATGGCTATAACTTTTTGTGCGCCAACATATGTTAACACAATAGTGGATGGCATGATAACCTTAACATAGAAAAGTTTAGACAATATTGATGCTTGGATTAATAAGGAAACCATATAAGATCCCCATTATTATTGCTACTTTCTTAAATTTTTTCAAAAATAATAAGCACTATTAAAATAATTCACTAATTTTCATTTGTGTGTCATTATTGCATTTATTTTGCACGTCCTCTATGTCATCCCAAAAAGGATTCTTAGTTAGTTATGTGAGGATTAAAATAATAAAAAATTCCACATATTGAATACTCATGAACTAATGTTTAAATTCCCAAAAAGGTCAAGTTAAAAATATAAAAAATAAATGTATTAGGATAATTGTATATGATAGGTAATTGTTATGAGGTAGAGTTTTAAAAAAATGCTTTAAAACTTTCCAACCACTATGTAAAGAATATTATTGCCTTATTAGTTTATATCAAACTTTAATATCGATGTGTATCAAGCACAATCATTTAAATATATGCTAACTCTTTTAATCATTCACATTGTTGATGGGTAATTTTGCATAGGGTATATGAACGGTCAAATGCTAGTGTGGATGGAAAATTTTGGATAGGGTAAACGATGGAAAAATGGTAGTATCGATGGTAGAGTTGGGTAGGTCAATAGGTTTTCCTATTCTCTCACCACCAGCAGCCACATCAACAACATGAAAGAAGATTATTGCCACACCAACAACATTGCAGAGGTAAGCTATGATAAGCTATAAGGCAGCTATAAGGATGTTTAACAAAGCTCTCACACAACGCAAAATTCTCTACTCTTCTGGACACATAGGGAGGATTACTACTTATTATAGTGAGTCACATCTAAATTAGTGAGATTTGTTAATTACTAGCTCACACACAAATTTGTGATGCATTGAGGGCACTATGGTGATGATGATGTGATGCGTTGAGGGAATTGGTCATGACGGTGAAAGGGGGGCCTATTGATATGACCCCTATCTAAGAGGTTGATATTTCTCAAATTTGATGAATGAGTTAAGTAGATGTTCCTTCGTTATATCTTGGGAGAGCTTTGCAATCTCATGCAATGGCTTCTCTTCGTCGAGGTGGGCTTGCTTGGTCAAGGCATACATAGAGATGCCTTGGTTGCAAGATAGGCATATCTACTTCCATTTTTGAGATGTTCCCCTGGGATGTGCATCAAGACACATTGTTAAAGGTGCCAAGCTAGCCATAGCATTCCATTGTTAGAGCAATTGAAAGGGGGGGTCATATTGGTATGACCCCCTTTGCAAGAAGGGGGTTGTATCAATATGAACCCCCTTATAATGGTGCACACACATTGTTGAAGGTGCCCAAACTAGCCATGACATTACATTATTATCCATTGGAAGGGGGGGTTGTATTGATATGACCCCCTTTGTAAGGTGCCCAAGATAGCCATGGCATTCCTTGTTAGCCACCATTAAAAGGGGGGTCGTATTAATACAACCCCCCTTGAGTTCTTCATTGGTCTACAAGGAACATGCCCTATATATATGATGTCATCCATGCTAGTGAAGGGGGTCATATTGATTTGAACCCCGTTGTGTTCTTCATTTGAATAGGGTTGACACTTCCCTATAGTGTCAAAGACCAACCCATATACCCACCATTGTGAGTTTCTTGTAGAAACCCTCTACTTTCTCTCTGAATTCTTTTTATGATCTCTAAAGTGCATGCGTAGCATGCCCCACCATTCCCAAACACCCATTGGAGATGACTATTTGTTTGCTCATAGCAAGGGGCCATGCAACTTTATGACTTTAAAAATCAACCATGGACACACCAATTATTCATTAAAAATACACAAGAAGTATATATTGTACCTTGAATGTTCAATGTGTAATGTTCACATAGTACGATTTAGCTTGCCTCAAGAAAACACTTTCATGGAAAAATGACAATTTAAGAAGTTTAAATGACATAATTTAGCTTGCCTCCCTTGTATTGGGAGAGGATCGTGATATAACGACCCCAATTTTTTCCCTTTTATCTTTATGTAAAAGGTGGCCGTTTGGTATAAGAGCAAGGATATTTTTTTTAGGGTTGTGTGCTTTAGAAATAGGTGCCATGGCCATGATTACATAGTCATTATTATTGCCATCACTAGTGTAGTACGAGGGGTCATGACATGACATCATGATGTTATAAAAACCTTGTCTTCATGGCCCTTGTGAGGGTCATGATGTTATGAACCCCTTTATACTTTGTTGCCAGGGATGTCATGGCCATCGGATTAGGCATTAGTTTTTTGAATCAAGTAAAAAGAACTTGTGTTGTTTTCAATATAGCACTTTGCTTCTTGTTGTTGCTTTTGATTATACTTTTGCTCTTGCCAATTGGATGTTCTTGTCTGTTTTTTTTTTGGTAGCAAGAATGCCACCAAAGACAAACAAGACTCATCTTAGAAAATGATCTTCATTAGATATTCTTCTACTTTAGATGTGGTAGTAGAGATTACTCTTATGTCTTTGATCAATGGTAGTCGAGCCACAGGGAGAGATGCAAATAAAGGTTACTTTGGAAAAAAGTGAATCAATGAAAGATATTGATATTGTGAAAGGTGGGGATGTGATCACAAGGTGTAGGTTGGTGGATCTATCTTCTTGCCCATGGGTTCCTTTGTGTAGGTTATTTCCATTTGCACGGGTGAGAGGACTTAGGCATAATGTGGTTGCCCTTAGAACTCCTATTTATTATGAGGGATTTGTTTGTAAGAAGGGGATGTTTATCATATTTGTGTGTTCTCATGACGGGAAAGAGATATTGGTGATAGATAAAGTGAGGTCAAGTTAGAATATGCACATACAAGTCATGTGCACATTCATTGATCCCAATGGGAGAGGTAGTGAGATCTCCTTATTTAGCTGGGCTACAACGAATGAGATCTCCTTATTGGTTGGGCTACAACGAATGAATAAGTACATGTTTTGCTCAATGTGAATGACACCATTACTTTTTATCTACACTCAATAATTGTTCAAGCTTTTTTTTTTTAAAACATCTATTGAAAATTCTCATACTTAGCCTCAAAGAACATGGTGTGATCCTTTCAAATCTGAAAGACATGCTAGTGAATGCATCTGCCATATGCAAGTACAACACGGAGAGCTATTTGAAGGAGTTACCTAATGATGAGGCTAGAAATCTGGAACTTCAAAGGAATATTGAGTCAAAGCTACCAACACATGGTACCCTTTGACAAGGGATGACTTCGAACAGCTAGTGTATCAAGTAATCTAATTTCTTCATGGTATTTGTGAGTGAATAAAAAATATGAATTCATTTTGTAAGTTTTTGTTGCTATAGTTTGACACATACTATTCCTTTGCAAACTAACGGTGGAGTATCTATCATGTCAATGAAAAGATGGCCCAAATTCCCAAAATTCTAGATGTAAATACTAGAGGAGATAAGGAGAATAAGACAATCAAAGAAATTTAAAGGAAGTATGGAGATATGATGACAAAGGTGGCCACCCTACTACCATAACATAATGCTTGCTTTTTTAATGTGAATTTGAGATAGATTTCTTGTCTAGGCTATATCATAAGACCTACTCTAGGGGATGAGAACAAAACTCTAATCTCTTTCCTTTGAGAGGGAAGATTCATGGCTTTAGTTGGAGAACCTTAACTTGATTAGTATTAGTGGGGTGCCTATCAAAAAGAAGATAATGTGGTTGACTTTGTTGGAGGGATCTAAAGCCCTTAAGAAAATGTACAATATTCCCAAATCCATAAACCCATGTATTAGTGGGGTGCCTTAACTTGATTAGTATTAGTGGGGTGCCTATCAAAAAGAAGATAATGTGGTTGACTTTGTTGGAGGGATCTAAAGCCCTTAAGAAAATGTACAATATTCCCAAATCCATAAAGCCCTTAAGAAAATGTACAATATTCCCAAATCCATAAACCCATGTATGCTCAAGGATTATGTAGTGTAATTCTATTTGATGTGTGTTGTTTATTTAATTGCTATTTTTGTTAAGTTGGCTTTCTTGAGAAGTATTTCTTGAGATGATTAAGAAACAAGCCAACCGATGACTTCATGATTTAGTGGAGGTCACTCAAGATTCTAGACCTTTAGTGATACCACATCAATACAATTTATGTGAGTACTTCAAGGAGGTGAAGATGGAAGGCCGAAAACATTTATATGTATCACAAAAAGGAATACTAAGTCAAAAGACATGGATGGAAATCTAGAACCACCACTTCTTAATGAAGCTACATATATTCTTCTTTTATAGGTAGTCTACAATTTATTAATTATTAAATGAATCTTTGGTGTTTGTGATGCATTGCTATTATGATGTGGTGGTATTTGTTTCTATGTCCTGTGGGTAGATTTATTTTATTTCTAAATCGTAAGAGTGCCCTCAAGGAGTTGCCATTTCATTAAAAGGGTGGATAGAACCTACCAATAAATAAGCTTGCATTGTACCCACATCCTTGGGCACTCTAACTATATATAAGTCATTGCATTACTCATGCTCGATGGATATGCCAAAGGGGCAATTGCTTGAGAGAGAGCACGATGAATACAATGCCTAGAAGGAGAACCTATACATTAGAACTCTTTGATGATTTGTCTCGCAAAACATGCACCACAAAAGGGAGGTACATACCTTGGAAGTATTTCTATGTGCTACATGGATATTTTAGCATCTACATTCTCTATATAACAATGTAGAGATTGGTCCCATTAAGTTTGTTAATACCTATCAAATCCATAGTTTTTTTTTTGTCCCCCTACACCGCCTTCATTAAGCATGTTATAATGTGGCATAGCTTTTCCTGGCTTTAGCTCCTATGTTCCCACTTTAGAGATAACTATAAAGAGTTTTCAATAAATTCTGCATGTCAATTGGTGTTCCAAAGAGGAATGCTATTAGATAGGATATGGAGGTATTTTGTCGCATTATTATGCGAAAAAATACCACATTGTTATGCAATCTTGCATCGTTATGAGTTCGGCCCTCTAGAAGGTAAGGCTACAAAATTACAAGAACACCAGATGAGGACTGACAGAAGCATATACGCTTTGTGGTGGAGATGATCAATCTCACCCACAAGCCATACTGCATGTCAAGAAAAGCCTTCAGATTGGTAAAGGTAGTTGAGGTGGGAATGAAGGTGGCTCGTTTTTCATATGCACATGTCATTGTGTGTGGATTACATATGGAGGTGAGCTACACACCTACATGCTAGTTGTGTGTCCCTTATTGAGATGCAAACACTATAAATTATTGCAATATTTTGATTTGGTATTTGAGAATTGATTTAAAAAAAACAAGTGGATTTATTTATGCCAGATATGCTACAAAGGAAGATATATAGTCCACTTCTTTGAGTGGTACGAGTAAGAAGCGATTTGATAACATGGGATTTTACTTCTCTCATCACATCATCCCCAACTTCTTGCCTCATGGTATTAGGTGTGTAGGTTCTTGTTCTTTATCAGTAGTCAGAAAAGCATGAGCTTTGTGCAGTGCTTCCTTGAGCTTTTGTGCCCTAACAAAGGGCTTGTTGTGGAGATAGGGAGGGGAGACTATACCCTCAATGATGTCGGCATCACTATCAAAAGAATAGCATGGCTACCTGGCATGCTCTCAAAAAGAGGAGCTTCCTGCTCAAGTGGGCATATATCCATGAGGTGGCATTTGAAGTGGACGAGGATGATACGATAAGACCCCTAGGCAACCCTTCTGACTAGTATTGCACTCCATGCCCTCTATTAGAACTTGGACTATTATGGATTGTCCGTCCATCCCTCAGTGGTTAATTGGGGACACCTAATTACCACTATGTTCATAGCATGGCACTTGGGTGATTTTGAATATTCCATATGTAGGACATATTAATTTAGGGATGGAATGGCTGGAACTAAGTGTTGGATTTAATGCTTATGTGCTATTGTGTATTTTTGGTAGATGTTGCTAATGTGAAATGTGTTTGAATGGACAACCTATAGGTTGGTGAGGTTGATGAGCCTTGTGCTCATAAGCCAGTATGGCTAGGACATGATGGCGGTGATTTGGCGCGTGAGCTATTACATAGAAGGTTCTCATTTTTTGTATTTTGTCCATAGTATTTACTATGAGATATTTTGTATTATTTTTGGCTACCCACTTTTGTTATACATGGGTGTGGACCTATTGATTTTGTTGCACGTGAATTAGCCCTTGGGGTTCTTTATGTATTTTTCCTTTAGTGGTTTAGATAGGAATAATTTATCTAAGCTTGTGTTGAAAGCAACTCTGATTTTTTGTAAAAGGGCAAGCCCATGCATAAGCGTGCAACTATTTTTGGCATGTGGGATATTTTTATGAATAAAAGTCATAAATACCCAAGAAGGGTGAGGATGTTGATACTTCTTGGGAGGGTAGATTGGACCCAATACTGTGTTCAAGGTGATGTCTACTCTATTTTCTTGTTTTTCTTTCAATTTATGCTCATCTTATCAATTTAAATTCAATTCTATGGTTTAGTCTTTGTTGAATTTGTGAGTTTTGTATTATTCTTCAATTAGACACTTCTTTTTAGAATTGTATGATAATTGGAAAAAATTTAACCAAAAGGTTGCCTTCCTCAAGTTTGAGGAACACTTGCTATAAATATCTTTTGAAGGTATTTATAGAAGCTTCAATCAAATTATGCCAAAATAAAATGTACAAGTTTATTTTGTTTGGCCTAGTTTGAATTAGAGACATTAGAGGATGTGTAAGAAATTCTTATCATGTCCTCTTTGCATACATGTAAGTTCTCACATATGGAACTCCAGTAACACTAGTCCATGATCACAACTCTTTCATTAAAAGGCTGTACAAACCCTAACTCCTCTTAAGTTTAGAGACCTTCATGATGACCTTAAACACTCACATAAAGTCTTTTATTTTGATTCACAAGAGAGACTTGACAAGAAATAATTAAATTCATTTTTTTAATCAATCAAGATTGTTAGAAGTGATGATAGTCATTAATTATGTTCATGTTTATATTGTGCTTAAATGTTTAATGTATTGAGGAAAGTCAATTTGTCTATTGTTTATTTACAATCTAACATCCAATCAAACAACTCCCAAATGAGACCAAAAATATTTGTAAAGCACTACGCCAACCAAAAGTGTAGATTCCCATGGATTCTCTACTATTGAGAAGTTCTCACTACCAAAATTTTTGTGTCTATAGCATTATGACTCCCACTACCCTTATTCACATTTGGAACTCCTACAACTCATGGCAAAGTGTAGCCATCTAGTATATTTATCTGAATGGAATGGCTCCCTTTTTCAACAAATTGTTACTGGGGATCTTCAATAATCAACAAGATGATGAATGGTCAAAGATTTGGACTCGTGACCATGAAGAATGTTTCATCATGATACCTATTAATAACACGATAATTTTCACTTCAAACATCCGTTTTTGTCACATCATGGAGCAAATAAGCACCATTTGGGGATGTAGCATAGAGGATGACTCATCAATATCTGATGAGGAATTTGTTACTTGACTTTATTACCTTAAAACTAAGTTACGGCCTGAGAAAATAATTGTACCTGATCATATACGCATTATTAGAGGATTGTAAAGTTTATTATTAAACTTGTTATACTTATTATTTTCATCCATTTAATAGCAAATGACTTTTCAACTCAAGGTAAGTTTCTCCACCTTGGATATCAATAATCACCTTATATTCTATTTTTATGATGTCGAGTTTCTCATGAATTGTGTTCAAGTACTATTTTAATAACAACTCTTAAATTCTAACCTTAGTTGTTATTTCTCTTCTTCTTTAATATTCATTTTTAAATTAAGAACTTTATATTTTGCATGCATAGAGATTATAAAGTTGCACATGTCTTTGGAGTGTTAAAATTATTTTTGATAGATTTTTAACATTACAACAATAAGATATGCATTCTCTCCCATTCTTCTCATCACCAATATTTGTTATTTCTTTAGTTTCAACTATGGTAGACTCACCACACAACGCCCTACACTTCAAGAACAAATTGACTCTATTCGCGAGTTCTTATATAAAGAACATAAACTTCAACAGAAATTCTAGAAGAAACTTTTTCAAACGACTTAGTAGAAACATTACAAAAGAACTAAGAAAAGCTATCAACAACACTCGTAACTCCATTGCTAACAAAAAGTGCAAGAATTCTATCTTTACATGTTACATATGTCGTCAAAAAGGTCATTATGCTAAAGAATTTCCAATGAAAAACAAGACCACCCTCTTATCTACTCTCATAACTGATGACAAAAATCTCAAGCAGGAGGGTATCATCACCAATACATTATCAACCATCTGGTCAACCATGGAGGTATGTGTTGACGTTATTTTGCAAATGCTTCACATTTGTTTTTACATTTATAATTTTTATCATTTCTACTATCTAAAGACTTAAACAGTAAACACTAGCAAACCATACATTCAACATTCAAATTAGATTAAATTGGAAAAACTGAAGAAATATTTAAAAAACCATATTTAATTTTATAATAAGTTTTTGAAAATAAATTCATTAGCTTATTATTAATTTCTCAAGTAAGAATAGATTTTAGCATGCATAATTTAAATATTTTCTACACTTTAGCTATTAATTAAACAAATTTAAGATAAAGAAAATTTGTGTCAGAATTTAAATTTCAGAGGAGGGAACTGGCTACTTTATCTCAAACTTCTATTCTGAAGGAGTGATGTGTGGAGTTAATATGGTGGTATGGGACATCAGATTCATTTCATGTACTTACATGAGACACATTTATGTCTTCTATCTTTTACCATCTTGTGTGTGTATGTGGAATGTGCCTTTGTGGTATGGGACACTTAGACTCGTTTCACATATGTTCATTTGATTTGTTTGTTGCATATATGCATTATTTGTTGATCAAATTTTCCTAAGTGGTTTTTTTGCACCTATCCCAAGCTCATGCAATCTTACTTTCAAACATGCGCCAGTTGATATAATGCAGACAGTTGCTATCCCAGGAAGGAGAGATATTACGGATTGTTTGTCCGTCCCTCTGTGGTTAATTGGGGACGCCTAATTACCACTATGTTTGTAGCATGGCACTTGGGTGATTTCAAATATTCTATGTGTAGGACATATGAATTTAGGGATGGTTGGAACAAAGTGTTGGATTTAATGCTTATGTGCAATTGTGTAATTTTAGCAGATGTTGCTAATATGAAATGTTTTTGAATGGACAACCTATAGGTTGGTGAGATTGATGAGCCTTGTGCTGGTAAGCCGCGTGCTGGTAAGCCGGAGTATGGCTGGGACATGATGGCAGTGATTTAGCGTGAGCTATTACTGGGAAGGTTCTCATTTGTAGTATTTTGGCTGTATTATTTACTACGAGATATTTTGTATTATTGTTGGTGCCCACTTTTGTTATACATGGGCATGGAGTTATTGATTTTGTTACATGTGAATTAGCCCTTGGGGTTCTTTATGTATTTTTTCTTTAGTGGTTTGGATAGGAATAATTTATCTAAGCTTGTGTTGAAAGCAACTCCGATTTTTGTAAAAGGACAAGCCCATGCATAAGCATGCAACTATTTTTGGCATGTGGGCTATTTTTATGAATAAAAGTCATAAATGCCATCACTTCTTGGGGGGGGGGGGGAGATTGGACCAATACTGTGTTCAAGGTGATGTCTACTCTATTTCTTATTTTTTTTTTCAATTTATGCTCATCTTGTCAATTTAAATTCAATTCTATGGTTTAGTCTTTGTTGAATTTGTGAGTTTTGTGTTATTCTTCAAAAAGTATTTTAAGGTCCCGTGTCATGGAATCCATGACATTTCTAGAATTTTACCATGCTACTTTTTGGAATTTTATGATACTTGTCTATTATGTTTTGATATGGTAATATAAATTATTAAATCAGCTTGCTTCTTTATGTATTTTTTCTTTAGTGGTTTAGATAGGAATAATTTATCTAAGCTTGTGTTGAAAGCAACTTTGATTTTTGTAAAAGGACAAGCCCATGCATAAGCGTATAAATTTTTTTGGCATGTGGGCTATTTTTATGAATAAAAGTCATAAATACCCAAGAAGGCGGAGGATGCCATCACTTCTGGGGGGGCGAAGATGGACCAATACTGTGCTCAAGGTGATGTCTACTCTATTTTCTTTTTTTTTTGTTTAAATTTATGCTCATCTTGTCGATTTAAATTCAATTCCATGGTTTAGTCTTTGTTGAATTTGTGATTTTTGTGTTATTCTTCAAAAAGTATTTTAAGGTCCTGTGTCATGGAGTCCATGAGATTTCTGGACTTTTCCCATGCTACTTTTTGGAATTTTATGATACTTGTATTATGTTTTGATATGGTAATATAAATTGTTAAATATGCTTGCTTCTTTTAAGAGATATTCTAGTTTTTGTTATCAAGTATGGATTATATAAGATGAGAGATGGTCTCTACGATGTTGGAATTTTTTTTTATATGTTGAGTGTGGTCAATTTGATTGATATGGTAAAATGAATTGTTCAATGCACTAGCTTCTTTTAAGAAAGATTCTAATTGTTGTTATTAAGTATGGGTTATATAAGATGATAGATGATGTGTGCAATGTTAGATGTATGTCATGTTCAGTGTGGTCCATGGGTAAATGTTGTTCACCATGTGTTTAATGAGGCAACGTTGAATAATAGTAAGATGTAGAAAGTGTGAGAGATTGTGTGTTCCCACCTGGTCCAAGCTTGCTTAATTTTTATCCTCGCTCGATCCATGCTTACTCGGAGTTTTCACTACCTTGTTCACACTATGGACCTTGTATATTTTAGTAGTAGAGTAATTTCCCTTACAGTATGTACTCTTATCTCATGTTATGATAATATAGAGAAGTGAAGAAGAAGGAAGAAGATTCAGCCATCCATGTCCCTTGTGTGCTTGTCTACTCTTGTGTGTGTGTGTGTGTATGAAGTAGTTTGCTTGTAATGAGCTCAATATCACCCTCTCCCATGCATTCTTCTCATGGTATGTGAGCGTCGGTTCATGTAACGAGCTCAAGAGGAAAGCAAAAGGGAAGCAAAGGAAGCAAAAGGGAAGCAAAGGAAGCATTACATGGGTAAGGGTAACTCCATCTCTTTCCCCGTTTGATTTAGAAGCAAATCTCAGCATCATATAGTTAAGGACAATGGCAATAGAGTAGGCATAATAGGAGGGGGCACTGTAATATCTCAGGGATCCCTCTTACTTTGACTAGATGTGTGCACTCTAATCACACATGCGGCTCTTTGTGAACACTCTATATCAATTTGTTTTACTTTGACTAGATGTGTGCACTCTAATCATACACGTGGATCTTTGTGAACACACTAGATGTGTGCATCATGCATGTGGGTCTTTGTGAACACTCTAGTATTTCCCATTTGTTTTATTAAGACTAGTTGTGTGAGCACACTATTTACGTATGTGAGCTAGTTATGAACACTCTAGTCTTATCTAGTGTGCTTTTAGAACTAGTTGTGCATACTTTAGTCACATATATAGGCTAATTATGAACACTATAACTCTTATGTCGTATGCTTGATGCCATGATCTAAGACATATTTTGACTATGTATATAATAATTATTTTTCACCAAAAACAATATATACATTCTAATCTTGAGTGCTTTGTTTGATAAAGTCAACCTCACACATCATGTATGCTTGAAGCCATGATCCAAAGTGCATGCTTTAGTAATGCATATAACTAATGTTTCTCATAAAACAATAATCTATAAATTCGAATCATTCACTTTCTGAGTGCTTTGTTTGCTAAAGCCACCCTCACTCATAAAAACAATCTATAAATTCAGATCATTTACTTTCTGAGTGCTTTGTTTTCTAAAGCCACCCTCACTTACTTATTATGTATTTTAACAAGTTTTTATAATAAAATATTAGTTTTTATTTTTTTCATACATTTACCCGATTTTTTAATGTTTTTAATTTGTAGATATAATGGCCTAGTCTATACAGCCAAAGAGAGAGTTAAGTAAAATCGACCAACATCATTTGACATAATCAATTTTATTATATTGGATGAGCATGTCTGAAAAACTCCTCATAACTTTCTTCAATTTGGCTGAAAAGAAGTCTTTAGATCCTTTGGCTGAAAAGAAGTCTTTAGATCCTTTGGCTGAAAAGAAGTCTTTAGATCCTTTGGATGAAGATTTGGCATCAAAGGGTTTAAGATCTCTTTGCGAAAGATTGCCACAGCTCTCAAATCAACATGTGCTTCTTTCCTTAGGAGTGGTGCTCATGGAGTGTCTTCGTTTGTTGGGACAACTTAAGGCAAGCTAATGTGCATAGCAATGTAATCTGAGTATTTCTCGCTTACCTAGATTTAAAGAAAGGATTACCTTAGTAAAATAATTACATGCTTCCTTCAAGGGAAATAAAGCTACAACATCTTCCACATTGGAGGCCACACAGAATCCTCCTCACGCTTCACAATCATCAGTAGTTTTTTTGGTGGAAGCAAGTCAAGGTGCTATATATATGCCCTTAGCTCTGACACTAAAGTTGTTGCAAATGAAGCAACATGTCTTTCTTGGTAGCTCTACAAGATTGGGTGAAAGAAGCCTTTACTCAAGTTTGCAAAGTGAAAGTGTCTGAAAAGACATTCACAAATGAATGCTACATTGCTGAATGCATTATTAAGAGTGATGGCATGATTTAAAAGGAAATGCATGCGATGAACAAGGTGACTCAATTGCATGTATATCATCACAGGATCATTGGGTTGCTTAGTTAAGTGAGGCATAAGGAAGAGGTCCTCATAATCTATAGGTATTGGAATGGAGACCACTAAGACAAGTGGATATTCTTGATGCAATCAGATGGGAGATATCCTACACCAAGAGATGTCAAGTACATTCCAAATGAGGTTGAAAATATGGAGCACTTTCAACGATACATTTTTACCATTATTATTGGATTGATGGTGGAGACAATGGAGTTTCTTCATGACAATGAGTTACTGCACAATGATCTCCATGCGAAGAACATCCTTGTTCATTTTTTAGCCCATTCAGATAATGTGTATGTAGGTTTGATTGATTGGGGGATAATCACCTCCAAAATAACCATCAAGCATTATCCAACCCTTCCGGATGACAAGCAAGAAACTTGGAGCGAGCAACGCAAAAAGTATAAACATATTGCTCAAGAATGTTTCAACACTCATCCTCCTACCTTTACGTGATCACAAGACATATATTCTTTATGTTATCATATGTGAAGCACTTGTTGGAATATGTAAAGGTAGAGGACACAAATGACCTACATTTCTAAATATTGTGAAAGCTTGTAATAGCAATCTTGCCCAAAATCCCACTAAACAACCCTAGACCTATGAACTCTCAGCATCCCTAGCTAGTGCTTAACATTTTGGTGTTCAAATCTTAAAGGATTCTGGGCTTTGTCCTCATGACAAATAAAATACCTTATTTTGTATTTTTCAAATCTTTAATGATACAATTTTAAAGATCTAGTGTTTCTTTAAATCAATGTGAAGTATGAATATGTGATCTCTTACTATGAATTTTAATTTTCAATATTCACAGAATGTCATTGAAATCTCTCAATGTAAATATGTAAATCTTTTAGTGTGAATATTCATAGTTTGACACTTGATACTATGATATAAGTTTGTCTTATCCATTGTTCACGCCATATCATTGAAATCTTGAAGTTGCTCATTTTTGTTTACTCCAATACCAATATGCAATGTTAACATATAAACCATGTAGTGTTAATTATCAACTTCTTTTTAAAACTCATGGTCATATCTCTAAGTTCTTGATTTTTGGGTGGTATATTTGTATTGAATATGGCACAAGAAGAAGAAGCTAACGTACCTTAGGCACCACAACCTCCTCAGCCACCTCCTCTTCCCACTGTTGCCTATTGTTTGCCCAATGAGATTGATCATTGTTGTCAATCTCAATGGATACTAAAGGATGACTACTTGCGGTTTGGTTGTCAAGGCTTGTCACAATTTTTTGGAGAACAACAAGATGATGATAACTTGGAGGGTCCACCACTTTCTCTCAAAGAGGTGAAGAAGCTATGTCCGAATGATTTTGTTCATGATACATTGTTTTGGATTTTTGCCTGTGCAAAGCCTAATTCACCATTGAAGCTATTAGATCTTCAACACATATAGGCGCATGTAAGAATTTATAAATATAGAGAAGACCTTACCCAACAATCGTTAAGTTCCTATCTACTTTGTATAGTAGGTCTTTGTGTAAGAGATCCTATGTCGTGTGAGAGTGTTGGCCATGGTAAAGGTCACCCTCAAGAGAGAGCCACTGCGTGAAGAGGACACTATAGTAGAATGGACCAAACTAGCACATAACATTATCACACTAGCAAATCAGGTTATGGCATTGATGAGCCAAGGTCATACTGCAGAAAGTGCTACTCAAACCATAGTTCATTTGGAGGGCCAAATTCTTGAGCTAGAGAGATAGTTGGAGCGATAAATGGCACTTTTTGGACCTCTTCCCTCCCAATATAAATACTCTTGAATTTAATATAGATGAAATAACTCATGATATAGCAAATAATCCTCTTTACTGATCAAGAACTAGTTAAGGATATCATTCAAATGTAATTTCTTTGAGGAAACATCTTTATGGACATGTAATTGATTTTATGGCCAGTGTACTATTTTTTATGAATTAGAAGTACTTTCACATGATGCAATGAATTTATCTATTTAATACAATATGTTCTTTTTAGTTATGATGTGTTGTCTTTACAACTATATAATGTCACAAAGTAAATGTTTTGATATGCCACTTGTAATAAACATATGAAAAAATATAGAAAAATAAAGAAATACAAAAAGTTTTAATATTCATCACAACAAAGAATAAAAAGTTGTGCATCATTATTCTTTTACTAGCATGGGCCAAATCATCAACTTCTTCCATATTTGATGAATTTGATGTGATGTCACTTATCTTCATCTTTGTTTGCCTCTATCTTCAGTCACTACATCATGTGTTAATTTAGACGACATCTTCATAGTGGCAGCTCAAGTTCCAATTATATGAGGCATGTATATCATGCACATGCTGCAATAAATATAAAACCAAGTCTGCAACACGTGATGCTTTCAATATTTTATACCACTTTGTGTGAACAAAATTAATGTAGAACAATTTCTTTCACAACTACTAGAACCCATATTGTAACATGTTATGACTCAAATGTCTCATTGCCATATTCTTTCCACCACATTAGAGCTGATTCCTCATTTTAATTGTATCTACAAGATATAACAACATAATAAATTGCTTTACAATACTAACTATCATATTTATATTTCGTCAAAATGTAGATGAATAAATCAAATTCACATGCTCAGTAAGCGATGATAATGATCGCATGATTTGGATTTATAGCCACCCATGCATCCCATCTCATTGCCATATTATTTCCACCACATTAGAGCTGATTCCTTTTTTTTACTTGTATCTACAAGATATAACATCGTCAAATTGCCATATTCTTTCCACCACATTAGAGCTGATTTACAATACTAACTATCGTCTTTATATTTTGTCAAATTGTAGATGAATAAATCAAATTCACACGCTTAGCGATGATGATGATAGCATGATTTGGATTTATAGCCACCCATGCATCCCATCACCTATCTATCTCTTTTAATGCAACTTGACCCACTATCAATCTCTCCAAAATGTAGTATGTAGTGGCAAACCTTGTTATACAAAAAATTTAAAAGCATTTATGTGATCACATACAAAACAAGGCATATGTGAACTTATGCTCTCTAATGAACTTTACACAAGATACAAAAGCATGTGTCCACTTTAAATGCAACTCAAGCATATTCTATCTTTCAAAAGCTGCATGCAATGAACCTTTCTCTTTACAATGCTTCTTAGTAGGTTTTGAAGAAAGAGGTGCATCATTCAATGCATGTTCTCCTACTAAAGTATTATTTGGAGTGTTAAGTGATTCTTTATTCTCCTTAGTCCATTGTGAAGGTGATGCTATATACATAGATGACATGGAAAGCCTTCTCTTTGTTTTCTCCTTGGACTATAATTTGGCATAGTACTTATGTAAAGTGACATGCAGATTAGAAGGAGCCATTGTGAGCAATGCTCTACATTAGTTTCAACTTTGCTTAAATGCTGTTTAATATGTATGGCACTACTGTGAAAAATGTGACCATAACTTTTACATCAAACATGCACTGAAGTCGCCTTGCCTTTCTTCAGTTTGTCTTCGACATATGGCCACTCTAGACCTTAAACCATACTATAATACTATATTATAATAAAAATAATGAGTATTTTATCCCCATTAAACAACACTAATCAATCTAGTAAATTATAATATAAGTTAATTTTCAATACATCATGAGCAACTTCACAATTGTGCAATAAGTTTCAAACACACATGCCCATGCCCATTTTATATGTACTGAATCCTAAGCAACTCGACAATTATGAAGTAGAATTCTACTTAAGCTTACCTAAATAATGAGGAAATCTAAGTATATTTCTAACTTACAAGAAACAAAAAACACATTTAGACATAAATGACCTACAAGCTATGAAATGAAATGAAAAAAATTAATAATTGATATTAAGCTATTTTTATAGTAAGAAAAGGCAATGTCTTAAGCTCATGCAAAATTACATTTACTATAATCTTAAGTAACTTGACAAGTCTGAAGAAAGATTCTAACACATAATCTCACTACTAAATGATTCTAAGCACCTTGACTAGTGTAAAACAACCTTCCAACACATGATAGTATATTTCTAATTTATTCTAAGCAACTTGTAAGCTTCCAACGCATTACACATTACTAATACTCTATCCTAAGCAACTTTTGCAAGTGTGAAGAAAAAGCTTCCAACACTTGCCAAGTTACTTCTACTCTATCCCAAACAACTAGCAACAAGTGTGAAACAAAAACTTCTAACACACGCTAAGTTACTTCTACTCTATCCTAAAGCAATTTGTAAGGGTGAAGCAAAAGCTTCTAAGCTACTTCTATTCTATTCTAAGTAGCTTGTAATTTTGAAGCAAGTTTCTAACACATGACAAGTTACTTTATCCCAAACAACTTAATAGTAAAAAGCTAACTTTTAAGATATACCAATTTAACATAAACAATAATTTTTTTACTAACACAAAAATAAAATGTACTAGATTTTAATCAATACTAAATATTTTTTTTAATATTATGCTTTTTCTTTAAAAAACATAAGATTACTTAATGTATAAATATTCTTAATATTACATATATATTATCCTATTTAAATTTAAAATCAAATTTTAATTTTTTAACTTATTGAAGGTACATAATTTGTTTTTTATTCTCAAGGTTTGATGTGTGTAAACCAAGAACAAAGTAGAAAACAATGATAACATAAGCTCTTTTATAGTGAAAGCTTTTCGATTGAAATGTAACAAGTAAAATGTAAAATCCATTATACGTAATGTGTCACCGTATAATACATCCATATAAATATGTTAAACATATTAACAAACATATTTATGCATAAACATATACTCAAATAATGTATAATGCAATTTAGACAATGCTGCATCAAATCACCTGTAGGTTAACATGGTTTCATGTGTCCAAACTACCGTAAGGCGCTTCGCCATATTTTACCTACTTGAATGAGCATTTCTCTTTTGTAAGACGATTCTAGAACATACAAAGCATCCTCACCATGTGCTTTATGTCAAATAGGGAAAGTCTACGGCCTTTTATTTACCAAGAAAAACTTGGATTCAATTATGCAAGATTGCCTAGGAGTGTTAGTATCGATACCTAAGATTCATTTACTCTTATGAACAAGCCTATATAAACAAGCACTTTGGCAATACCTCAATATTTAGTAAAAGCACTTCCTATGCTTCTTTAGGAAACAATCTCGAACACTTGAGAATCCCCATCCCTCAGTGGGAAAGACCCTTGCCACACTTTTAATAACACTTATTAGCATTGAGACTAAGTCTACCACTCTTAAGAACAAGTGTTACTTTACTGAGAAAAAAATGGAATCAATCCCCTTATTTGAAATCTTTCTAATCATCTTGGGAATTAACATGAAGTTTACTTAAAGAGCATAGACAACATTATATACTATGGGTTACACGATCTCAATTTTCATTTAACATTTCACGAGACTTTACACTAATTGATCTAAGGCCAACCATAAAGTTTCAAGAATGCATACTTCTATGAGGGAAGTAACCTACTATTAAACCCACTTGATCACCTCTCTTATTTGTCTTGTAAAACATTACTTTATGGGGAGAAAGCAAGATTTTAAAGATGATACGGAACATCCCCTAACCTTCCATTCACACAAAGTTAGAGAACCTGATAAGAATTGGTCCAATATTAAAGAATAAGTACCCACCTTTTAATAGACATGCCTCCACTAATGTACAAGCTTCTTAAAGGAAAAAGATTTAACCTTGATATCATCTTCTTAAGTACCCACCTTTTAATAGACATGCCTCCACTAATGTACAAGCTTCTTAAAGGAAAAAGATTTAACCTTGATATCATCTTCTTAAGTATGTTCAATGTAAGAATTGGTCCAATATCAAAGAATAAGTACCCACCTTTTAACAGACATGCCTCCACTAATGTACAAGCTTCTTAAAGGAAAAAGATTTAACCTTGATATCATCTTCTTAAGTATGTTCAATGTAAGACATCCATTTAATAAACACATTATAACCAATAGGAAAGCCATATCTCCAATCTTCCCCATCTTTCTAAGATAACCCTCATCGTTTGTTGAGTTTTTGACTCACAAGATGGAGGGTTCTAACCACATAAATGGGCAAGAACACAAGATGTTTTGCATGCTTCATATGAAAAGTAATTCATGGTTCAAGTGTAATAAGGTTTTCAAATGGTTCCCAAATTAGATTCCAAGGTCCAAGCTTAAATTCTCATGTTTTAATACCAAGGTCTTCAACCCGTCCAATTCTTCTAGATTCATTGTGCTCCCTCTTAATCTTGGTTCTCGCTATTTTTCTTGCTTATCTAGGGTCTAATATACATGGGTATAACGTACGAGATCCATAGTCTGTACAAATTGTTCTTAGGATCCACATGCACATAGGATGGGCCTAGGCACATGGGCTTAGGATAATTTACATGTAGGATTAGGGCACATGGGCCTTGCGACTATAAAAGGCACGCGCTCCAAGAGTATTGTACCTTTTGAACCTTTTGATATACTTTTTGATACTCATTACACTTTACTTTCCATTTTGCTTAGTGTTAATCTCTCTAGCTTTTTTCTAATCCAAGTTAATTAGGATAATCCTAGGCTAATCTAGATGTACCTTTCTTTCATTGGTATCAGAGCTCTTGGCTTAGATCCTTGCTTAGGTAGTGATTAGTGATAATCATTTCTAGATTATGCTTATCAACTACTAAGGAAGAAGCAAATGTCATTGGGTCTGATGAGAAACCAGAGGAAGCCAAAAAGCCTGAAGAAGCTCAGAAGCTTGAAACCTTGACTGTTGAAGAAGAGAAGAAATTGGAAGAGAAAAGGTTTGATTTATTCTCTAAGATTGTTGAAGAAAACTAGGATCTTCGCGAGTTGTATGTTGACAAGTGTAATTCTGGGACATTTGAGTGCCTAGCTTGCCAGAGTGTTGATGCTAAAATAAGTGAGAAGTTTGGGAATTTGATGAGTCTTGTCATGCATATCAATATTGCTAGTACTGAAGCAGTGCATCGCTAGATCACCAGCGTGGAACATGGGAGCAAAGGTTTTCTTGAAGTTTTTGGTACAACTCACAGCCACAAGCAGCACCACATGATACAGCAACAAAACACTGGCGAGTGTCATAGAAAGCAATAGCTACCATTTTCACACAAATCAATGACTCTCCATCTGAATCGACATAGGGATACAATGGATTTTCTAGATAACAATCTGTGATGTAGACGAGAGGCAGGAGATGCATGTGACTGCCCTTATGATGATGAAAGCTAGCTAGCAGCGTCGAGCAAAGGACTCTAACAGGTATTGTAGTTCTCATTTGTGCACAGGCACCACCACATATTTAAGAAGAAGAAGAAGAAGAAGAAGAAGAAGAAAAGTGCATCATCAAGGCAACTTTGATTACAAGCAGATTTACTAAGCATTGGCGGTGGTGCATTCACAAACAGGTGCATCATTCTTCTCTTATTTGTCATTCTACTATCAACAGGCGCAAGTGCATCATTTTTCTTTTAAAAAATAGAGAGGAAAAAAAATAGCATATCACCAAGCTCTCAAAGATAGACTCACTACTAGATGTTGTGGTAGGACATGAGATATACTCATTTTTGGATGGATTTAGGGGTTACAACCAAGTGCACATGGCTCTAGAAGACAAAGAAAAAATAGCCTTTGTAACCGAATGGGGGTTTTTGCTTCTAATGTGATGACCTTTGGACTGAAGAGAACACTCCAACCACATTCTAAAGAATGGTGCAAGAAATATTCTATAAATATTTTCACGAGGGTTTTTGTGGACGACTTCAGTGTGTTTGGGAGAAAAGAAAACCACATAAATCACTTGATGTTGTGTCTGGAAATGTGCAAGACAGCCAGCCCGGATAAAAGTGTGCCTTTGTAGTCACAAGTAGATTTCGAAATTTGAAATAGATGTTGTCTTCAGCACCAATTCTCCAGCAACCAAATTTTGAGCTAGAATTCCATGTGTTCGTCGATGCTTCTGACTTCACCCATAGGAAGTGCTTTAATGTAGGAGTCACATGAAGGCTAGTTATGTCCGGTGTATTATGCAAGCAAAAGACTATCAAAGCCAGAGAGGAATCATTCTACCATGGAAAAGGAATCAATGGGAATGATTTACTCAATCAAAAAATTCAGACATAATCTATTGGGTAAAGTTTTCAAATTTCATGTGGACCACAAGGCACTCTTGTATCTGGTGAACGAGCCAGATTTAGTAGGCAAGTTAGCTAGATGGATACTGTTGTTTGCAGGAGTTTGAGCTCATCATTAATCACTTTGTTGTCTAGGACCGGAGTCCAGAGAAACTCTACATGGGGTGGAGGATAATTTCCAAATGCACACCTCTTCATCATAGATGGAGAGAGACCAAGTTGGTAGATGAGATGCTACAATTCCTTTTTGACTTTTTTCTGGAGTACATGTCAAGAGATCAGAGGAAAAAGAAAACTCTTCGTAGCAAGTCGTTTATGGTGGTGGTGGCAGGACAATTATATAAAATGGACATCGACCAAATTTTGAGAAGGTGCATTCCTGAACATGAACAACAAACAAGATGTGCTGGCAGAGGAATATCAAGGGATCAACAGAGGCCACTTTTTTGGAGAAATCACAAGAAGGAAGGTGTTCCAAGTAGGACTGTGGTGGCCAACAGCATTGAAAGATGCCCATAGATTTGCAAAAGAGTGTGACATGTGCCAAAGGCTAGGGTAGTCAAATGATTCAAATAGAATGCCTCACACCCTGATACTACCACTTGAGCCATTCTAGAAATAGGGCCTGGACTTTGTAGGCCCATCCAAGCTCACCGCTTAGAGAACGGAAAATAGGTATACTGGTTGCCATAGACTACTGCACGAAGTGGGTAGGAGTAAAAGCTTTGAAAGATTGCAATGGCAAAGTTTTTGTATGAAACAATCATGGCAAGATTCGGATGCCCAATTGAAATAGTTAGCGATCAAGGAGGCCACTTCCTCAATGATGTGATCAAGAGGCTGATAGAGCAACACATGATTATGCACAAGAAATCAATAGTCCACTACCCACATGCTAATGGATAAGCAGAATCCACAAACAGAAATTCTAACCTGACAGTCAATGAAAATAGGTTAGATAGGACACAAAATTGCATTCTGCATTATGGGCATTCAACATGACTGCGGCACGACTTATGCCATTTAGCATGGTGTATGGGATGAAAGCAGTAGTGCCCATGGAATTCCTCACACAAAGTCTCACAATAGCCGTGTGGCAGAAAGATTATTTCTAGAAGAATCGAAAGTTCATAGAATTGAGCAACTCCAATTGGATGAAAAAAGACTATATAGTGCATGGACATCTGAGATTGTGCAGAAAAACTAAAAATCTTCGAGGAAGGAGACGCAGTCCTGCTACACCTCACCCAGGAAAGCTAAAGATGAGATGCACATGCCAATTCAGAATCATTAGGAAGATGGGAACAAGAACCTTTGAACTGGCAAGCCTAGATGGAGAAAGGTTAAAGAAAATGGTGAGCGGATATAGGCTGAAGCCTTATCATGGAAGGATGCCAGAATAGGAAGGGACACAATCAGGATAAGCACATTAACCGAAAAGCATCCAAGGAGTAGAATCCAAATCCAGTCAAGATTAGGAATGGAAAGCGGGATAGGATTCTAGAAGGAGAAAAAAGGGGAAAGCATAAGATCTAAAAATAGGAACTATTGATGTAAATGTAATTGTAGCATGTGTAGAAAGCAAAGAGCCAGCTGACAATTGCATGGAGGTGGTGGGAAAATCGATGGTGCCACCCCGTAAAAGGATGCATGGATGGAAAGGGAAAGGTGTCACATCAATTTTTCCCCACCACTCCTCGGCTATAAATAACTTTGTGGCTTTTGCAATAGGCATTGATGAACAATATTTGAAAAGAATTTTGAAAAATCATGAAAACATAAGGTGATTATGGCCGTACCAAGGGGAGGCGTACGACACGATAAAAGCCAAGAGAAACTACAGTTTCTCACTCAAATGCCCATTGTGCTTGGTTTGCGTTTCTCTCTATTGTGCAATAGCTCTATTCCTTATTCTCTCTTTGCTAAGATTTGCTATGCTACCTACCCCCACTTTGCTAAACTTTAATGTGATTCCTGCCTTCTCTCACCCTCCTCTAGCTATTTGTTGCCTACTAGGATGGTGGAGTTCAAATACTTGTTGTTATCCACCCTGTACAAGGAAGTAGACAAACATGCAGAATGGTTGGAGAATATGGACTTGAAGAAGTTTGCAAAGCTACCCTGGGAGGAGCTCCAACATAACTTCAAGGCAAGAGAATAGTCAATGTTCTAGCGTCATCACAGTACCCTCAGGAGAGAAGAAGGAGTTCAACCCCTTGTATGTGTCTGAGGTGTTCCACTTGCCAAGGAAGAAGATGAAGTTGAAATCAAGCATGTAGAAGGTGATGACCTCATTGCAGAATTTGGCCCGCCAAAGAGTATAAAATAACCAGAGCTGGTGTGATGAGAACAGGAAGAAGCAGATGAGGTTTGTGGTAGAAATGATAAACCTCACTCACAAACCCTACTGTATGTCCAGGAAAGTGTTTGGCATGGTGAAAGCTATAGAAGTAAGCACACGGGTGACATGGGTAGAAGTGCTCTACCACAATCTCAAAGAGCAGATCGGGAAGCTCACTAGGCCAAACACAAAAACAAAAATTGGGCCGTATCATGATGCTCTCATTAAAGGTAAGGTTCCATTAAGAGCAGAGAAGGAAAAGGAGGAAGGCTCAAAGGACAATGCCCTTGGAAGATCTGAAAGCTCAAAGCCTTTTGGAAAGACTCAAGAACCAACCACCATAGGTCAGCGCAAAAAAAGGCTGTTTGAGATTGGGGAGAAGAAGACGAGTTGAAAGAAGGGGAAAATCTCTAAGGAGGGTTCCAGTGGAGGAGTGGAGGTGCCAAAGCGGCCAACAAATAAAAGAGGATCTGGTTGTGCTAGGCCGATCCATGTTGTTTCCCTAGAGGCTAGAGCAACAGTAGGAAGCATCCTCCACTACCACGCTACAACTGTAAATGCAACCTCCACTACCACGCTACAACTGGAAATGCAACCTCCATAGCCGAAATCCTTGGTGCCCAAATCAGCCCTGATTATGCCGAGCCAGAGTCCAGTTTTTTGGAGACGATAAAGATGGACTGGGTGCAGGGATCCTTAAACTACTTGCAAAGATGCATGAATGATGGGCTTAAGAAAATGACCAAGCTGCAAACAATCATCAAGGAGAAGGATGATGCATGTGCTCAGAGCACAAAAGCACTATAGGACCTGAAGAGCCAACAACAGCTATTGTTGGAAGACCTATGCAAAAGGAGACAAGAAGCTAGCTAGGTAGATGATCTGCAAAGGTGGCTAATGGAGATCCAACAGGCCAACAAAGGGCTCGGGCAGGAGGTGGAAGAGATGAAAAGAAACATGGCTTGAAGGGACTAGGAAACCCAGCAGATGTAGGATGATCGCAACAGGGCCATAGAAAGGCAAAGAAGTATGGAAGCACAGGTCACCCTGATTAGGGAGGAACACCTAAGAATCATAATGGATGTCGAGAACAAAGAGGATAGAGATAAAGTTGATCTAGTGAAGGCGAAGGCACACTTGGGAGGGTTAGATACCGAGGAATATCCAGAAGTGTATGAGCTAGAGGTAGAAAGGATGGAGCAATCATAAACTTATGCAGTAGAAGACCTCAAGGAGGTGTGGGGTGCATACTTGAAAAAGTTGAAATCAGTAATGGAGACACCCACACCTGCCTGTAAACAAATAATTCCTCATCAGCCAAGAGACATGAATTCGGATGGAGGGTCAAGATATCCAGATCCGGCTACATCCTCGGGCCCAGATTAGGAAAGGCTCTGGATAGTGCCGAGTGGAGATGAAAAAGAATCAAGTGGTAGTAGAGGCGATGGGCAGCAGGACTGAAGAACCATAAAAAGAGAATGAGGAGCTACGACATGAAGTGGAAACATGGAAGAAGAAATTTGCTATCTTGAAAGGAGAAGGAAAGAAGCAAGCAGTAGAAACAAATGGAAAAGGTAAAGAAATAGTGTTGTGGACCGGCTCTACATTGGATCATATCTTGACAAATAAGCTAAAAGAGCATGCATGGGCAGCCATAAAGAAATTCGAAGAGAAAGGAAATGATGAAGCAGCACTACATGTCTAGGTGGAGGAGCTAGACGTGCTCATCGATGAGGAATATAAGGAATAGTAAAAGCAAGATGGCAAGACCATTAAAATAGTAATGAATGAAGTAGAGGCAGCCATGCCCACAAGGATGACAAGGGGCAAGGCAAGAAAAATGAGTGTTAATGAGCTTAATGTGGCACTTACAACTGCCAATGCTGAGATTAAAAAGAGAGCAGAATAGTTGGTTGCCACCATGAGGAAAAAGATTCAGGATTTCCAAGGGTGGGCCAACCGAGAAAAAAGGGCCAAATAAGAGTGGAAGCTTAAGTTGCAAGAGGAGTTGGGTCAAAATATCATGAGTGCTTGGAAAAAGACAGCCCTACAATGTATGCAGCAACAATAGGTAGGAGCCTTGAGGCCTTCCAATTGGGACGACATATCTAAGTTCATGACTACGTTGGAAGTGCCTACAGAGGCAAGACCAGACCGCCGGATCTAGAGCTATGTGGGGAAGAAGTGGTAAATCATGACTAGCGGATCCAGGTAAGGAGGCAACGACTCAATCAAAGAGCAGCACTGTTAGTGCCCCTCACCAACAAAGTAAGGTGGTAGACTCATTA
Organism: Cibotium barometz; assembly: GCF_041138505.1. Taxonomy (NCBI): domain Eukaryota; kingdom Viridiplantae; phylum Streptophyta; class Polypodiopsida; order Cyatheales; family Cibotiaceae; genus Cibotium; species Cibotium barometz. The sequence goes on from NC_141084.1 coordinate 34,004,311, forward strand.
TGGGGTGTCAGGGTTGAATCAGCCTGCCCTATGGGTGGAAGTGGAGCTGGGGTAGTAGAAGGAGCACGAGAAAACCAGAGAGAGAACCAGAGTATACAATCTTTGAAGATGATCCTATATGTCCAGAACATAGAGAACCCCATGCTTTCGCAGTCGACACGGCGATGCAATGATGCGAGCCAAGGCCAAGTATTCGGATGCACAGCCTATTGAAGTGCAATTCAGAAGGGTTGATGAGAGAACAAGGCTAGGCCATGCTTCAGTAAGCAGCCGAAAAAGAGCATATGAGCCCAGGTACAACCAAACAACGGACAATTCAATTTGTATCACGGGGCACCACTGATCAGCCCAAACTCGAGGAGGAGGGAACCAGCCGTAAAGTGTCTGGATAGCATGGTCCAGAGTCAAAAACATAGTCTGGATCCAAAAAACATTGAAGATTTTTCAGAGTGCTAGCAGAAAAAAGTGGGCTTTGCTATTGATGCAGCATCCACCGTGATTGCCAGGTGTTGGCAGCCAATCAGCCCATTTGGCCCCACTGCCAAAGGTCTTCCCTTTAGTAATAAATTGATCATGTGTCAAGTCTTCTTATTTTGTAACAACCTTGTAACGGCTTCTTTGCAAACGCGTAGTACCCGAATGAATGTAGGAGCGAAAGGGGAATTTCCCAGAGATCAGGAGATGTCGGAGTGATGTATGCTTGAGAGTCTGAGCTAATATTCAAGAATGTCTTCTAGGTTGGTCTCTCTCTTGTTGCTACTCTATATTGCTTGATTCTGTCTACTTTGTATCACTTGCATATTTATCTTTGTGTTAACTGCTGCCAGGAATCATGAAGGATCTGGGAACTAAGCCATATATAGTTATAGTCAACTCCCCTAAGCATGGGCAGACTGGCAGCTCAACACTCAGCATTGGCTTGTCACATTGGGCACAGTTGAGTTAGTCGTCGCTCTGTAGGAGCTGACTAGGTGGTCCGAAATGTATGTATGCTCATGTGCATGGTAATGTATGTATGTGCATGGTCATGTGCATGTGCATGGCCATGTATGTATGCATATCTATGTCATGCATGTCCATGCCATGTCACATGTTGACATGGACACATCAACAAAACCCGTACTACTAAAGCTCGCCAAAATGAAAAAGTTTGCGATCAAATGCTTGCCGAAATAATAACTTCGCATGTATTATAATGGACTATGTTGCATTTTTTAATGATATATTTACTATAGCTCCCCTTTGTTTTATGTAATGTATTTTTTAAATGATATATGTTACATTTTTTAATCATGTTTTTTCTATATCTCCCCCTTGTTTCATTCGATGCATTAAAAAACTACCTTATAAAATAAAATGTTAGATGCACTTTCTACACATATAAACAACTTTTAGATTTTTAGATGCACATTCTTCACATACAAAGACTTTTTGCATTTTTATATGATGCATTTTTTTCTAGTATATAGTCTTATGAAACTTTGGTCTTTTTTTAATATATGCAAAATTTTCAATATCTTATGAAACATGTTTTTTCACTATATAGTCTTGTGAAACAAATTTTTAGATGCACTTTCTACACATACAAACACTTTTTGCATATTTTTACACATATATTTGTTAAAAATTTTATGTACAAACATTTGTAAAAAAATTTACGTACATTCTTGAATATATATAATCCTAACTCGTAATTTAATACAAACACTTCATAGTTTAAATTACTATCACAAGGTCTTGTAAGGTTTCATATTGAATCTTTAGATTTGTATCATAGCTAATAAAATAAAATTATATGTATATGTGTGTGTGTGTGTGTGTGTGTGTGTGTGTGAAGAAGATATCAAAGCATATGTGAAGATGTCGAAGCATACATACACTTGTAGCACTTCAAGTTAATTGCATATGGTGAAGTGGAATATAACATGAGAACTATAAGCTTATTATTATAATATGGAATAAAAATGATACATTGAATGCAAGGGCTATTATTCCCACTTTTTATCATCTACCTTTAACAATGATGAAAGAGACCTAGAGCTAAAAACATGATGGGTTTTTTTCTTGACTTTTTGTTGTAATTTTTTAAAAACATGTTTCTTTTTCTAAGATCAAAGTATTAAGCTTGTGCAAACACACTATAGGTGGAAATGGCAAACAATGGCTATAGAATCAAACTTAAGTAAATTATTGGCAACACAAACAATGGCTATAGAATCAAACTAGAGTGAATTATTAGAAAACTAGTATATGATAATGTATTGTGTAGAGGATAGCCACATGCACGCATGCACATGCACATGCGTGCGCACGCGCGCGCGCACACACACACACACACAATGAGCCTTGTAAACTAGCACACAATTTTTGTCAAAGACATGTATAAGTATGCTGTGAAGTATGTAAATGAACTATGTGGACAAACACTCCCTTAGATATTGTTTCTTTCATGGATTGAGAACAAGTACCACAAGGTTAGAAACTTGGAAATAATCTCTTTGATTCTCATGATTTAATGAGATATCCTTTGGTAGACCTCCATTAAAAAGGATGCAATAGGATAATAACTTTAGATATTTAAGATAAAAGAAGCATTATCCCACTTACACAAATTCTGCACAACAAAGTGTGAACATGCTTTAAGTTGTTTTTAACTTAAAAGTCTTAATTATGTTAAGTATGCACAACAAATACAACACTAGAAATAAGGTGAAAATTTGTGAAAATATAGACATTGTCTCATGCACATAATGTATTCAACAAAAGTAAAGGCCTGGTACATATATATGAGACTTAATGGTCTAAAATTTAGTCAAGACTTTTGAATAAGTGGGCTTTAAAAATCACATTTGAATAAGCGAGCTTTAAAAGTTACATCTTTTGCTAGCATGTTTTAGTTTCCTATGGAAAATGTTTGGTTTCCTAAGTTAGAGGTGATCCATATGCTTTATGTCAACACATGGTGCACCAAAAAGCTAATGTTTAACTAGATCTTCAACTAAAAAGAGATCATACACTATCACAATCTCATTAGAAAAAAAAGACTTATCAAAATTGGTAAAATGAGATGTTGTAGACATCTTTTTCAGATTAATTGAAGTAACATATAGTTCAATCTAACAAGTCCATAAATAAAACTTAAGCCAACACCACAAACTGGTGGAATCATATGAATGCATAAACATTTGTATGCATACATTTTATATTTGCTTCAAATTGACTTTATGAGTTGTAAGGAGCCATGGAGGTGCCAAAGTTTCGCATAGAAGGTTCCAAACTTTAAAGTCATTAAATGAATATATATCATGAAATGATTCTAAATAGGGCATGATAGTTTGGAAGTTTTTGTGGAGACATTATAAAATAGTGAGTGCGGTGTCCAAGAAGTATATTGCACAAATGTCTAGGAGAAGGATAGGAGAGCGATAGTAGGACAATGGTAGGTGAGCAATGGCACTACATAGAGTAAGTTGTATGAGCATATGGTGACAAGTAAAGGGAAATGACGTGGGAAGCAAATGGTTTGCAATTGAGTGGAAGAGGGCACAAAATCATTGGTTGAATGGCGGTGGTGTGCACATTTCCACAAGTTTTTTGAGCTAAGTGCGATTCTATACAAGAGAGACTCAACAAAAAACTATTTATGCTACCTTGCAGCGCTCTAGAGAAATCATGGAAGATATAGAATAGCAATGTGGCATAAAAAAAGAAGGCATGGGGTGTTTTAACAAGTTTCTAGATGTAGACGTGCTTGAAGGGGGAGGTTTTATAATTGATCGCAAGTTACAAGGTGATGCTACTTTTTAAAATAAAGTTCAACAAGAAACCCACATGCTTGGAGTCAAAGATACACGGTCTTCCTCCTTACAAAATTTAGGTCGTGTGTGTGCTCATGTTGAACAAATGCTTACTTAATTTTGAAAGAGCTAGAGGCAGCAAGGATGGGAATGTCAAGCATACATGCCCATGGAACAATAAAGTTCAACAAGAAACCCACATGCTTGGAGTCAAAGATACATGGTCTTCCTCTCTACCACATTTAGGTTATGTGCTCATGTTGAACAAATGCTTGCTTAATTTTGAAAGAGCTAGAGGTATAAAGCATGGGGATGTCAATCATACATGCCCATGGAACATGAGTGCATTACTTCTACATGCATGTCTCCATGCACTAGTGTACCTTACCCTTATCATGTATGGGAGGCCTTTGATGCTTAGTTTAAAATTCTATGATAAGGGTTTCCAATCTTAAACTTTTTTTCTCCAAATAACTACATGTAATGATGTCTTGCCATTGGAGGCCAATTTCTTTCACATTCTCAAGGCTTGTGTTGAGCAATTGATCATAGAGTGGTTTGACATGTACTTGAATTTTAGCGAATGAAAGGTAGAACTAAAGGTGGCTAGAAAACAATGTATAATTAAGAGAGCTACTAATGCTAAAAAATGTGTATGGATGACAAACATACATGTGTGTTCCTGGTAAGTGAATACATACCTACTCTACAAGTAGCATTGCTCCTATTTTCAAATCGAGCTTAGAGAATGTTGACTTAGTTGAGAAGCTTTGTGTCAAATAATGTGCGATACTTTTTTTTGACTTTTGAAAGGCTAGTTGGTATGGTTGTTACAACAATCATGATGATAATACATTGCATCCCTACCCTCATTTCAATGTTGGCAAACTTGAGTTTACACATATGAATGCTACAAGTGGATGCATGTGTACGTGAGTGCATCATAGTTGCTTTTTGATGCGTCACGCTCGTTTTTGAGCTTTTCGGGTAAAATACTTGCAAAATTTTAAAGTGCCCATAAAAGATTACACTAAAATACAAGAAAACTTGCTATATTTTACCAAACCCGTCAGTTTTGAAGGGCAAGGCCCATCAAAAATCAAGCCTAATGTTTATGTGCGTGTATGTAAGTTGGTTTGTTTTTGCATAAACAACCTATTCTAACATTACACGTACCTATCATGGGGACGTATGCAAGCGTGCGTGTGCATTAATTAGTTTGCCTAAGCAACTAATGGCACACTATTACATGTTACCTACCATTTCTTTTATCAAAAGCTCGTGAAATAGCAACAATCATCAATCTAGGCAACTAATGGCACACTATTACATGTTGTTACCTACATTTCTTTTATCAAAAGCTCGTAAAATAGCAATCATCAATCTATGAATGCCTCAATCTAACAACGCCACACTTGCTACCCCACGTTCATAAATTGATGTAAAGGTACACATTAAGTGTGAATGGTGTACATAAGAGTGGGAGCGTGTACGCCAAATTGTAATGGGGCCAGCCATCCATACATACATACATACATACATACACACACGCACATATACATACAAGAGCTTGCTTAGCTATCTGGCTATGGCGATTCTTATTCCTCTTTCTTTTTTCGACCTCTCCTATGTCCCAGTTTCTGATCAGTTCACCTTTTCCAGATAAGGAAAGCTTGGCAGCTCGCCATTCAAACGACGACGACACCAACAAGCGACACTACAATCTGCTTGAAGCAGAGGAAGCGTCGCTTGCAGTAGCGCTTCTTGAACGAAAAGCAAGAAAATCTAGAAAACGAAGACATCAGAGAGATACCTTCTAAAGATCTGTCTTCAGGAATCCTAGAGATGTATGGAGAGCTCTGTGTTGGGTAAAAGGCCAGTTTCTCCAGGATAACTAGGTATGCAGTTTCTCTTTTTCTGTTTATGCATTGTGTGTGTGTACGGGCGACGGTGGGGGGAGAATTTGTTAATGTTGGATGATTATAGCCATGATTTGGAAAGCTTGAAACTAATCATGGTTTCACTTCATCTTCATAATGCTTCTGTGTGTGTGTGTGTGTGCGCGCGTGCGTGCGTGCGTGCGTGCGTGTAATTGAGTAGAATTTATTAATATTTGATGATTGTAGCCATGATTTGGAAAGCTTGAAAGCAGTCATGGTTTCACTTCATCTTCATTATGCTGAAAACAATCTGCGTGTGTGCTACTGCTAAAAGAATGCTTCCATGCAAGGGTATAGGCCGCTTTCAGCATGGAACTCAAGTTGAAGGCCAATGACAGGTTTCCAGTTTGTTTGCAGGCTGATTCCGGCTGAAAGGCAGCCCTAGATCAATCCTGGCCAGGTGCCCAAGGCCTGGATTTGGGCTAACCATGCGAAACCCCACCTCCCCCCTTTTTTTTTTTTCTTTTTGGGGTTCCCTGCAGTGTGCTGACAGGCTGACTAGCTCATTCTGCTCATTCTGCCTTATTCCAGCCTTCAGCCAAAGATTCAAGCTCTGAACCAACAATTTTCTTTTAGCCGAAGTATTGTTTAACCTTTTGTCAACTTGCCTAAACATTTACAATCTCCCTTTGGCAAGCCATTTTGTATACTACAAGAGAATTGGTAAATAGGGTTGCAACCATCACTTTCATGGTTTTGCACTACACCATCAAGAAGTGTGAGCCACTATGAGAATAAGTTTCTCATACTCCATTGACCTACCTATGGATTTCTGACTGTCCTATGTAAGATTACCTCCGTCTCTGTTATGCCCTCAAATGGGAACTCTCAGAACTTGTATTTTCAAGGACATTATGCTTACATGGCATTTTTTATCCGTTTTAGTCAATTTATTTTTCCAAAATTCCATGGTTTCACATGGTTTCTGAGACGTAGGATACTTGACACACTTGTTCCTGCCTTACGTTTGAACTGGATAAATTGCGCAGATGGTGGCAGTGATTGGGTTGAACTTAAAGTCCATCAATGTGCTAATCCTTAGAAAAGGTTGCAACTCTCTAGCAATACAGACTCACTGAACAATGTGATTGAAAGCGGTGCAAGCTCAAGGTTTAGAGTGCTGGGATATCTATGGCAGCTTGAGTTAAGTCGAGGGCAATTCACGCTCACTTTTTCTTTTAGCATTACTTACAAAGGAACATGGCTATGCAGTTTGCAGTTTGAAATTCGAAAGGAAACTGTCTACATATAATTCTGCAAGAAGAAAAAAGCCGTTATGGCAGAGAAGAAGAGGTACCATGAAAATCAAGTGTAAGGTCTTTTTGATATTCTGTCTGGGTCTCAGTCAACGTCCGCCTTCCAATTGAAATAATTATTAGTGTCAAGCTGAGAAAAAGTCCAGAAAGAGGCTCGATGGATGCATCCAATGCAAAACCTTCATTCCTATGCTTTTTGCCAGAATTTCAGGGTAAATCTACCAATGTACTTTATTTGAATGAGATTAATGAAAATAGCAGTATCCAACACTTTTCTTCTGGATCCAGTCCTTTAACTGCTGCAAGGAAAAAGCTTCAAAATGGGACACATGGTTTTCCAAACAGAACTCCAAATGCCACTGTATACACTGGTTTAAGCAATGGATACTGTAACAACAGAGAGTTAATGCCTGGGAATGTTTGTCAGAGAGGGGTGTCAGATGTTAGGAGCTCTGCTACAAACATGGAAGAACGCAGTAATGGACATGAACAACTTGATAAGGCCACAAGAGCTGCTACACACTGTGCAGATAAGGGAGAATCTGGTAGTACCAGAGTTGCAGAATCTGAAGTGAATCATGCTCCCATTAGAGAATTCATAGAGGAAGAAGATGAATTGGCCTTCGAGATCACTGAATATTTCAAAGCGTTTGAAGATGGCCAAGAGCATACTTTTGTGATACTCAGAGAGAAACTAGAGTTATCCTCTACTGAGAGTGTTTCAGATCAAAAAGGTGCTGAATTGGAGTCCATCTCAAAACCTGCATTAGTGGATGTTCTATTAAGCTCTGATAAAGCGGGTATAATAAGAGATGAAGAATGCATTGATGATGGGATTTCAGGCCACATGAGTAGTGCTGGCCGATCAGAGAAGTGGAGTGGGTATCTCGAAGTTGATTCCATTTCGACAAGTCTGTCTGGGCCTCTTCCGTTCTCAGGACCGGTTTTTTACTCTGGCCATTCGGGTCACGTACCATATTCTGGAAGTCTCTCTCATCGGTCTGACAGCAGCACTGCCAGCACCCACTCGTTTGCTTTTCCAATGTATGTGTACCTGTGGACCTGTTAGATCTTATTTTTCAGGCTGGTTACATATGGGGGTGGTGTTCCCGTCAGCAGGGGGCCTATCTAGAATGCCTGCCAAGGATGGGTGGGCAATCTTGCCTCATCCAACCCCTCGCCTGCCCCATGGGCATAGGGATTTGTGTAACCAGCCTCAGTTGCATTTTTGTCTTCAGTATCATAACGGCCATCTTCTATGGTCCTTTCATGTACTAACTGAGAGCTTGGCGTTTGATTAAACTGGCAGTCTGCCTTGTGAGTGGAATAGCAGCCCAGTGAAGATGGCACAGCCAGACCAAAGGTATACACGACAACGGTGGAAGCGGCGTCTGTGCAGTTTCTTCTGCTGCAATAGTTCTACAACTCTGTATGACTAAGGTTCCTCTAAACAGCCAAAACTCACTTATATGCTGTCAATCGAAACAATCATTACAAATGTTAGCGTGTTGGTGGTAGTTGCTAAAGTCTTAGGTTTGCTACAGAGGCTAATTATTGTGCTTTGTAGTTTAACATCAGCTGCCTTGAAACTTTGCAGGTTATGAGAAAAAACAAAAACAAAAATCACCATTCTCATATGTGACTTAGATGTGGCCTACATGTGTATCAAAAATGGAATCTGGAAAAATAAAAGTGGCATGATTTCCTACTAGAATTTGCAAACTTGGAGAGGTGCGTCCTTTTATCAGTAAACATTTTCAGGAGTGGCAAATTATACTGATACCAAAAGGTTGATAAGCAGTGCTGACATTCGTTCGATACTACATGATCACATACAGATGCAGGGCTGATGTTCAAACAGCTATTATAGAAGCTTAGTTCTTGTGTGTAAACTGGAATGAGTATGGGCTAGAGTTTGGGAAGAGGTGATGAGAAGATCATTAGCATTTTGACACCAAAGACGTTGAAGTGTTATCGGTTGTAAATTAGTTGAGAGTTACAAAATTTTCTTCATTGATTCGTTCTTACTGCCTGGTCTTTCTACCAGAGTAAAAATCAAATAGATCTCTCTTTTTTAACTGATGTTGTTTACACTCTGGTTTTGGGATTCTTAAAGCCTGTGTTATATTGCGGGGTATATCTTCTTAAAGCCTCTCTTATATTGCGGGGTATATCTTCTTCTCACAACCTCTACATGAGAACGCCCAATAGGGTAATGCTATCCCTATGGCTACTAATGTTTTCTTAATAAACTTCCATATTTTCATGTATAAACTCACAGCAGGTGGGCCCTTGCAGAAGTGTTGAGCAATATTGCATGTGCAAGCTCAAGACCTCCTTACCCATCGTCAGATATTCAACACTCTTAATGGGTGGGTATGTGTGCAAGACCCATAAGAGTCCATGTTTAAAGACCCTTGGATTGCTTCCAATCATTGCCTAGTTGCTGAGTCCTTCCTAACTGGCTTCAAGTTTGGATGGATTGCTTCTTGACATTTCTAAATCATTAGGTTCTTTGTGAGGTGGAGGAAGTATTTATCATGTTTCTTGCATGCTTAATATGGGAGGTATTTTTTCATCTATGGCACATTTGTCCTAGGCAATAGATGTCTACAATCAGAGTGTGGTCATAAAAGCATCGTAAGATGCCTCACATATTCAAGTACTGTTATGGACAATAGAAAACTAGTTACCTCATAACTTGTACTAGTAAGGGTGCTTCACTTTGAAGCTACCAACCTTTTATAATAATGAAATTTCAAGAGGCATAAAGAAAGCTTGTAAAGAAAAATAGTTATTAAGAAGTGCACCATAGTTTTCAAGTTGGCAATAATTTTCTGCTAATTCATTGCATTGGTTGTTTTTTTTTAACATTTTCAGGAAATTGGCTAGCTATACTAGTTATGACCAACTTCTCTCAGCTGGAGGCCCTCCCCGTCTGCCCCTTTACACGTGCGCCTCCTCTCACTTCAGCCTTCTCCGCCTTCCATCCCCCCGTTGTTGCCTTGTCCTTCCGTTTTTGCCGCCACCTCCTCCTTTTACCACCTTGGCCTTGCCGTTCCTTTTGTCTGCCCTTTTCATGGCTCCTACACTGTCTCCTTCCCCTTTGTTGGAGCACATTGTGTGAAGGCAAGGGTTTGGTTTTTTCCCTTGTGTGGTGCTGCCTCTAGTCCTTTCCCTCAAGAGGACTTCAGGGTTGATGCTTCAACAACCCCGATTAAGGCCACCCCTCCCTACTCGTCCTTTTTTGAAGCAGACCAACTCCTCTCAGAGACAGTCGCTTCCCTTGAGGCCTCCACATTGGTGTGCAAGCTAGTTGGTAGTCGTGCAGTGTGTGGATAGCTCAGGGATCTTTTTTGCAAGCTAGCCTCATCGGCGAACCTAGAAAACTAGCATCTTGGACCTCATGAAGGAGGCGTGGGAAAAAATGAAGGGAGATGGCTCCATTATTTAGCCCCAACGAGCCCCATATGCATACATAACCACTTAGATAAGTGGGTACTTTAGCCCACCATACAACTACAACTATAGTTAATTGAGTGCACTTGAGGGAATTGTGGACTCATCCTCACGGTTGATTTTAACTCAAGATCTTGTGGGCTAGGCTTGAGTTAATTGTAGGCTAGACTAAAGGCTTGAGATATGCATGAGCCCCTTTTGCTAGAGTGAAACTGATAGAGGTACGCACGACACCCAATTTTAGTGAAAACTTACCACTTACCGCTCCTAATTACTACCAATTTACCACTCCTAATTACTAGAGTGAACTAATAGAGGTATGTATTACACCCAAGTTTGGTGAAAACTACTTACCACTTACCAATTAGCACTACTAATTGCTACCCATGTTTTTTTCACTTTTCACCTAACAAATCCATCCTTGAGTTTCACCATACCATGGTTTTGGAATCTTAGTCTATTTAACCTTTTATTGATGTGCATTATTGATGTGCACATCTTTGCGCCTAAGGTGGGTTTTTATTTATGTTTTGGGGATAACCATAATATGTTATGCTAGCTATTAATACTAGGGTAATTAGCATGTGTTGAACTCATTTTTGGAGTCTATTACTTTAAATTCCCTCATCATTAATTTATACCTACTATTGCCAAGGTTGCACACATGCATGTGCACACAGGCTCCCAAAGCTCTATTTAATTTTTTCGAGCTAAAAAAGCTTAGTACACCCAATACAACTAATTTTTATAAGCTAAATTTATTTTTAAAACATTGAGAAGAATTTGTACATCAACTATTAATAATTTTAACATTTACTCCCATGTTCTCTCTCTACAACATCACATAGATTTTACTAATTTTTCTACATTAATAAAATGCAAGGCAAGAGGGATCTTACAAATTAAAATTTTAAACTCTGTTACTCTTCCAAGATTTATTAACTTGTGCGGACTAAGTACCTTAATGTAGGGTGTTCTCTCTTTTGTATGGATATCTTTATAATTTCTTAACCACATAACAAGGTTCCATATATTCTTTTTGGTTTCTTTAGGCTTATACCCTGTGAAACATTCTAGAATACTCTAGTGATCAATATTAGAACATGAAAGAGCACTTAAGATCTTGCCAAGGTCATATATCCTTTTCTTAAGACTCATATACCATCAATTTCCAACATGTCCTTTAAGGATTTTCGTATCACAGAATTTGTACCAGCTACAATTTCTAAGAAAAGTATTATTCTTATTATTGGGACATTAAGTATATTGCCTAATAATTACACACCAACCTTGTCATAGGCTATTTCATTATAAAAGATCGTTAGGCTTATTTCAAAAAATTTGAATTTATGAGCTTAGTGCAAGCATTACAGACGTGACTCCATAGGTGTGAGCCTATATCCATGAGTCTACAAAGGTGAGTCTAGAGGTGAACCTAGAGATGTGATCACGCCTATAGGTATGAGCCCACCACGTGTGACCTGAGTCTAGATGTATATGAACTTATTTCATACAAAAAAGGAATGAGCTTACATATTTGATTCTAGAGGCACAATCCCACAAACATGAGCCTACATATACGAGCCTAGAGATGTGAGTCTAAAGACGTGAATCTAGAGACACAAGCCATGAAAAAAAAGGTTTTAAAATTTTTAAAAAACTCAACCTTTAAAAAAAATAAGCATAAGTGAGCCGAGGAAGCATATAATCCCTATAAGTAGGAGCTACCACCACGGTCCCTCGAACCCTAGATTCACATTCTAGCTCTAAAAATAGTACCATACACTTCATGAAAAGGGTATTAAACCAGCCTATGTTTGGGCAAAGCTCCAATGAAGGAGAGCAAGAAAAGGACCAAGAACCTCAAGGTTTTCTCCCTCAAGGAAGTGATGAGACCATGTCGAACACCAAAATGTTTCAAAAATTTGGTGTCAATCTTGAGCTGATCATAACCCATAAGCAACCCAATAACTAAAGTTACAATAACTGGGACATCTTTTACTAGACTATTAATGACAAGCATTCCACAAAACACCCAACAAGAACATACACTACAAGCAGGAGTCCCACTTTCTACATGAGCCCATTATATGAGCTCTTTCACCATGGAACCAATTTTAAGTTCCTCTCCATTCGAACAAGTAATAAGGACCATGGGAGGGCAAAGAGACAATAACAACATGGACTACCTCAAACCCTAGGGATCCGCAAGGGCATGCACATAATATGTCTTCAAGCCTGCAACAATAAATGCTAGGTTGGCATAGGACAAGTGCCATTAGAAATCACACAGCCCAACCCCATGGGGCAAAAAATTCCAAACCTTGAAACATGCAACACTTCCTTATGTTCCCCGTCGCCACATGAATATGTAAAAGAGATGCTAAGGATGTCATTTGAAATGGGAAGGGAGACTGTTGCCAAAAACGTAACATACCTAAAGGGAGTTGCCAAAAACATAACATACCTAAAGGCTTAGAGTTGGGCAAAACAAAGACAATCCATATCTCAAGAATGATGAACAAATTTAATGGAACTAGAGATCCCATTCAACCTAGAATAGTTTGATCAAGTTGCAAGGCCATGGGAAGGATTGATGATCCCACCAAGATCTATTCATTTAGACTTTACCTTCAAGGTAAAGCATGCCAATGGTTTAGTTCCTCCACAAAAGGCCAGCCTATGAGATATTGAGACACACATTCATTATGTGATTCTACTCAATGGATCTAGATGGATACCATCACACAAATTTATAGCCTCAAGCAAGATGAAGGAGAGACAATACGAGAATATATTACTAGAGCCAAGTATCTCCACATGAGAAGTACCCCCCTCCCCCTTGGTGTTGTGAAAGACTATATGATTTATTGCTCATTGATTGATTTATTTCTCATTGATTGATTTATTGCTCATTAATTTATGATAGGTCTTAGCAGGAGCAAGATGCTTCATGACCATCTCTACAGGTCCAGACACTACATCTATGATAGAGTGTTACTACTATGAGTCATCATCCACGTGAATCAAGAGATAGGGGACACATAATTCAAAGCCTCAACAACTAAGGGTGCCCAACTAGCACCACCACAGCTAACGGTGTGCCCAACAACAAACAATGTGCCCAACCAACAATAGCTTCGGCTAGAGTCGTAGTCAAGGACATGAACATGGATGAGGGGACACATCATTCAAAGCCTCAACAACTAAGGGCCTAACTAGCACCACCACAAAAAACGGTATGCCCAACCAACACTAGCTCCAGCTAGAGTCCTAGTAAAGGACATGAGCTTGGATGAATTGGTACTAAATATACCAACTTGTTTAGCACTAGCTAGAGTCCAAGTTGAGGACATGAGCATGGATGAGTTGGCAAAAAATATTCCAACCATTTAGCTCAACAGTGGGCAGGGCCAACCCCAAGGGGAAACCTCAACACTAGCCCCAACCAATTCCTCAATGCTAGACCTAGCCGATTCTTCAAGTAAGACACCCACACCTATTTCCACGGAGAGAAATGATTTATTGTATAATTTATTACCAAAACTAAAAAGTACGGAGTGTCAAACATTGAGGCCTAGATAACAATAGTATTATGCTTATTTGTAGCCCCATGAGAACTATGAAAAAACTCATTATTGGTACCAAGGAGAAACCTAATATGGTGGTAAACCACATTCACCTTACTATCCTCACTAGTCAGCCGTACACAAACTCTGGTGCTACCACCTCAACTAGTCCCTTCAAGAATTGCACACTAGTACACTAGCACGACAATACTTGTTAACTTTATGTGGAGAGATAAAAAAATCCAGGATCAAGAGAGCTATGAGTCATTCTAAACATATGACTATGATCCCTACAAGTATAATATGCTTCAGCCACCATAGACTATCTCTGGAAGCCATGATGCAATAAAGAGCGAGAGACCTCAATAGTATATGGTATGCATGTAATGCTTTCGATGAAAAGGCCCACCCCACTTACGGAGTGTCCTTACGAAGATCATACACCAAATCCCTTGAGTGCTTGAGGCACTCCAAATCCCATGTTTAATTCCAATGCCATTTCTTATGGAGGCACATGTTATAAGTGCGAATTCACATGTTGAATTCCAATGCCATTTCTTATGGAGGTACATGATGTTATAAGTGCGAATTCAACCACTCTGAAGGATTATCCCAACATGCCTTAACTTATTGAGTGTACAAGGAGGACTTATTCATACAGTCTCCCTTAATGTAATTACAAGGCTACAAGCCAAGACAAGGAGAAACAATCCAAGGGACCCAACATGATGGCATCCTCAGGTATATGCATCCCAAAGAGACCAACTACTAGATGAGTTTAAGTAAGCTAAAGCTAAAGAAGGCTAAAGAAGCCCAAGCCATTTGTGCGGCTAGCCGATTTACAAAGGAGTGTGTGATGGTGCCCTCACAATAACCAAAACCCTTAATGATCTCTATGGGAAGTATATAATCAAGCCACCAAACAGTCTACTTAAGAAGTAGCCTAGTACCAAGAACTCCTCCACCACAGAGAAGCCTTCATTCAGTTGATACATCTAGTCTATCAAGCCTTCATTCAGTTGTGATACATCTACTACCAAGAACTCCTCCACCACATAGAAGCCTTCCTTTAGATGATACATCTATTCTATCAAGCATCATTAATCTTGGGTATACAGTGAGGCTTTTATAACCAAATGTTAAGGTAGTGAGTGATGCTCTTTAATAGCCCATCCTAATGTGCCCTATCTCATAATAACTTTTGTTGCATTATTACCCATCGTGAATGTGATTACCTAGGTTCTTGAATGAGTATCTCTTAGGTGACGGTTTATTGCTAGGTGTGTGTAGCCATCTTTCTTTGGGTTATTTCCTATGATAACACCTATCCTCCCCTTGGAATCATTGTGAGTGCACATCTACCAAGATGTTGTTCACAGCATACAAGGTATACCATTTCAAATCATACAAATTATACTCAATGTGAAGAAAGGTTGTTATGATGAGATGTGTGATTCCCAAGTTCTTTGTATACAAGGCAAAGGTGCAAGTATAGTTTTCTTCCTCTATTGATTGAGGAAGATGTTGTGGGTTCCATAAGCTGGCCCCATATGTGAGCCACCGAAGGAAAGGTAGTGTTGGTTAAGTTTCTCATAAAACTGGATGAGCAAGCAAGCGTCAATAGGAGAAAAACTTGCTGTTGGAGGGTGGCATCAATAGTGAAGAGGCAAGGGAACTGTAAAAAAAAGAAAGAAGAAAAAAGGGTTGGTGGCCAGAGCTATAGTGGGGGCAAAGTCGTTAACTGCAGCATGGGTAGTAAAACTGAGAAGGACGTTGTTTGTAGGAAGAAGAAGAGGCTGGTGTTGAGCGTAGCTAAGTAGGAAGAGGTGACAGCGACTGAAGCTGCGAAGACAAGGAAGGTCAACTGCCTGGAGGTGACGAGGAGAGAGGGGGTGCAGCGAAGCCAGGGAAACGGAGGAAACCTTTGTCGCCGTATAGCTGCAGTAAAGAAGACATGGTGTCGAAGAACAAAGCCAGGGGAGAGTAAGCAAAAAGGGTGGAGGGTGGCTGCCTGGGATAAGGAAGGCTGGCGATAGAGCAGGCTCTGGAGAGGCGGGTACTTTGTGTGTGGTTGCCGCCAGTTCTATGTGGGGTGGCGGGTGATGCCAGATGGAGTTTGAGAGGTGTGTACCTGGTTGAGTTGCCTCCAGTTGCGCTGCAGTGTATGTTGCTTTGTCAAGCCCGCCAGTTGGAAGATGGTGTGTTTTCTTAGCTTTTTTCTATGCCATGAGCAAATGAGCGGCTCTGCAGGAGGGTGGTCGTGGCTATTGTAAATACAGGATTGCTGCAGTTGTGTGGGCTTTGTGGGCTTTTCTTAGAGTGTTTTTTTTGCCAGTATTACTACTGCTGGTAACGAGCAGAGCTGTGAAGTTTTGCAGGGCGCTGCTTTTCTCTCTCTCATGATCAGACTGTTGTGGTTAGAAGAGGGTCATTGTGCTGTTTTTTCTAGTGTGGGTGGTGTGGTGAATTGTGTGAGAAGTGTTCCAACCAGTGTGCTAGTGGTGCCCCAGGCTCTTGGTATTTCCAAGGCTGTTGGATGGACAGCTATAGAGGCAGGTAATTCCGTGTCTGAAATTTTCGACAGCTTTTGCCCCCACTGAGGAGGACCAAGCTCTTGCCTACGAGGGTGTATGCCCCAGAGTAAGAGATTGAAGGAAGGTATTTCCAGCTGTTTTTCTTTGGTTTGAAGGTGAAAGCTAGACAAGATGATGTCGTATCCGGAATTTTTTGGTGGACCCAACGAAGATGTGATAGATTTCTTTGAAAAGATGGAGGTGGCTTGCATAAGTAATCATATTGAGGAGCCTGCTCAGGTACTCAGGCTATTGAGCATCTGTTTGAAAGGGGATGCAAGGACTTGGTACAGAACTTATGAGGAGTCATTGAGAGTTGCTATTCCACATATCGATATGACTGAGAATGGATTGAAGACAGCGCTTAGCAACAGGTTTAAGAAGGTAGAAGACCCCGACAAGGTTTGGCATGAGGTGCAAGCTCTGACACAGGGTGAGTTGGAATCAATTGATGATTATGTAAAAAAAATTTCTTTGTTATGGGAGACTTTGTGCAAGGCTTTGGGGGAAGACCAGGTGCCCCCTGACATGATGAAGAAAAACAGGTTTGTAGCCGGGCTTAAGAGAAGTATTCGCTGGAAGGTGGAATTGAAGAAGCCCAGGTCTTATGAGGATGCGGTAGAGATTGCTAAGACAAAAGATTGGAAGTTGCAACGAATGAATCAGCTGGGGATGATTCCAGTTGTAGCATAGCCGGTGAGTCGTAGAGTGGAGGCTACACCTATGAATGCAGTGATTGAGAGAATGAAACCCGCTGAAGCCCAGGCTATGCAAATGGTACCTCAAATTAGTCAAGGAGTACCTATGGTTCCTATAGGTTCTGATGAGGGATTGCGACAAGATATGAAACAGATGGTCGATCTTATGAAGAATTTGAGCTTAAGTTCAATGGGAAGTACAGGTAGTGGACGTGGTAGAGGTAGAGGCAATAATCAAGAAGGGGGAGATGGACAAGCAGGGTATGGACGTGGTCGTGGTAGGGGCCGTGGTTTCATCCCTACATGTTGGAATTGTGGTGAACTTGGACATCTAAGTACAAATTGTGATAAGCCTCAGCGAATGGGTGGTGATATGTACCCACTACCTTCACACTTATCTGACAGGTCAAACGACTATGGTATTGATATCAAGGATCAAGCGGGTCCCAGTGGAATCACAGTAGAGGAGAAGGGGAAAGCAAAGGTTGTGAATGTTGTTACTCTAGAGAATGTTCAGGTGAAGGAAGAAGGGGATGTGATGCCCGTTGGCAAGAGCACAACGGATGAAAGAGAAGGAAAAGGAGTGGCTGGACCCAGTCGTAAGAAGGGGAAGCAACAGGAAGGAGAAGATGTGAAAGCCAAAAGGAAACGGAAGCCTCGTAGAAGGTTCCAGGTGTCAGACTTTCCACTGGGAGATGGGCAAACGAGCTATAGCCTGAAATCTAATATGGTGAACAGGAAGGCTAACATCACCTTGGGGCAGTTGGTGGAGATGGTGCCAAAATTGAGAAGGTAGTGGAAGGGACTTGTGAATCCAATGGAAAAGGAGTCAGAGAAGAGGTCAGTCAAAGTACTATCTTTAGAGGAGCTTCCAGATATTTGCCCTATTGTGGAGGTGTGGAGTAAAGGTAGGAACCTTGGTCAGGCATATATAGACGGAGGAGCTCAAATCTGTGATTACTCAATCATGTGTGGAGCAGTTAGGCTTGAGAGTGTCTGGGGTTTCTGGTTTTCGAATCAGGATGGCTAACCATCAAAAGGTAAAATGTCTTGGCATGGTAAAGGAGCTAGAAGTTAAAGTCTTTAATGTCAAAGCTATTGTATATTTCCATGTAATGCTTGCGGGTCTTGGTGCATTTCCAATTATTCTTGGACGACCTTGGTTGCGAGTGGTTGGTGCAGTACAAGACTGGAGGTATGGGACTATTTCCTTGCATAATAAACGGGGTAATAAAAAATCTTTTGAGATGCATAGTAGAAGATCTTTGAACGATGTGTGGGAAAGGCCACAGGATTCGAGTGAAGAAGAGACTACCACCAGTTCTTCTGAATCGGCGGAGGCAAATTCATCGACTACTGCATCTAGCGAAGAAGAGGCAGATGTGGTTTTTTTAGTATCAGAGCAACAAGGTAATGAGGATGAAGAAGTGTATGAAGTGGGTGCTGAGGGAGAAGATACTTTGGGGTCGTATGAAGTGATCGAGGAATTACTGCAGCCAAAGGTAGAAGTGAAGAAGAAACAGGAGCTGATTGAAAGAATGCTGAGTCCGGATCTCTCGAATGGAAAAAAGGTTAGGTATGTTAATATGCTGTCTCATTTTCCAGAATTGTTCATCGCCTCTTATAAGGAGATTCGGGGATTTAAAGGGCCAGATTTGAGGATTGAATTGAAAGGTGTAAAAATAGTTAGGCAGAAGCTTCGCAGGATGGGACGAGAGCAAATGCAGGCCTTGAGAGAGGAAGTTGATAAGTTGTTGAGTGCAGGTTTCATTACACAAGTGGACACGGTTGAGTGGGTAAGTCCTACAGTGGTGAGTCCAAAGAAGGATGGCAGGTGGCGTATATGCATGGATTTCAAGCCTTTGAATGTTGCTACAAAAAAGGATCCTTACCCCCTACCCTTTTTGGATGAGATCTTGGATACTGTAGCTAGATATGAAAGGTACAGTGTTTGTGATGGGTTTTCAGGCTATTTTCAGTTAAAGATTGCAGAAGAAGATCAGCGCAAGATGCTTCTGCTCTACAAAGTCCTTCCTTTTGGGTTGATGAATGGGCCAGCCTACTATCAGAAAAGGGAAAATTGGGTATTATCTCCTTTTTTGGGCAAGTTTGTCAAGGATTTTATTGATGATTTTTGTATATACAGCTCCAGGCAAGAGCATTGTGACAGGCTAGCTACAGTTTTTCAGCTTTATGATGAGTGTGGTGGTCAATTAAATCCAAAAAAGTGTTTTTTGGCTCAACCAAGGGTGAAGCTCTTGGGCCATGTTGTTTCAGAGAATAGTATTGATCCAGATCCTGATAAAGTCAAGTCTCTTCTTCTTCTTCCTACACCAAAGAATACAAAGCAATTGACTACTTTTGTGTAAAAGGTGAAGTATATGGCTCGATTTATCTCTCTGTCTTCATAGTTGTTATATCCTTTGCAGCAGGCAGCAAAGCTTGATCCTTTACATTGGTCGGAGGAGTGTGAGGTAGTTTTTCAAAATGTGAAAGAGGTGTTGGGTGCTATTCCTACGATGCAAGTGCCTATAACTGGGAACAAGTATTTTATGTCAACCCTTCAGTACGTGAAGATGTAATTGGAGCTATGTTGTTACAGAAGGGGAAAGGATCACATTATATGCAGCCAGTCTATTGTGCTAGCAGGGTAAAACTTGCTAAAGAAAGGTTGTTATCAGAAGTGGAGCTTGTTATGGTTAGTGTGGTGTATGCATGTAGGCGGTTTCGCCACTACTTATTGCCTCACCCCTTTGTGTTTTTGACGAGTTACACTTTTTTGCCTCAGTTGTTGATAAATGGCACAAATTTATCTAAGGCTATGATGAAGTGGGTGATTGAGTTGCAGGAGTTTACTTTCTCATTCTTGGTGGAAGAGAGTACCAGGGCTACCTTAGCGGATTTATTGACATATTAGGAGAGTCCTCTTCTTATAAAGGAGGAGACCATCAAGAAGCCAGTTGAGGATGTGGTTGAATTGGTGAATGCACACTTATTATATTTTGATGGTTCCTACAAGAAAAGCCATGATACAGCTTCAGGAGGTTTGGTGCTTTATGATCCACAGGGTTGCCTTGCTTTTAAGAAGGGTGTTGAGGTGGATGCACATAGTAACAATGAAGCGGAGTATTTGACTTTGAAAGTTGGATTGCAAATATGTTTGAAGTATGGTGTACGCAGGATTCGCATTCGAGGAGATGCATTGCTTGTTGTAAAACAGGTGTTGGGAGTTTGGAAGTCAAAGAATGTTTCACTCAAAGAGATGTGTTTCAAGATTAAAGGTTTGTTGAAGGAATTTGATGCTTGGAGTCTTAAGCATGTGGATCTAGGCCATAATGAGGAGGCTCATGAAGCGGCTCAAGGAATGATTGGTGAAGTTTTTGTTCTTAAAGCTCATGCACCATTTTATTGTGGCAGAGAAAGTTTACAAAATGTTGAGGAGTTTTTGTTAACAGGGATGATACCTAGTAGTATTGAAAAATCAAAGAAATATGGTTTCATCAGGAAAGCTGCAAAGTATGTGATGGTTGGTGATGCTTTGTATATGAAGGGAGTTGACTTGATAATGCGATGGGTACCTTGGAAGGAAGAAATCTACAAAATTCTTAAGGAAAACCATGAAGGAGCATGCGGTGGACATTTTGCCTGGAAGATTACTTTGCATACATAAGGATGTTAATCATTGGTGTAGGTCATGCAAACAATGCCAAGCTCATGGTAGACGGATATTAAGGCCTGAAATGAGGAAGACAATTCTTGCTTATGATGTTTTTGAAAAATGGGGTATTGATGCTGTGGGACCATTGCCTATTACCAGCCGAGGGAAGTGCTATATCTTGACTGCAGTTGATTATCTTTCTAGATGGGCAGAAGCAAAGGCAGTGAAACAAATTACTGCTAAGGAAGTGGCAAAGTTTGTATATCAAGATATTTGTTGTAAGTTTGGTGTGCCATTGGAATTGCTTTCTGATCAGGGTCTAGGTTTCAGGGTAGAGCTTATGGACTATTTGTGTACAAAGATGAAGATCAGTTCGCAGTTTTACCACACCTTACTATCCGCAGTGTAATGGCTTGAATGAGCGTTTTAATGGTGAATTGATTATGATTTTATCTAGGTGACGGAGCGACAAGGCAAGAATTGGGATCTTGAGTTGCCTGCTGCCTTGTGGGCATACAGGACAGCGATTAAAACTGGTACTGGTTTCACTCCGTTTCATCTTGTTTATGGGAAAGAAGCTTTATTGCCTATTGAGGTGGAGATATCGGCTGTTAAAATGTTGGAAAAGCTTTTGGAAGAGCCTAAAGATGCCCTTAAAGAGTGGTTGTTATATTTGCAAGAAGCACAGCTGAACAGGGATAATGCTTGGAAGCACTATGAAGATATGCAGACAAGAGTATTAGAGAAGGTCAACAAGAAAATTAAAAGCAAAGAAATTGTGAAGGATGACTTAGTATTACGTTATAATAACAGGTTGGACAATACATTTCATAAGAAGTTTCAAGTTAAGTGGGAAGGACCTTTCTTGGTGATGCAAGGATTTGCAAATGGTACTTATCAATTGGCAGATTTAGATGGAACTTTACATGCTTCCAGGGTAAATGGATATAGGTTGAAGAAGTATTATGCACGTTCGATGGTGATTGTACAGAATGCAGTGTTAGAAGATGTGATTTCCATTGAAGGGCAGTCTTTGGACACGGACTTGGGTCTTAAAATGCTTTTTTCTGCTGAGCATAAATGCTCTAGCAGGCTGGGGGTTGGGCAAAGGATGTCAGGCAAAATTTTGTAAAGGTGTTTTGGGCATGTGTACATATTGTGCAGAGTACTGAGAGTTTTAGGAAATATGTAATTAGTTCGGGTCAGCTTTGAGTTTTGGTTGAGACTAAATCTGCTGAGTAGGAGGAGTGGAGGTGTGTAGTATGGATGGAGATAGCGGATGCAGGTGCTAATGCCATCTGGGCAAAGGATAAATGGCATAAAGGGCATTTATGGGGGTGTGACTTAAGGCAATGTGGCCAGCCTTAAACAAAATTAAGTTTAATGTGAAAATAAAAGTCCTTAAGATTCTAGAAAAAACGTGGGTGGTGGCTGCCAATAACACTCGGGCAAGTTGCCCTCACGGCATACACCAAGAGAATGGAAGAGTGCCACACGTCAATAGGAGAAAAACTTGCTATTGGAGGGTGGCATCAATAGTGAAGAGGCGAGGGAACTGCAAAAAAAAGAAAGAAGAAAAAAGGGTTGGTCGTTAGAGCTATAGTGGGGGCGAAGTCGTCAACTGCAGCATGGGCAGTAAAACGAAGGACGTCGTTTGTAGGAAGAAGAAGAGGCTGGTGTTTTGAGCGCAGCTAAGTAGGAAGAGGTGACGACGACTGAAGCTCCGAAGACAAGGAAGGTCAACTGCCTAGAGGTGACAAGGAGAGAGGGGGTGCAGCGAAGCCAGGGAAACGGAGGAAGCCTTTGTCGCCGTAGCTGCAGTAAAGAAGACATGGTGTCGAAGAACGAAGCCAGGGGAGAGTAAGCAAAAAGGGTGGAGGGCGGCTGCCTGGGATAGCGAAGGCTGGTGATAGCAGGCTCTGAAGAGGCGGGTACTTTGTGTGTGGTTGTTGCCAGTTCTCTGTGTGGTGGCGGGTGATGCCAGAGGGAGTTTGAGAGGTGTGTACCTGGTTGAGTTGCCGCCAGTTGTGCAGCATTGTATGTTGCTTTGTCAAGCCGCTAGCTGGAAGATGGTGTGTTTTCTTAGCTTTTTTCTATGCCATGAGCAAATGAGCGGCTCTGCCAGGAGGGTGGCCGTGGCTATTGTAAATACAGGATTGCTGCAGTTGTGTGGGCTTTTCTCAGAGTGTTTTTTTTGCTAGTATTGCTGCTGCTGCTGCTGGTAGCGAGCAGAGCCGGTATTGCTGCTGGTAGCGAGCAGAGCTGTGAAGTTTTGCAGGGCGCTGCTTTTCTCTCTCTCGTGATCAGACTATTGTGGTTAGAAGAGGATCATTGTGCTATTTTTTATGGTGTGGGTGGTGTGGTGAATTGTGTGAGAAGTGTTCCAGTGAGTGTGCTAGTGGTGGCCCAGGCTCATGGTATTTCCAAGGCTGTCGGATGGACAGCTATAGAGGCAGGTAATTCCGTGTCCAAAATTTTCGACAGTTACCATTGGGGTTGTTCGAACACACGAGCTCTTGTGTAGGTGCTGAATACACGAGAGTGGTTGAGTGACTTGCTTGGTGTTACTTGGGCCTCCATTCTTGTCGAACTTTAGGTGAAGCTATTGGGGTTGAAGTTGGTGGTGAGGCTTTCTTCACGTTGTTCGATTTTGGCAGCCATATGATGGGATTACCATCATAGTATCCTTGTTGTTGAAGCACATGCACAGGCACCCATCGTTGTGATGAACATTATAAATTGGTGGTTGATGCGCTTGGTGCTGAGGTTTTCTTCTTTGTGCAAGCTTAGGGGACTTTGTGATGTGCTTGGAAATCTAAGTTTTGGTATTATCCTGGTAGTATCCTTGTGCTTACAGTAATCTTTTTGGTATCCACACTTGTTTACTTGTTGGTGGAGTTCTTTGAGGAACTCGCATAGGCTTTTGTGGACGGTGTTATGGAGTTCTTTTCTTTTTGCTTGGCCTTTGACACAATTAGAAACCCACATGCAAAACTAACACATATTGCCATATTGATGAATAAATTTGATGGAACAAGAAACAAATTTCAACATTTAGAGTTGTTAACTTTTAGAAACCCTATAACCCCATAAAGGTTAGGGCCTTTACATTGACACTTAAGGCAAGGTGATCCAATGGTTTGTATCACCTTTTAGAAACTCTAATTACCCCATATAACAAATTTAAAGTTTAAATTTACTTCCACGCAACCTTATCCACGTTGCTGGCTCTCTCTCTCTCTACAGGCTCTGTGACGCTGGTTCATTGGGCGGCTGCTTGCGATGTGACTGCCTGGCGATGCTGGTTCATTGGGCGGCTGCTTGCAATGTGACTGCCTGGCTTCAGCTGCTCTCTTCTTGCAGGCAAAGAGCCATGTCAACACCCTCTCCTAAGCATCTGATGGCGATGTTAAGCCATTTGCCACGTACACATCGCCAGTCGGCGACCATTCCTCTCAGGACCATACTTCTTGGTTCCTGCCAGATGCATCAAGGCCACCCTTGAACTTGGTGTCTTCGGAGGGACTGAGGACTGAGGGGGGTCTTGGTCTGGATCTTCTTGGCACTGCTAGCCTCTACTCTATAAGAGTGAGATGGGCGCTTGACGACTAGCACTGCAGCTCCATGCACCTGGTAGAGGTCATCCCTGTGCACCCCTCTGCTCTGGAGATATTGGCTCAGCTTCAAGTAGATTTCTACTGCTTCTGCTCTCTACTGGCCTGTACCAGCTTTTCACTACCCAATCTTCTTGCCCGTATCAGTTTCAATATCTTCTCCCCCGTATCAGTTTTAACATCACCATTCAATTTGCTAAGAAGTGCAACCCAAATCTGTATCAGGTTTTTTCTCTTCAACCATTCTTGATTTTTTAAATTCTTGCATGCTTTTATTTTCTACTCTATATCAATGTGTATGATCTGAATTTTAATTGACATGTTCAAAACTTTAAATCTAATCATAGATAATGATTTAATATGAGACAAAAATATGTGTACCTTGTTGTATCGTTGAATTTGATAATGGATGCGGTGATGTCCAAGTGCTAGTTGTCAATGACAAGATGGGAAAGTAGGTTTGTATTACATAAGCGACATGGACGTCAAGGAAAATTTAAAAAAGAGCAAGACCATTTTAAACTCTTAAAGGGTAGGATAATTTGAATTTAAAATTGGGCGAGATAATTTGAATGCTCTACCACATGCTAGAGCTGGAGATATGCATTCTAGCTCTACTACATGGTAGAGCTGGAGTTGAAATGACTTAAACTAGTGCAAGATGACTTGAAATGACAAACCATCCATCTAGTATCGTACCTCTATCTTGACTTCAAGAGTCAAAAATCACCTACTCTTACTTACTAGGCCTTTCAAGGTTCTATCCTAGAGCATGCACAAAAGACCCCTCTCCACCTTCTTCATAGCATGCACAAAAGATCCCTCTCCACCTTCTTCATAACATAGCTTCTCCCCTCTCTCCTTGCTTGAAATTGTACTTTCCTGCTCTTACACTCTATGTAAGAGAGCTCTCATAATAATGCAAGATGTAGCTCCTAATGCAATACCTAGCTCTATGCATGAGAGCTCTTTCACTTTTTACATGAGATCTATCCATAAGAGCTATCCATGGGAGCTCTTATAATAATGCAAGATATAGCTCTATGTATGAGAGCTCTTATAATAATAATTAATGCAAGATCTAACTCTATGCATGCAATCTCTATGTATGAGATCTCTTAATGCAAGACTTAGCTCTATGCATGAGAGCTCTTTCACTCTATACATGGGATCTATCCATGGGAGCTCTTATAATAATGCAAGATATAGATCTATGCATGAGATGTATGTAAGAGAGCTCTCATAATAATGCAAGATCTAACTCTATGCATGTGAGATCTATGTATGAGAGCTTTGAATGCAAGACCTAGCTCTATGCATGAGAGCTCTTTCACTCTATACATGAGATCTATCCATGGGAACTCTTATCATAATGCAAGATATAGCTCTATGCATGTGAGCTCTATGTACGAGAGATCTTAATGTAAGACCTAGCTCTATGAATGAGTGCTGTAATGCAAGACCAAGCTCTATGCATGGGAGCTCTATGTATGAGAGCTCTTAATGTAAGTCCTAGCTCTTTGCATGAGAGCTCTAGTGCAAGACCAAGATCTCTATAGCTCTCATGCATGATATGAGAGATCTATGCATATGAGAGATATTAATGCATGAGAGCTCTTACAATGCAAGAGGGATCTCATGCATGAGACCTCTTAGAATACAAGAGAGCTCCATGCATAAGATCTCATGTATGATAACTCTATATGCATGAGAGCTCAGCGATATGCATAAGAGCTCTCATGCATGAGATATATATGCATGATAGCTCTCTATGCATAGGAGCTCTCACAATGACTCGCACTTGATAATAGCTGATCTATATGCATGAGAGCTCTCTATGCATGAGATTTGCGATCTATATGCATGGGAGCTCTCACAATGAATCACACACAATGATAGCTCTATATTTATGAGATCTATATGCATGGATCTCTCTCATGGCTGAGATCCATGCTTGAGAGCTTTATGTAAGATCTCTCACAATGCATGAAAACTCTCTATGCATGAGAGCTCTCACACCTTGCGTAGATATATCCTAGATCTATATGCATGAGAGCCCTCTATGCATAATCGATAACACATGCATCAGAGTAAATAAAAGTATGTAAATAATTCTCTATTGTGTTATTCTCTTGACCTCACGTCCTGACCATGCTTTGGTGTTAGGTCCTCACCACCTTGTGGTAAGCTCTAAACCCAATGCTCTCTTTTTTATGTTGCGGGTGCTATGGGAGTTTTTTATAAGAGCATTAGAGATCTCATGGCTGCAAGAGATCTCTATGCATAAGATCTCTTATTTTCATTTATTTGCATTGAGTGTACGAGCTCTTGTGTGCTGCATGATATCTCTATATGCATGTGAGTTCTCTATCCATGAGAGCTCTCATTTATTAAGAGCTCTTTTGCATGAGAGCTCTCATTTTCATGAGTGTAAGCGCTCTCATGCATGAGAGCTACATAGAGTTCACATGCATTGAGCTCATGCATGTGAGAGATTGTTATGCCTAGAGTGATCACATGTATGAGCTCAATACATAAGATCTCTCACATACACACTACTCTCAATGCATAGAACTCTCAGCGCATAGAGATCTCACATGCACATATCTCTCAATGCATAGAGCCCAATGTATGATAAGATACTGAAACATAGTTCATAATATGGTTTTAATTGAAATTTTGTTGTATAGAAAATGTGGATATGGGAACGAGAAGGTGATACTAGTGGTCGGAAGGAAACACACCATGACGAAGTAACGTTGATAATAACCCAAATGAATCCACTCTCCAAGCCCTCATCTCAAGAAATATGGATCTAGCAGATGGATTTAGTACATGATGTAGAGGATTGTCCCCTTTCAAGTCTCCATCTATGCCCCTATCTATGCCCATGTCACTACTTTTATCCTGTCATTTATTGTAATCATCTTCGTCGACGATCCTCTCGTAACCCTTCCCATGTTTTCTTCACCATTCTTAGCTCCATGCACCTGGCGGAGTTCACCAGTATTGCCTGGGAGGTCATCCCTGTGCACCCCTCTGCTCTGGAGATATTGGCTCACCTTCAAGTAGATTCTTGACTATCTACTGCTTCCACTCTCTACTGGCATGTACCAGCTTTTCACTACCTAATCTTCCATGACAGAGTTTCGGATCCGAAAAGAGTCCGAATCGCATATGAACATAACAAGAAAGATCCGGATTGCTTGCCACACATTTGCCCATGCATGATTCGATTTTCATGCCTCTTCGGCGCCATTTGGACCACGGTTGGAAATTTCTACCATTTGACACGCTCCTGCATCTTTTTCGAGGACCCGGATTCGGACAGTTAGAAGTTGAGAATCCGGGACCTCATCAGAGAACGAACCACACGGACTTGTGCTAGGAAAGTTCCTCTATGTCCACATCACACCGTGCATGGATTTGGGCATCGCAATCACTTCTCGCAGTGCGTCAAAGTTGGGTCTCGGGCGAAGATAGTGCAAAATCGCCATAACAGAGTTTCGGATCCGAAATGAGTCCGAATCGCATCTGAACACAACAAGAAAGATCCGGGTTGCTTGCCACACATTTGTCCATGCATGATTCGAATTTCATGCCTCTTCGGTGCCGTTTGGGCCACTGTTGGAAATTTTTGCCATTTGCCATGCTCGTGAATCTTTTTCGAGAACTCGGATTCGGACTATTAGAAATTGAGGATTCGGGACCCCATCAGAGAACGGACCACATGGACTTGTGCTAGGGAAGTTGCTCTATGTCCACATCACTCCGTGCATGGATTTGGGTATCGCAATCACTTCTCCCAGTGCATCAAAGTTGGGTCGTCCCAGTGCCATTCAACACACTTGTTTATCTCCTTGGTTCTCATCATGAACTCTTCTTGGAGTAATTGGTTTTGTTGATTTGCATGGTACACAGCTAGATCAATGCATTATAGCTCTACCACATGGTAGAGCTAGACCTCAAATGCAATTCTAGCTCCACCATATGGTAGAGCTAGACCTCAAAGCATTCTAGATCTACGATGTGGTCTAGGTTGGATACAGCTCTACCACCTGGTAGAGCTAAATCAAATGCAATTCTAGCTTCTTGGTTCTTGTCATGTGAAGTAGGTCTGTTCTTAGAGTAATTGGTTTTGTTGATCTGCATGGTACATAGGTAGATCCGAGTTGCTTGTTGTTGCTACACATTTGTCCATGCATGATTCGATTTTCATGCCTCTTCGGCGCCGTTTGGGCCACTGTTGGAAATTTTCGCCATTTGCCATGCTCATGCATCTTTCTCGAGAACTCGGATTCGGAGAATTAGAAGTTGAGGATCCGGGACCCCATCAGAGAACAGACCACACAGACTTGTGCTAGGCAAGTTGCTCTATGTCCACATCACTCCGTGCATGGATTTGGGCATCGTAATCACTTCTCCCACCGCATCAAAGTTGGGTCCCAGCACGTCAAAGTTGTTTATCTCCTTGGTTCTCGTCATGGTCTCTTCTTGGAGTAATTGGTTTTGTTGATTTGCATGGTACACAGCTAGATCAATACATTATAGCTCTACCGCATGGTAGAGCTAGACCTCAAATGCAATTCTAGCTCCACCACATGGTAGAACTAGACCTCAAAGCATTCTACCTCTACGATGTGATCTAGGTTGGATACAGCTCTACCACCTGGTAGAGCTAGATCAAATGCAATTCTAGCTTCTTGGTTCTTGTCATGCAAAGTAGGTCTCTTCTTAGAGTAATTGGTTTTGTTGATCTGCATGGTACACACCTAGATCCGGGTTGCTTACCACACATTTGTCCATGCATGATTCGATTTTCATGCCTCTTCGGCACCGTTTGGGCCACTGTTGAAAATTGCTGCCATTTACCATGCTCGTGCATCTTTTTCGAGAACCCAGATTCGGACAGTTAGAAGTTGAGGATCCGCGATCCCATCAGAGAACGGACCACACGGACTTGTGCTAGGGAAGTTGCTCTATGTCCACATCACTCCGTGCATGGATTCTCCCAGCGTGTCAAAGTTGGGTCCCGGTGAAGATAGTGCAAAATCACCATAACAGAGTTTCGGATCCCAAATGAGTCCGAATCGCAACTAAACACAACAAGAAAGATCCGGGTTACTTGTCACACATTTGTCCATGCATGATTCGATTTTCATGCCTCTTCGGCACCGTTTGGGCCACTGTTGGAAATTTTCGCCATTTGCCACGCTCATGCATCTTTTTCGAGAACCCGGATTCGGACAGTTAGAAGTTAAGGAACCGTGACCTCATCAGAGAACAGACCATACACACTTGTGCTAGGGAAGTTGCTCTATGTCCACATCACTCCGAGCATAGATTTGGGTATTGCAATCAGTTCTCCCAGCGCGTCAAAGTTGGGTCCCGGCGAAGATAGTGCAAAATCACAATAACAGAGTTTCGGATCCAAAATGAGTCCGAATCGCATCTGAACACAACAAGAAAGATCCGGGTTGCTTGCCACACATTTTTCCATGCATGATTCAATTTTCATGCCTCTTCGGTGCCATTTGGGCCACGGTTGAAAATTTTTGCCATTTGCCACGCTCGTGTATCTTTTTCGAGAACCCGGATTCGGACAGTTACAAATTGAGGATCGGGGACCCCATCAGAGAACGGACCACACAGACTTGTGATAAGGAAGTTGCTCTATGTCCACATCACTCTGTTCATAGATATGGGCATCACAATCACTTCTCCCAGCACGTCAAAGTTGGGTCCCAGCGAAGATAGTACAAAATTGCCATAACAGAGTTTCGGATCCGAAATGAGTCCGAATCGCAACTGAACACAACAAGAAAGATCCGGGTTGCTTGCCACACATTTGTCCATGCATGATTTGATTTTCATGCCTCTTTGGCGCCGTTTGGCCACGGTTGGAAATTTCTATCATTTGCCACGCTCGTGTATCTTTTTCGAGAACCCAGATTCGGACAGTTAGAAGTTGAGGATCCGGGACCCCATCAGAGAACGGACCACACGGACTTGTGCTAGGGAAGTTGCTCTATGTCCACATCACTCCGTGCATGGATTTGGGCATCGCAATCACTTCTCCCAGCGCATCAAAGTTGGGTCGTCCCGGCGAAGATAGTGCAAAATTGCCATAACAGAGTTTTGGATCCAAAATGAGTCCGAATCGCATCTGAACACAACAAGAAAGATCCGGGTTGCTTGCCACACATTTTTCCATGCATGATTCGATTTTTATGCCTCTTCGGTGCCGTTTGGACCACGGTTGGAATTTTTTTCCATTTGCCACGCTCGTGCATCTTTTTCGAGAACCCAGTATTGGACAGCTAGAAGTTGAGGATCTAGGACCCCATCAAAGAATGGACCACATGGAATTGTGCTAGGAAAGTTTCTCTATGTCCACATCACTCCGTGCATGGATTTGGGCATCACGATAAATTCTATCAGCGCATCAAAGTTCGGTCCCGGCGATGATAGTGCAAAATTGCCATAACAGAGTTTCGAATCCGAAATAAGTCCGAATCACATCTGAACACAACAAGAACGATCCGGGTTGCTTGCCACACATTTGTCCATGCATGATTCGAATTTCATGCCTCTTCGGTGCCATTTGGGCCACTATTGGAAATTTTTGCCATTTGCCACGCTCGTACATCTTTTTCAAGAACCCAGATTCGGACAGTTAGGAGTTGAGGATCCGGGACCCCATCAGAGAACAGACCACACGGACTTGTGCTAGGGAATTTGCTCTACGTCCACATCACTCCGTGCATGGATTTGGGCATCGCAATCACTTCTCTCGGTGCGTCAAAGTTGGGTCCCGACGAAGATAGTGCAAAATCGCCCCATGACAGAGTTTCGGATCCCAAATGAGTCCGAATCGCATATGAACACAACAAGAAATATCCGGATTGCTTGCCACACATTTGCCCATGCATTATTCAAATTTCATGCCTCTTCGGTGCCATTTGCCATTTGGCGCCATTCGAATTTCATGCCTCTTCGGCGCCATTTAGGCCACTGTTGGAAATTTTTGCCATTTGCCATGCTCGTGCATCTTTTTCGAGAACTCGGATTCGGATAGCTAGAAGTTGAGGATCCGGGACCCCATCAGAGAATGGACCACATGGACTTGTACTAGGGAAGTTGCTCTATGTCTACATCACTCCGTGCATGGATTTGGGCATCGCAATTACTTCTCCTGGCGCGTCAAAGTTGGGTCCCAACGAAGATAGTGCAAAATCGGCATGACAGAGTTTCGGATCCAAAATGAGTCCGAATCGCATATGAACACAACAAGAAAGATCCGGATTGCCTGCCACACATTTTTCCATGCATGACTCGAATTTCATGCCTCTTCGGTGCCATTTGGGCCACTGTTGGAAATTTCCGCCATTTGCCACGCTTGTGCATCTTTTTCGAGAACCCGGATTCGGATAGCTAGAAGTTGAGGATCCGGGACCCCATCAGAGAACGGACCACACAGACTTGTGCTAGGGAAGTTGCTCTATGTCCACATCACTCCGTGCGCATGGATTTGGGCATCGTAATCACTTCTCTCGGCGCGTCAAAGTTGGGTCCCGAGACGAAGATAGTGCAAAATCGCCATGACAAAACTTCGGATCCGAAATGAGTCCGAATCGCATATGAACACAACAAGAAAGATCCGGATTGCTTGCCACACATTTGCCCATGCATGATTCGATTTTCACGCCTCTTCGGTGCCATTTGGGCCACGGTTGGAAATTTCTGACATTTGGCACACTCGTGCATCTTTTTTGAGAACCCGGATTCGGATAGTTAGAAGTTGAGGATCCGGTACCCCATCAGAGAACGGTATGTCCACATCACTCCGTGCATGGATTTGGGCATCGCAATCACTTCTCGCAGTACGTCAAAGTTGGGTCCCGGCGAAGATAGTGCAAAATCGCCATAACAGAGTTTCGGATCCGAAATGAGTCCGAATCGCATCTAAACACAACAAGAAAGATCCGGGTTGCTTGCCACACATTTGTCCATGCATGATTCGAATTTCATGCCTCTTCGGTGCCGTTTGGGCCACTGTTGGAAATTTCTGCCATTTGCCACGCTCGTGCATCTTTTTCGTCAAGAACTCGGATTCGAAGAATTAGAAATTGAGGATCCGGGACCCCATCAGAGAACGGACCACACAGACTTGTGCTAGGGAAGTTGCTCTATATCCACATCACTCCGTGCATGGATTTTGGCATCGCAATCACTTCTCCCATCACGTCAAAGTTAGGTCCCAATGCGTCAAAGTTGTTGATCTCCTTGGTTCTCGTTATGGTCTCTTCTTGGAGTAATTGGTTTTGTTGATTTGCATGGTACACAGCTAGATCAATGCATTATAGCTCTACCACATGGTAGAGCTAGACCTCAAATGCAATTCTAGCTCCACCACATGGTAGAGCTAGACCTCAAAGCATTCTAGCTCTACGATGTGGTCTAGGTTGGATACAACTCTACCACCTGGTAGAGCTAGATCAAATGCAATTCTAGCTTCTTGGTTCTTGTCATGTGAAATAGGGCTCTTCTTAGAGTAATTGGTTTTGTTGATCTGTATGGTACACAGCTAGATCCGGGTTGCTTGCCACACATTTGTCCATGCATGATTCGTTTTTCATGCCTCTTCGGTGCCATTTGGGCCACTGTTAGAAATTTTCACCATTTACCACGCTCGTGCATCTTTTTCAAGAACCAGTATTCGGACAGTTAGAAGTTGAGGATCTGGGACCCCATCAGAGAACGGACCACACGAACTTGTGCTAGGGAATTTTCTCTATGTCCACATCACTCCATGCATGGATTTGGGCATCGCAATCACTTCTCCCAGCGCGTCGAAGTTGGGTCCCGAAGATAGTGCAAAATCGCCATAACAGAGTTTCGGATCCGAAATGAGTCCGAATCGCCACTGAACACAACAAGAATGATCCAGGTTGCTTGCCACACATTTGTCCATGCATGATTCGATTTTCATGCCTCTTTGGCGCCGTTTGGGCCACGGTTGGAAATTTCTGCCATTCGCCACGCTCATGCATCTTTTTCGAGAACCCGGATTCAGACAGTTAGAAGTTGAGGATCCTTGACCCCATCAGAGAACGGACCACATGGACTTGTGCTAGGGAAGTTGCTCTATGTCCACATCACTCCGAGCATGGATTTGGGCATTGCAATCAGTTCTCCCTGTGCGTCAAAGTTGGGTCCCGAGACGAAGATAGTGCAAAATCGCCATAACAGAGTTTCGGATCCGAAATGAGTCCGAATCGCATCTAAACACAATAAGAAAGATCCGGGTTGCTTGCCACACATTTGTCCATGCATGATTCGATTTTCATGCCTCTTTGGCGCCGTTTGGGCCACGGTTGGAAATTGCCACCATTTGCCACGCTCGTGCATCTTTTTCGAGAACCCAGATTTGGACAGTTAGAAGTTGAGGATCTGGGACCCCATCAAAGAACGGACCACACAGACTTGTGCTAGGGAAGTTGCTCTATGTCCACATCACTCCGTGCATGGATTTGGGCATCGCAATCACTTCTCCCAGCACGTCAAATTTGGGTCCTGGCGAAGATAGTGCAAAATCGCCATAACAGAGTTTCGGATCCAAAATGAATCCGAATCGCATCTGAACACAACAAGAAAGATCCGGGTTGCTTGCCACACATTTTTCCATGCATGATTCGATTTTCATGCCTCTTTGGTGCCGTTTGGAAATTTTCACCATTTGCCACGCTTGTGCATCTTTTTCGAGAACCCGGATTCGAACAGTTTGAAATTGAGGGTCCGCGACCCCATCAGAGAACGGACCACACGGACTTGTGCTAGGGAAGTTGCTCTATGTCCACATCACTCCGTGCATGGATTTGGGCATCACAATCACTTCTCCCAGTGCGTCAAAGTCGGGTCCCGACGAAGATAGTGCAAAATCACCATAACAAGTTTCGGATCCGAAATGCGTCCGAATCGCAAACTGAACACAATAAGAAAGATCCGGGTTGCTTTCCACACATTTTTCCATGCATGATTCGATTTTCATGCCTCTTCGGTGCCGTTTGGGCCACGGTTGGAAATTTCTGCCATTTGCCACGCTCGTGCATCTTTTTCGAGAACCCTTATTCGTACAGTTAGAAGTTGAGGGTCGGGGACCCCATCAGAGAACGGACCACACGGACTTGTGCTAGGGATGTTTCTCTATGTCCACATCACTCCGTGCATGGATTTGGGCATCACAATCAATTCTCCCAGCGCATCAAAGTTGGGTCCCGGCGAAGATAGTGCAAAATCGCCATAACAGAGTTTCGGGTCCGAAATGAGTCCGAATCGCATCTAAACACAACAAGAAAGATCCGGGTTATTTGCCACACATTTGTCCATGCATTATTCGAATTTCATGCCTCTTCGGCGTCATTTGGGCCACTGTTGGAAATTTTTGTCATTTGCCACGCTCATGCATCTTTTTCGAGAATCCGGATTCGGACAGTTAGAAGTTGAGGATCCGGGACCCCATCAGAGAACGGACCACACGGACTTGTGCTAGGGAAGTTTCTCTATGTCCACATCACTCCGTGCATGGATTTTGGCATCACAATCAATTCTCCGAGCGTGTCAAAGTTGGGTCCCGGCGAAGATAGTGCAAAATCGCCATAACAAAGTTTCGGATCCGAAATGAGTCCGAATCACATCTAAACACAACAAGAAAGATCCGGGTTTCTTGCCACACATTTTTCCATGCATGATTTGATTTTCATGCCTCTTCGGTGCTGTTTGGGCCACGATTGGAAATTTTTGCCATTTGCCACGCTCCTGCATCCTTTTTGAGAACCCGGATTCGGAGAGTTAGAAGTTGTGGATCTGGGACCCCATCAGAGAACGGACCACACGGACTTGTGCTAGGGAAGTCGCTCTATGTCTACATCACTCTATGCATGGATTTGGGCATCACAATCACTTCTCCCGGCGCGTCAAAGTTGGGTCCCGACGAAGATAGTGCAAAATCGCCATAACAGAGTTTCGGATCCGAAATGAGCCCGAATCGCACCTGAACACAACAAGAAACATCCGGATTGCTTTTGCCACACATTTTCCCATGCATAATTCGATTTTTATGCCTCTTTGGTGCCGTTTGGGCCACGGTTGGAAATTTCTGCCATTTGGCACGCTCATGCATCTTTTTCAAGAACCCGGATTCGGACAGTTAGAAGTCGAACTTGTGCTAGGAAAGTTTCTCTATGTCCACATCACTCCGTGCATGGATTTGGGCATCGCAATCACTTCTCGCAGTGCGTCAAAGTTGGGTCCCGGCGAAGACAGTGCAAAATCGCCATAACAGAGTTTCGGATCCGAAATGAGTCCAAATCGCATCTGAACACAACAAGAAAGATCCGGGTTGCTTGCCACACATTTGTCCATGCATGGTTCGGATTTCATGTCTCTTTAGCAGTGTTTGGGCCACGGTTGGAAATTTCTTCCATTTAGCACGCTCGTGCATCTTTTTCGAGAACTTGGATTCGGACAGTTAGAAGTTGAGGATCCAGGACTCCATCAGAGAACGGACCGCACGAACTTGTGCTAGGGAAGTTACTCTATGTCCACATCACTCCATGCATGGATTTGGGCATCACAATCAATTTTCTAAGCGCGTCAAATTTGGGTCCCGACGAAGATAGTGCAAAATTGCCATATCACAGTTTCGGGTCTGAAATGAGTCCAAATCGCATCTGAACACAACAAGAATGATCCGGGTTGCTTGCCACACATTTGTCCATACATGATTCGAATTTCATGCCTCTTTGGCGCCGTTTGGGCCACTGTTGAAAATTTCCACCATTTGCCACGCTCGTGCATCTTTTTCGAGAACCCGGATTCGAATAGTTAGAAGTTGAGGATCCGGGACCCCATCAGAGAACGGACCACACGGACTTGTGCTAGGGAAGTTGCTCTATGTCCACATCACTCCGTGCATGGATTTGAGCATCGCAATCACTTCTCCCAGTGCGTCAAAGTTGGGTCCTAGCGAAGATAGTTCAAAATCACCATAACAGAGTTTCGGGTCCGAAATGAGTCTGAATCGCATCTGAACACAAAAAGAAAGATCCAGGTTGCTTGCCATACATTTTTCCATGCATGATTCAAATTTCATGCCTCTTCGGCGCCGTTTGGGCCACTGTTGAAAATTTTCGCCATTTGCCACGCTCGTGCATCTTTTTCGAGAACCCGGATTCAGACAGTTAGAAGTTGAGGATCCGGGACCCCATCAGAGAACGGATCACATGGACTTGTGCTAGGGAAGTTGCTATATGTCCACATCACTCCATGCATCGATTTGGGCATCGCAATCACTTCTCCTGGTGCGACAAAGTTGGGTCCCGACGAAGATAGTGCAAAATCGCCATAACAGAGTTTCGGATCCGAAATGAGTCCAAATCGCATCTGAACACAACATGAAAGATCCGGATTGCTTGCCACACATTTTCCCGTGCATGATTCGATTTTCATGCCTCTTCGGCATCGTTTGGGCCACGGTTGCACGTTTGGGCCACGTTTGGGCCACGGTTGTAAATTTCTGCCATTTGGCACGCTCGTGCATCTTTTTCGAGAACCCGGACTATTCGGACAGTTAGAAATTGAGGATTTGGGACCCCATCAGAGAACAGACCACACAGACTTGTGTTAGGAAAGTTGCTCTATGTCCACATCACTCCGTGCATGGATTTGTCATCGCAATCACTTCTCGCAGTGCATCAAAGTTGGGTCCCGCGGCGGTGAAGATAGTGCAAAATCACCATAACAGAGTTTCGGATCCGAAATGAGTCCGAATCGCATCTAAACACAACAAGAAAGGTTGCTTGCCACACATTTTCCATGCATGATTCGATTTTCATGCCTCTTCGGTGCCATTTGGCCCACGGTTGGAAATTTCTGCCATTTGCCACGCTCGTGCATCTTTTTCGAGAACCCCGAATTCGGACAGCTAGAAGTTGAGGATCCGAGATTCCATCAGAGAACGGACCACACTGACTTGTGCTAGGGAAGTTGCAATGTGGTCTAGGTTGGATATATAGCTCTACCACGTGGTAGAGCTAGATCAAACGCAATTCTAGCTCCTTAGTTCTTGTCATGTGAAGGAGGTCTCTTCTTGGAGTAATTGATTTTGTTGATCCACATGGTACACAACTAGAT
Source organism: Cibotium barometz (assembly GCF_041138505.1). Classification (NCBI taxonomy): domain Eukaryota; kingdom Viridiplantae; phylum Streptophyta; class Polypodiopsida; order Cyatheales; family Cibotiaceae; genus Cibotium; species Cibotium barometz. The sequence continues at coordinate 34,042,069 of NC_141084.1, forward strand.
CGATGCATTCTAGCTTCACCACATGATAGAGCTAGACCTCAATCTAATTCTAGCTTCACCACATGATAGAGCTAGACCTCAATCTAATTCTAGCTCCACCACATGGTAGAGCTAGACCTCAAAGCATTCTTGCTCTACAATGTGGTCTAGGTAGAATACAGCTCTACCGCATGGTAGAGCTAGATCAAACATAATTCTAGCTCCTTGGTTCTCATCATGGTCTCTTCTTGGAGTAATTGGTTTTGTTGATTTACATGGTACACAGCTATACCAATGCATTCTAGCTCTACCACATGGTAGAGCTAGACCTCAAATGCAATTCTAGCTCCACCACATGGTAGAGCTAGACCTTAAAGCATTCTAGTTCTACGATGTGGTCTAGGTTGGACACAGCTCTAACACGGGGTAGAGCTAGATCAAATGCAATTTAAGCCTCTTGGTTCTTGTCATGTGAAGTAGATCTCTTATTAGAGTAATTGATTTTGTGGATCTACAAGGTATACAGCTAGATCGATGCATTCTAGCTCCACCACATGGTAGAGCTAGATCGAATGCAATTGTAGCTCCTTGGTTCTCGTCATGTGAAGTAGGTCTCTTGTTAGAGTAATTGGTTTTATTGATCTGTATGGTACACAGCTAGATCGATGAATTCTAGCTCTACCACATGGTAGAGCTAGACGTGAAATGCAATTCTAGCTCCACCACATGGTAGAGCTAGACCTCAAGGCATTCTAGCTCTACGATGTGGTCTAGGTAGAATAAAACTCTACCATGTGGTAGAGTTTTATTCTACCACGTGGTAGAGCTAGATCAAATGCAATTCTAATAATTGGTTTTGTTGATCTACATGGTACACAGCTAGTCGATGCATTTTAGCTCTACCACATGGTAGAGCTAGACTTCAAATGCAATTCTAGCTCCACCACGTGGCAGAGCTAGACCTCAAAGCATTCTAGCTCTACGATATGGTCTAGGTTGGATACAGCTTTGCCACGTGGTAGAGCTAGATCAAATGCAATTCTAGCTCCTCGGTTTTTGTCATGTGAAGTAGGTCTCTTTTTGTAGTGATTGATTTTTTTATTCCGCATGGTACACAGCTAGATCGATGCATTGTAGCTTCACCACATGACAGAGCTAGACCTCAAATTAATTCTAGCTCCACCACATGGTAGAGCTAGACCTCAAAGCATTCTTGCTCTACAATGTGGTCTAGGTTGAATACAACTCTACCGCGTGGTAGAGCTAGATCAAATGTAATTCTAGCTCCTTGGTTCTCGTCATGGTCTCTTCTTGGAGTAATTGGTTTTGTTGATTTGCATGGTACACATCTAGATCACTGCATTCTAGCTCTACCACATGGTAGAGCTAGACCTCAAACGTAATTCTAGATCCACCACATGGTAGAGCTAGACCTTAAAGCATTCTAGCTCTACGATGTGGTCTAGGTTGAATACAGCTCTACCACGAGATAGAGCTAGATCAAATGCAATTGATTTTGTTGATCTGCATGGTACACAGCTAGATCGATGCATTCTAGCTCCACCACATGGTAGAGCTAGACCGAATGCAATTGTAGCTCCTTGGTTCTCGTCATGTGAAGTAGGTCTCTTCTTAGAGTAATTGGTTTTGTTGATCTGCATGGTATACAGCTAGATCGATAGCTCTACGATGTGGTCTAGGTAGAATACAGCTCTACCACATGGTATAGTTAGATCAAATGCAATTCTAATAATTGGTTTTGTTGATCTTCATGGTACACAGCTAGATCGATGCAGTCTAGCTCTACCACATGGTAGAGCTAGAGTTCAAATGCAATTCTAGCTCCACCACATGATAGAGCTAGACCTCAAAGCATTCTAGCTCTACGTTATGGTCTAGGTTGGATACAGCTCTGCCACATGGTAGAGCTAGATCAAATGCAATTCTAACTCCTTGGTTCTTGTCATGTGAAGTAGGTCTCTTCTAGGAGTAATTGATTTTGTTATTCCGCATGGTACACAGCTAGATCGATGTGGTCTAACTTCACCACATGATAGAGCTAGACCTCAAATTAATTCTAACTCCACCACATGGTAGAGCTAGACCTCAAAGCATTCTTGCTCTACAATGTAGTCTAGGTAGAATTGTTAACCCATGGCGGACATTGCGACATACTATATTTTACGTCATTAATTTAAATATTCTGAGTCATGGGCCGGGCTTGTCGGCACCATATGTTAAGGATGAAGGGATTGGGTGATCGCCGATGAGAGGCGCACTTTGGATATCAGTAGGATAAGGGTTAGGGTCGGCCGGCCATGTATGGGCGCCCAAGTGTGAACGGCCAAGTCACCTATATGAGTCAAATGTAACCCTAAAATCCTCATTCTCATGTGTTGTGAATACAAGAGTGCTCTTGCCTTATCTCTTTGGTTTCCTTCTCCTGCGTTTGTGAGAGAGAGAGAGAGTGAGTGAGAGAGCGATCGAGCACTGTGTAGCGGCACGGCGGCTGCGGAGAGGCGGTAGAGCGGCGACGGCGGCTCCTCCTTCACGGCTGCGACGCGGGAATCCTTCAAGGCGGCAGTTAAGCGGTGAGTGACACACCTTTTGCATTCTGTTTTGAGCTTGCCTTCCTGGTTGTATGCTTGCAGCCATTCGTGGCTCGCATACGGTGTCCGGCAAGTCCCCAGCTACGACCTGTGCGGCAAAAGCGCACATTTTTGGCGCCGCTGTCGGGGAGTTGCCCTGCACCAAGCTCCAGTTTGCAGCTCGGCTGCTGCTGCGTGAAGTTTAATTTACACTACTGTAGGAAAGGCGTCTGTGTTGCTGTTGTGGTGTTTCTGTGGTTTTCAATCTCTGTTTCTGCAAGTTGTCTTCTGCATTTCTGTTTCTTTTTGTTATTTTTCCGCTCCGCGTGTGGGCGTGCATTCTGTTATCTGGTTTTCGCGTGTGAGAGGGATTTTTGAATCCCCAGATCTGTGCTGTGTGTGCGAACTGCACCGCGGCCAAGGCTGAACCCTAAGGAAACCCTAGAAAACTTATCTCACAAAAAAAAATTAGAAAATTAAAAATAAAAAAAATTATAAAAAATAAAAAACAAAAAATTAAAATTTATTTTCAAAGAAAGAACCGAACATGTGGAGAGGAAAGATTTTCTAATTGGAGAAAAAAAATTAAAATAAAAAACAAAAAATTAAAATTTATTTTCAAAGAAAGAACCGAACATGTGGAGAGGAAAGATTTTCTAATTGGAGAAAAAAAATTTGAAAAGAAAGAACCCCAATCGACCCACGACCCCGGCCTCAGTCTCGGTCTCGGTCTTTTGATATATATATATAGGAGAGTGAGCCTCCATAGCTTTCTCTCAAGTGAGAGCTTATGGGAAGTTGTGCCCTATATGTAGCCCACTCCCCAAGGAGTAAAGTGAGCATGTGGGATAAAGCCCTCACCCTTTCCTCCACAAGCAAATAGGCTTTTGCCCTTTTCCCCCAAAGGAAACGGACTGTTTTGAGGACTACAGGAGCTCTAGATAGGCGAACACGGTGCTGTAAAGCACACTAGGACCCTTTAAACGATACGCTCGTTTCGAGCTATCACACGCCCTAGTCCAAGTTCGACCGTAGGTAAGGGGGTCAAAAACGGGTTAAAAACAACACAAAAACAAGTAAAAACGGGGTGCGAAACACCTAAGAAACCACTTGTGTGAGTTTCAAGGGTAGTTACCAACGCACGTAGGGTACCCACGTCACATGCATCTATGCTCTGGTCGGGTGCTGGAGTCTGAGCCACTAGAAAGCGTTTCAGTCTACGCAGGCTCACACCATCCCTCCACGTTGGCATCTTGGCCTTCGGCTGGAACCCAAGGGAGTGCAACCCAAGATCCACGAATAGTGGATAGTGACTCATCCTCCGACTCAGAAGCCATGGAAGGGCACCCTACCAAGAACCCTGAGGAGACAAGCCAAAACATGCCAGTGTGGGCCCCACAGCCCGGATCTAGCATGTTTAGTCGTTTAATAGAGACCTTTAGTAGAGCTACACGCTCTGAGCATGCGACAAGCGAAGTAAATGAGGAAGGAGGGGTAGTAGATTCGCCATTCACATCTTATGTGGACCCTACCCTCCCAAAGAGTGTCCATGTGGATATTCTACCCACTTCGTTTAATGAGGGCCCTACTGAGCTACCACATTCCGATGCTCTTCCTAAAGTAGAGGTCCCTAGAAGCCAATCCATAAGAAGTGACATTGCGTCCACTTCAAGAGAACCGTTTGGCACACCAAGTCTAGATGGGATATTTCTCAATGAAAATTGGGAATATGATCTACACACAGAGACTCTAACGGACCTATACACGGGTTACACATACCATGTAGGTTGGTTAGAAGTCCTACGATCTACATCTAGCGCCACTAATCTAGAGGAGCAACAACACATGATATGTGAGGTGATTCATAGAATTATCCAAATTGAGAGGCAAAATAGGGGAGTGGACCTAGTTTCCACTGGCCCTATGAGGTTTTTGGATACGGGCAAGGCCAAACAACCAACCCTATCACAATTGGAGACTCCCTCGGTGAGTCCCATAGACCCTTCATATGTTGTTTCGCCTGGAGTCTCAATGCAGGTTGAGCCCACGAGTAGTAACTTTAGTTTTCCAACCTTGGCTCAACTTTCCATTAAGGAATCCGCAATGCCTACCCCAATGATGAGCATGACAGAAAGCGCACCTGTTACCACTGTAGTTAGTACGACACCACTACCTAGTGGAACAGTACCTACAACAGTGCGTGGCAGTGCCTATCGGCCTTATGTACCTATTGCTACTCATGCTCATGTAGCTCCTACGCCTCCTAGTATGCCAATGGCGTATGCTCCAAGACTGCCTTATCATAACCATTATCTAAGGGGAGCTAGGCCTAGCCACATATCATATCCTACGTCATTTGCCAACTTACTCAGACCAACGCCAACTCCTATCAGCCAGGCTATCCCAGAAGTGCCTCCACCAACTATGCCTGCTCACTTAGGTGATCTCGCAGCATTTGCTCAGACGATCGGACGATCCATTGCAGAAAACATGCGGGGTATGCCTGAGAGAGAACCTAGAAGCAAGGCAGTACAAGTGGCTAAGCTCACTCAAAACTTCAGTGGTAACGAGGATGTTAGGAAGCACATTGAAGTCTTTGAACACGTGTGTGATTCCTTGGAAGAGCACAATGAGCTGCACAAGTGTAAAGCCTTAGGCTTAACCTTGAGTGGGAAGGCCGGAGATTGGTATCGAACCTTAAGGGTTGAAGAGCGCACTCACTACCCCACTCTCAAGAGATTGTTCTTGAAAGAATACATACGCGAGGGTGTGCTTTGGGGGGTAGCATCTCAACTCCAAAAATCTGAACGCGAGGAAGGGGAGTCAGTGAGAGACTTTATAAGTCGATTGAAACATCTAAATTCTCGCTGCACTCCCGATGAACGCTTCAATAACAACCAACTCCTCGATAGATTCATCCAAGGATTGCGCCACGAGGACATTTACAATGGCCTAGTCATTAGAGGTCTTACAACGTGGGAAGCAGTCACTGCCAATGCAATCCAGTTAGAAGACAACTTGATGATTGCAGGTAAAAAGGTGTCTTCAGAAACAAAATCTGTTAGTTCGCAAGTATCTGGGCACGAGCCAATGACGGTAAAACCTATTGCCAAGGAGCCCAAGATATCTGAAATGTCTGTGATGACCGACCTTACTAAGGCTCTCCAAGAATACTTTAGGGGTAATCGAGCTCCTCAGAATAGCCATATGTACCCAAGGAGAGAGCAACAATGGTGTTCGGTGTGCTTAGGACCACATAGCACGAGTGAATGTCCCACATTTAGAGTCAAATTCAATGGGAATTGCAATGCATGTGGTAAGTATGGCCATCAATCTAAAGATTGCCTAACACTTAAGCGAATGTTGGCAAACCAGGCACCACTAGCTTGGTCAAACACACCTCAAGTACCCGCGCTAATGCCTGCACAACCTATCGAGCAACCGTCACAGCACATAGTTCGAAGGAATCCGAATGTAGTCCAGTCTGTGCCGTTACCACCGCCAGTGCTAGGACCACAACCTCCACATCCAAGGATTACCCCTGTAAACCAGATGGGTTGTGAGTCACATAGTGCATGTGGAGATTATGAAGAGGAGATAGACCCCACTGCTCCATACGGGATTGATACGTTTGAAATGATTCCCCAGTACTACATGGAGGATCATTTCGGGCAAGTCAAGCCTGTATATCAAGCGGCTGCTCTTGCCACAAGAGGGCAAAACCTTAATACCATGGCGAGGAGACCACCTCTTCAATGTTACGAGTGTGGTGGACCGCATCGTGTAGCGGAGTGCCCTAATAGGTTACAAAAGATCGCTACTCAGATGCAACCAAATCAAGGGAGCACATCGGGAATGCCGGTACTTACATGTAATCGTTGTGGCATAGATCATTTGATCGCTCAATGTCCACATAATCCTAATGCACCCAAGATTACGCCATTGAATTTGGTTGAGGTCACCAACCAAGCACGAAGAACCACACCCGTTGTACCCGCGAATGTAGTTACACGGTCAATGCTTCAAAATCAAAACTACATTCTTGAAGAAAGGGATACTGCATCAATCGCTCAGGCAAAGAAAAAGAAAACACGGCGGAAGAGATCGCTTAATGCCACGAGCTCCAAGCCTAGTTCAAAGACTAACATAGGGACCGGAGACGACCCCGTGTATATGAATGATCCTGAAGATGATTCCGATTCAATAGAAACCATGGGGACCAAAGCCACTACCTTAAGGGAGGAACCCACTCGGGAGCTCAATGAAGGAGAATCAAGCGAGTACAAAAATAAGGAAAAACAGAAGGAAACTTCCTCGGCCCCACAACCAAGTCAGTTAATGCCCTCTCGACCACCCAAACTGACTGAGACTCCCCAAGACAAGCCACGTGGGCCAAAAACCCTCAAGAAAAAGATTGGAACTTACCCAAACCCAGTTGAGGAGATTGAACAAGTGCAACACTTAAGGGGTTTGGTGGAAGAAACACAAAGAGAACTGGAGCCAAACCCGAGAAAAATCAAAATTCCAGACACAGTGTTTCCTACGCAAGTTCAGCCTCACAGAAACCATAAACCGTTAGCTATACCGAGTATCATTCGAGAAGAAAGTGAGGATAGAACATCCGGAAGTGGGCAAACACCCTTCTTGCTGGAAAGAATGTTTAGTGAGGGAATGCCTGACCCCATCGAAGAGGAAGTGATTCCATCTTCACCAGTCCCTAGTCAAGGGGCGATGTCTCGAAAAGTACCGTTGAATGTGTCTAAGCTAATGGATTTCATGTCCTCTGAGATCAGAACCACGATCATATCCAAATTATACGGAGATCCTGAGCTATTCTTAGCTCTTCGGGCATTTCTCAATGGAGAACTAAAGGCGGGGCTACCACAATTTGCAAATATGGATAGACCCGACACGCTTCAAGATGAAGGGGAGCATTGGGACCTACAACCCAACCTAGATGAAGATTCGGTCGTTGAAATACCTGTGAACAAGTTGGGACAGTACTTTGAAGGTGACGAATCTAATGCCACCCTCCCCATTACTACCAAGGGATTAACTCTAAAGGGAATCCTTGATGGTGGTGCTGGAGTGAGCATTGTGACTAAAAACTGTTGGGAATCTATGGGAAGGCCTCACCTCGAAGTCACAAACATAGTGGTTAAGATGGCAAACGGAACCATAGCCAAACCTATTGGAATGTTAAGGGACCTCAAGATCAAGGTCCTGGGATACAAGGTAAAACATACCTTCATTGTAATGGATTTCTCCAAGCATCCTATGTCATATCAAATGATCTTAGGACGTCCTTTCATGAGGGAAGCACAAATGGTGCATGACTGGTCGAAAAACCATGTCTATCTACAATTCCAGGACTCTGTCATTCGAGTCGATCTTGAGAATGGTCGTGCGCATCCTTTAGGAAGCAAGGTTATCATTGATAATCGATCAGATACCACTATTCACTCCGCCCCATTAAGGTATTGCTATACATGCAAAAAAGAGACTGATGATGGAAAAGATTCTCCTTACATGGATGTCCTACCGGGTATGACTGAGTCGGATAACGTGGATTGGGTACACCTAGCGGCAACCATAGACACATGGGGAAATAGAGGCACAAGTTGGGTAACACCTGAGGGGCAAGATATGCCACCGTTAGTGCCAATAAACATGATAAGTGTTATGCACATGACTCCTGATGGCGAGAACGTGGCAAACTCCACCGACACTGAAAGTAGCGAAGACTCTGACCAATGCAACTCTGAGTATGAATCTCAAGAAGAAACTGACCCTGAGCCTGATGGAGAAAATGAATCAAATATTCACCCAAATGTGGAAGCAAGGTGCTCAAGGCCTAGGACAGTGGCCTCCTGCAGTTCATCCGAAAGTGAAGATCGACCAAGTGAGTCCGAATCGGATAGAAACAAAAATCAAAAACTTGGTAAGAAGAAAACGAGACATAAGCGCCAACGCTATCGAGCTAATGTACGAACTGCAATAAACAAGGAAAGATCCACTGCAGAATGGCTTAGTTATGTAGGAGCCATTGATGCTCATCGGAAGATAGCGGATAATTGGGGACAATACCTCCAAAGTGTCATGTGGTGTATTCCGCAACCTCATGACGTCGCCCAATTAGAAATCGAAGAGAAGCCGAAACTAAGTCGTACTGCAAGAAGGCGGCAAAACCAAGAGTTGGCTCAACAACAAAAGGAAGCGGAATTGAAAGAAAAAAGTCTGGCACAACAAGAACCAGTAGACTTACACCCCGCACCCGGGCATTTCAAATCATTCACCACAGGGGAACGTAAAGTAGTCTACACAAAAGCCCAACGAATGCCTACCAATGGGAGTAGCGGTGTCTACGATGGCCCTGCGGTAGTTAAGGAGATAGACTTAGCAGATCCGGGTGAGGAGTCTAAACCAGTTTATATTGCTCAAGACCTCACCAAGGCGGAAGAAGCTGCACTTACGAAGCTTCTTAAAGAATTCAAGGACATATTTGCTTGGACATATCATGATATGAAGGGTGTTCCACCCTCGGTGGTGCAACACACGATTCCAATGATTAGCACTGCTAAACCAGTCCAGCAACGTCCCTACCCAATGAATCCTAAGTACGCAAAGATTGTACAAGAGGAAATTGAAAAGCTGGTAAAATGTGGATTCATATACCCAATTGAGCACTCAGAATGGGTTTCTCCGATAGTCATCGTGCCAAAGAAGAATGGGAAACTCAGAGTGTGCGTTGATCTCAAAAAGGTTAATGCAGCCACCAGAAGGGATCATTACCCCTTGCCATATTCTGAACATGTGCTTGAAAGAGTGGCAGGCAAGGAGGCATATAGCTTTTTAGATGGGTACTCGGGTTACAATCAGATCACAATTGCAGACGAGGACCAAGCTAAAACAGCATTTATCACGGAGTTTGGAGTGTTTGCCTTTCGCGTCATGGCTTTTGGCCTGACCAATGCACCTGCAACATTCCAACGATTGATAAACACGGCCTTTAAGGAATATCTAAGGGACTTCTGTGAAGCTTTCTTAGATGATCTTTGTGTTCATTCCTCTTGGGACGAGCACTTGATGTGTTTACGAAAAATATTTGAAAGGTGTAGATTATATCGCATCTCCTTGAATCCTTTCAAATGCCAATTTTGGGTTAAACACGGAGTTATCTTAGGGCATATAGTGTCCAAAAATGGGATTTCCACTGATGAGAGTAAAATCAAGGTCATTCTGGAATTACCCCCACCCACCAACTACAAGGGAGTCCAACGCTTTATGGGCCACGTTGGTTATTATCGAAGGTTTATTCTCTTCTTCGCCGAGATAGCTCGACCATTGTATAAGCTTCTCATCGAGTTTATTTGGACCGAAGAATGTGACCGTGCCTATGAGCTATTAAAGAAGGCCTTGGCGAGTGCTCCAATCTTGAGAATGCCTAACTGGGATTTACTCTTCCATGTGCATATTGATGCATCAAACTTTGCTATTGGGTGTGTGTTAACTCAACCTGGAGAACACAAGCTAGACTACCCCATTAGCTTTGCCAGTCGCCAGTTGAACGATGCTGAGATGAACTACACCACTACGGAGCGAGAAGGGTTGGCAATGATATATGCAGTAAAGAAATTTCGTTATTACCTCCTTGCCACCAAGTTTGTTTTCTATGTGGATCATCAAGCATTGTTGTATCTGGTAAACAAACCATGCTCCACAGGAAGAATCACACGATGGCTATTGATTCTTCTTGAGTTTGATTTCACGGTTGTTGTGAGACCTGGCAAGAAACATGTTATGGCTGATCATTTGTCTCGCATACCCAATGGTGAGGCTCCTACAGGGATTGATGATGACTTACCTGACACTTCCCTGTTCATGGTGGAGACAATGCCTGAATGGAGTGAGAAGATTGTTAACTTTTTGGTTAATGGCTTTCCACCCAAGGAGCTTCGTAAAGATCTAGCTCGAAAGCTGATCAAAGAATGCGAACCCTATTGCCTGATAGCCGGGACTCTTTATAAAAGAGGAAAGGATGACGTTCTTAGGCGTTGTGCCCGAGAGGATGAGTATCTATACATTTTACAAGAGGCACATATGGGCGTAGCCGGTGGTCACTTCTCAGGAGACTTAACTGCGTGAAAGATCTTACAATCAGGGTATTGGTGGCCCACTATGTTCCAAGATGCATCACTCTTTGTGAAGGGTTGCGATGAATGCCAACGATACAAGAAACCGCAGAGGAAAGATCAGATGCCCCTACATCCGATCAAAGTAAACCAACCATTTGAAAAGTGGGGTTTAGACTTTGTAGGTCCAATTAGTCCAGCGGCCCGAAACACACAATCTCGCTATATTATTGTGGCCACTGACTATATGACCAAATGGGCTGAAGCGAAAGCGACACGTAAGGCAGATGCAAGGACAACAGCCAAGTTCCTCTTTGAAAATATAATCACACGATTCGGTTGTCCTTTTGAACTTGTGAGCGACAATGGTACGCATTTTATAAATGAAGTGATTAAGGAGCTCACAACAAATTTCATGATATCCCATCATAAATCTACTCCTTACTATCCGCAAGCGAATGGCCAAGCCGAGAGTACCAACAAGACTTTAATCTCTGTTTTGACAAAGACAGTTGAAGCTCATCGCACGGATTGGGATCTAAAGCTTACGACAGCTTTATGGGCCTATCGTACTGCGTACAAAGTGGCTATTAATTGTACACCATTCAAAATGGTATATGGCCAAGAAGCAGTCATGCCATGGGAATTTGTCATTCCAAGTCTTCGTGTTGCTACTCAAGAGGGTTGGGATGGTAATCCCTTAGCAGAACGTCTGTATATCCTTGAGCGGCTAAATGAAGAAAGACAATTGGCTGTATACAATGCCCTTGTGGAGAAGGATAGGAGGAAAAAATGGTTTGATCGCCATCTAAAGGACAAGGACATCAAGGTTGGGGATAAAGTCCTGATGTATGGAGTGCGAAACGAAAAGAAGAAGCTCAAATATGCTGGTAAGGGACCATATAGAGTATGTGAAATTACCCCGCAAGGTACCATCAGAGTGGAGACTCTCGACGGAGTTGAAACCATTGGATTCCTTAATGGGAGTAAATTCAAAAGATACTATGACCCCCTAAGCCAGGAGGAGTTACATGCAATCCACCAAAAGAAGGCAGCTAAAGAACAAGCTGAGCTTAAAAAGATACAAGCGAGAGTCGAAGCCAAAGAACGTCAACAGCGTGCTAGGCGACAACGAGAAGCCAACTTGGGAATTACGCAAGTATTTTTCGAGGAAGCAGAGGAGGATGCACTGGAATCTGACCCACCTCTAAGATACCCAATTGAGTTACAGAGTCCTTACGGGGAGGTGCTGTATAATGCATTATTGGATACAGGAGCTCAACATAATTTGCTATCATATGGCGTGTGGTGTCAACTGGGAAAACCACCTTTAACCAAGAGTTCTATCCAAGTTCAAGGAATCAACAAGAAGAAAATCCCTGTATCAGGAATTCTGCACACTCCGGTTGCCTATGACAAGGGAACCATAATTCAAAGCTTTTTGGTTATGCCTACTGGTACCATGGGAGGGACTGTAATCTTAGGGCGCAAATGGATGATGGCCACCAAGTGCAATATCGATTGGGCAACCAGACAAGTCACAACGCAAGAACCAACACTAGGTCTGACCGCTCAAAATCCCGCACCTAAGTCATCCACTCAAATATTAGATAACGAAAAATCACAAAGTCCAGTGGCAAAACCATCTTCGATTGTTGGCCACCCCTCTAACGCTTCAATGCCAAGAGTGGAAACAGGCAAGGTGGTCCCTAAAGCTTTACTTACTATGCCAAAGAGTACATACAAATGGGTCCCCAAAGCTTCGTTAACAGCTACTTCCCCTGCTCAATCTCGTTCAGCCACCAAGAAGCCTCGTAAAAGGAAAGCAGCTACCCACCCGAGAAAGGGCAATGTAACATCGCGATGGATCCCTAAAAAATTATTAGTAGCCCAAGGGTACTACGAGGGGAATGACCAGATTTGGGTCCCTAAACATAAGGTGAATCCCTCTACATCACCTGTAAAACCTTGCAAACCAATTGTTGCCACCCCAATGACAATTCAAGACCGTGGTAAGGGAAAGGTAACAGAGTGCTCCGCACCACTTCCAGAGTTAGTTTGGATTCCCAAACGATATCGATCATTACCACCTAGCTCAGGAAGGGGGGAGCCACATGAAGCTTCTAGTTCCTCATGCCAGGCACACACTCATATAGAAGTTTCTACATGCTCTACACCTACTCTTGTCAACACCCAACAAAAAACCGATGAGCCTACATCTCCCCTTGTAATAGTATCGATGGAAACCATTTCCTCCATTCGTCAATGGGAGCGTACACTACCATCTCTGCAATTGGATGTGGCCACAAGGGTCATAAAAAGCTATCTGCCCACATCACAACCTATGACCCGCTGGACAAATTGGTTCCAAGAGGCTGCAACATCATTGCAAATAATATGATCTACCCAAGGAAAGGGGGAGCATGTACTCACGCTCGACATTCTAATGCTTCCTCCTTAACCTTCTCCCCTGACCATGTAATTGCCAAATTCAAGGGGATGTATATATATAGCTTCATACATTATAAAAAACAAAAAAAAACAAAACAAAGAAAAGAAAAACAAAAAATAGTAAAAAGAGCAAGAGCACAAAAAGAGGATAAATATCCGTATACAATCAAGAACTAGATTGACCTGTCTCACAAACCTACTGATGCTATATCTGTGTTTGCAGATATGGCAGATGCATGATCATCATACACTTCATCCACTCCCGCCTTTGATGAGAGGTATCATCTGTACCTTTCTCAGATATTTCACATGTGCTATCCTGTAATTGAAACTGAATGGGATCATATAGATGTATTAGCCAGAGAGGAAAATGTTGAGGAATTAGAATGGCTAATTCGCCTATTAACCATGACTGACCCCTACTCCGTAGAGGACATATCCCCGATAGCCCAATGCTTTCCTTTTCCACAAGATGACTATCCTCGCATCGTTACATTCTTGATGAGTCTATGTGGATGGGAAAATGAAAAGGAAATATCTGACAATGATGAATGGACGGATGAAACTCATGGCACTACTGAGGTTGATTTTATTTATTTGGATGATGCGGATAGAGGCTTAGCCTTAGGGCTAGAGCCAGGACTCTACAACATCCTCTTACCGTATCCTCAGTAGTAGTGTGGTGACTGGTAGGTAGGTTAGTGTTTTCAAGTTTTTTCTAGTTTAGATTCTTTAAACGAGTCTTGAATTTTCACACTCATGTGCCTCTCGAGGTATAGTGCTTGTTAGTTGATTGTACAGGTTAAAAAGTTTGAGGTGGGTTCGCTTCCAAGTCCAGAGACTGCCGCAACGTTCATCAAAATATATCTACATCAAATTGCAAGCTGTCTCGTCAAATCAAGGAGATCTCCAATTACAGGTGTAATTCTTCCATACCCACTCTCTTTCGTTTTTACTGTTCAATCAATTGCATAAACTATAATGCATGACCACATGGAAATTATCAATGTACTACTTAGTTTTTGAAGTTGCTTGCATGCTAGTGTAAATCATTAATGAGCTTAACTTTATTGGAAATATTCCTAGGCAGCATGACGTCTTTAGTTAACCTTGGAATACGATTGTCTTAGGTCTAGGGTCAAACCATCTTAATGTTTAAACACTTGGCTGAGTGTGTGTTGACCTCTAGGACATAGATTTTACCCCTTGTCGAAAAGATGTAAGAACACATTTTAGTTCAGGAGCGAAGATCAAAACAAACTTTTAAAAAAAAAAGCCTACAATAAATGGCAATACAAGTCTATGATGTGCTTTAATGTTGGCCTATCGCCTTATTGATACTTGGTAGGCGAGGAGTATTCTACTCCAGACCGATGCCTTGGTTGGTAGGGGGTAGCCTTGCCTAAAGTGAGCTAATAGATTCCTGGATAATGCCTTGTGTTAAACATGGTACCAGGATCGATGTTAGTTTTGCCTTAGGAAGGTCGCCATTGTGTATAAAAATTGTCATGTGCAAAAAAAAAAAAAAAAAGGCAAAAGGCTCCTGTAACTCTGATGTTTCTTGTGTCCCTAGGCTCGTGGTAACTACTTGTTTTTAGAGTAGACACAGTATGGTCATCTGTTTATTTATTAAGCTTGGTTATTTTCCTTGACTTAGGCTAGTTATAAACCTTGATTAACCTTTGACACCTTGCTAACTCTTGAATTCCTTTCAATAATTTTAAACTCCTATTAATTTGCTACACTAGCTCACTCATGTACCCTTAAACTAAGTTCTAATAGCAACATCCATTGTGGTCTCACACGCTTGAATTTATACACTTTATATCTTTTGAATTCCAGCATACCTTCACTCTACTTCCCTGTTTTGCAGACGGTCTACCACAACAACCCTCTCGAGCTTACCATACCATAGCTTTCGAGGACGGAATCTACATCAGGAAGGGGGGCATGTTAACCCATGGCGGACATTGCGACATACTATATTTTACGTCATTAATTTAAATATTCTGAGTCATGGGCCAGGCTTGTCGGCACCATATGTTAAGGATGAAGGAATTGGGTGATCGTCGATGAGAGGCGCACTTTGGATATCAGTAGGATAAGGGTTAGGGTCGGCCGGCCATGTATGGGCGCCCAAGTGTGAACGGCCAAGTCACCTATATGAGTCAAATGTAACCCTAAAATCCTCATTCTCATGTGTTGTGAATACAAGAGTGCTCTTGCCTTATCTCTTTGGTTTCCTTCTCCTGCGTTTGTGAGAGAGAGAGAGAGAGTGAGTGAGAGAGCGATCGAGCACTGTGTAGCGGCACGGCGGCGGCGGAGAGGTGGTAGAGCGGCGACGGCGGCTCCTCCTTCACGGCTGCGACGCGGGAATCCTTCAAGGCGGCAGTTAAGCGGTGAGTGACACACCTTTTGCATTCTGTTTTGAGCTTGCCTTCCTGGTTGTATGCTTGCAGCCATTCGTGGCTCGCATACGGTGTCCGGCAAGTCCCCAGCTACGACCTGTGCGGCAAAAGCGCACAAGAATACAGCTCTACCGCGTGGTAGAGTTAGATCAAATGTAATTCTAGCTCCTTGGTTCTCGTCATGGTCTCTTCTTGGAGTAATTGGTTTTGTTTATTTGCATGATACACAGCTAGATCAATGCATTCTAGCTCTACCACAAGGTAGAGCTAGACCTCAAATGCAATTCTAGATCCACCACATGGTAGAGCTAGACCTCAAAGCATTCTAGCTCTACGATGTAGTCTAGGTTGGATACAACTCTACCACGTGGTAGAGCTAGATCAAATGCAATTCTAGATGCTTGTTTCTTGTCATGTGAAGTAGATCTCTTCTTGTAGTAATTGATTTTGTTGATCTGCATGGTACACAACTAGATTGATGCATTCTACCTCCACCACATAATAGAGCTAGATCGAATGCAATTGTAGCTCCTTGGTTCTCGTCATGTGAAGTAGGTCTCTTCTTAGAGTAATTGGTTTTGTTGATCTGCATGGTACACAGCTAGATCGATAAATTCTAGCTCCACCACACATGGTAGAGCTAGACCTCAAAGTATTCTAGCTCTATGATGTGGTCTAGGTAGAATAAAACTCTACCACGTGGTAGAGCTAAATCAAATGCAATTCTAATAATTGGTTTTGTTGATCTGCATGGTACACAACTAGTCGATGCATTCTAGCTCTACCACATGGTAGAGCTAGACTTCAAATGCAATTCTGGCTCCACCACATGATAGAGCTAGACCTCAGAGCATTCTATCTCTACGATATGGTCTAGGTTGGATACAGCTCTGCCACATGGTAGAGCTAGATCAAATGCAATTCTAACTCCTTGGTTCTTGTCATGTGAAGTAGGTCTCTTCTAGGAGTAATTGATTTTGTTAATCCGCATGGTACACAGCTAGATCGATGCATTGTAGCTTCACGACATGATAGAGCTAGACCTCAAATTAATTCTAGCTCCACCACATGGTAGAGCTAGACCTCAAAGCATTCTTGCTCTAGGTATAATACAGCTCTACCGCGTGGTAGAGCTAGATCAAATGTAATTCTAGCTCCTTGGTTCTCGTCATGGTCTCTTCTTAGAGTAATTGGTTTTGTTGATTTGCATGGTACAAAGCTATACCAATGCATTCTAGCTCTACCACATGGTAGAGCTAGACCTCAAATGCAATTCTAGATCCACCACATGGTAGAGCTAGACCTCAAAGCATTCTAGTTCTACGATGTGGTCTAGGTTGGATACAGCTCTACCACGTGGTAGAGCTAGATCAAATGCAATTCTAGATGCTTGTTTCTTGTCATGTGAAGTAGATCTCTTCTTGTAGTAATTGATTTTGTTGATCTGCATGGTACACAGCTAGATCGATGCATTCTACCTCCACCACATAGTAGAGCTAGATCGAATGCAATTGTAGCTCCTTGGTTCTCGTCATGTGAAGTAGGTCTCTTCTTAGAGTAATTGGTTTTGTTGATCTGCATGGTACACAGCTAGATCGATGAATTCTAGCTCTACCACATAGTAGAGCTAGATCTAAAATGAAATACTAGCTCCACCACATGGTAGAGCTAGACCTCAAAGCATTCTAGCTCTACGATATGGTCTAGATAGAATAAAACTCTACCATGTGGTAAAGCTATATCAAATGCAATTTTAATAATTGGTTTTGTTGATCTGCATGGTACACAGCTAGTCGATGCATTCTAGCTCTACCACATGGTAGAGCTAAACTTCAAATGCAATTCTAGCTCCACCACATGATAGAGCTAGACCTCAAAGCATTCTAGCTCTACGATATGGTCTAGGTTGGATACAGCTCTGCCACGTGGTAGAGCTAGATCAAATGCAATTCTAGCTCCTTGGTTTTTGTCATGTGAAGTAGGTCTCTTCTTGGAGTAATTGATTTTGTTAATCCGCATGGTACACAGCTAGATCGATGCATTGTAGCTTCACCACATGATGATGGACCTCAAATTAATTCTAGCTCCACCACATGGTAGAGCTAGACCTCAAAGCATCTTGCTCTACAATGTGGTCTAGGTTGAATGCAGCTCTACCGCATGGTAGAGCTAGATCAAATGTAATTCTAGCTCCTTGGTTCTCGTCATGGTCTCTTCTTGGAGTAATTGGTTTTGTTGATTTGCATGGTACACAGCTAGATCAATGCATTCTAGCTCTACCACATGGTAGAGCTAGACCTCAAAGCATTCTAGCTCTACGATGTGGTCTAGGTTGGATACATCTCTACCACGGGGTAGAGCTAGATTCTTCTTGAAGTAATTGATTTTGTTGATCTGCATGGTACACAGCTAGATCGATGCATTCTACCTCCACCACATGGTAGAGCTAGATGAAATGCAATTGTAGCTCCTTGGTTCTCGTCATATAAAGTAGGTCTCTTCTTAGAGTAATTGGTTTTGTTGATCTGCATGGTACACAGCTAGATCGATGAATTCTAGCTCCACCACATGATAGAGCTAGATCTGAAACGCAATTCTAGCTCCACCACATGGTAGAGCTAGACCTCAAAGCATTCTAGCTCTACGATGTGGTCTAGGTAGAATATAGCTCTACCACATGGTAGAGCTAGATCAAATGCAATTCTAATAATTGGTTTTGTTGATCTACATGGTACACAGCTAGATCGATGCATTCTAGCTCTACCACATGGTAGAGCTAGACTTCAAATGCAATTCTAGCTCCACCACATGATAGAGCTAGACCTCAAAGCATTCTAGCTCTACGATATAGTCTATGTTGGATACACCTCTTCCACGTGGTAGAGCTAGATCAAATGCAATTCTAACTCCTTGGTTCTTGTCATGTGAAGTAGGTCTCTTCTTGGAGTAATTGATTTTGTTAATCCGCATGGTACACAGCTAGATCGATGCATTGTAGCTTCACCACATGATAGAGCTAGATCTCAAATTAATTCTAGCTCCACCACATGGTAGAGCTAGACCTCAAAGCATTCTTGCTCTACAATGTGGTCTAGGTTGAATACAGCTCTACCGCGTGGTAGAGCTAGATCAAATGTAATTCTAGCTCCTTGGTTCTCGTCATGGTCTCTTCTTGGAGTAATTAGTTTTGTTGATTTGCATGGTACACACAGCTAGATCAGTGCATTCTAGCTCTACCACATGGTAGAGCTAGACCTCAAATGCGATTCTAGATCCACCACATGGTAGAGCTAGACCTCAAATCATTCTAGCTCTACGATGTGGACTAGGTTGGATACAGCTTGGATACAGCTAGATCAAATACAATTCTAAATGCTTGTTTCTTGTCATGTGAAGTAGATCTCTTCTTAAAGTAATTGATTTTGTTGATCTGCATGGTACACAGCTAGATCGATGCATTCTACCTCCACCACATGGTAGAGCTAGATCGAATGCAATTGTAGCTCCTTGGTTCTCGTCATGTGAAGTAGGTCTCTTCTTAGAGTAAAATTGGTTTTGTTGATCTGCATGGTACACAGCTAGATCGATGAATTCTAGCTCCACCACGTGGTAGAGCTAGATCTAAAATGCAATTCTAGCTCCACCACATGGTAGAGCTAGACCTCAAGGCATTCTAGCTCTACGATGTGGTCTAGGTAGAATACAGCTCTACCACGTGGTAGAGCTAGATCAAATGCAATTCTAGCTCCTTGGTTCTTGTCATGTGAAGTAGGTCTCTTCTTGGAGTAATTGGTTTTGTTGATGTGTATGGAACACAGCTAGATCGATGCATTCTTGCTAGATCTACCACATG
Organism: Cibotium barometz; assembly: GCF_041138505.1. NCBI lineage: Eukaryota > Viridiplantae > Streptophyta > Polypodiopsida > Cyatheales > Cibotiaceae > Cibotium > Cibotium barometz. The sequence goes on from NC_141084.1 coordinate 34,061,480, forward strand.
GTAGAGCTAGACCTCAAAGCTTTCTACCTCTACGATTCTAGCTCCACCACATGGTAGAGCTAGACCTCAAAGCATTCTATCTCTACAATGTGGTTTAGGTAGAATACAGCTCTACCACAGTTACATTCAACCTCAGCCAGTTACATTCATTGAAGTCTAGCTCTACCACATGGTAGAGCTAGAAGAATGCATTCTAGCTCCATTACACATGATAGAGCTAGATAGCATTCTGGTCAATACATTTATTAATCTTGCTCTGCCACCTAGTAGAGATAATATCCATTGAAAAACCAGCACTAGAATACTTTAAAGTCCATCTAGAATGCATTTATCTAGCTCTACCATGTGGTAGAGCAAGACTAATAAATGTATTGAGAGCTCCAAGATGGAAATACTCTTCATCTCCTCCACAATGTTTTCATGGATATATATTGTGATTTTTGAATATGATATTTTAAGTTTTTTTTAAAGTGTAAGAATACAATAACTATAATTAACAATTGTGGTTTTTGTTGCAGGTGAAATATGTCTCAGAAAAGAAAAGTGGTGGAAGTTCCGGTCAGTGTTAACTTTGCCTCTACTGATCAACAACGACAATGGTACTTAGATATTTGGGGTCTTCAGGGTTCACAATTTAACAAAATTCATCTATTTGTTGCTAGTGATGTGGGCGTGGATACTTTTGAGGATCTAGAACCAATGACTCTATCTTATATTTCTGTAGTTGATTCTCATCCCGATATTGAATGCATAAATATTGGGGTACCAGGGATCCACCATGAGTATCAACTAGATCCCAAGGCATTCATTATTGAACGAATGGTAAGAGATAAACAAGATACTATGTTCTCTCGAGGGTGGAAGTTAGATTGTGCAAGTCAAGAAATAACTCTTGAATAGTTGCAAGCTTCCATTGCTTATTGTGTGAAAGGAAAACAAAAAAAGAGAGAAAATGCCCTCTAAAAATCCAGTTCAAAAGAAGGTAAAAAACAGTACAGGTATTATGGATGTAGATGAAGCAGTTCTTAAATCTACAGTAGAGAAAACAGGCTTGGAAAATATAACAAAAATAAGATTTGTGGATCCCAAAGTTTTGAAAAATGAGGTGCAAAAGGCACTAAAGAGTGATACAAGAGGTATGGAAAAATACTCTAAGTATTTTCCATTCAAGTACAAAGAGTATGAGATCCCTGTAGATCAATGTTGGCTAGCTCCTGATCACTATAACTCCTGTCAAATAGAACCTCACCATGTGGATGAATGCGTGTTATTTTTTGGTGCAAGTGCAAACAGGCCAGGAGCGTGTGCATACTTGATGCCTGTAAAGAATGCTGGCAAGAAGAAAGGAATTCCAATGAAACTAAGTGAGGTAACAGAGGAGAAACTCACTGAGTATTCATATTGGATTATTGATGGCCAACATTCTATCTATGCTGCAAAATTCTTACGGTATCAAGAAATGGAAAAAGATGGTCGTGCTCAAGACCTAATACAAGTGTATGAAAAAAGAAAGGCTCGAATTGTTGTAGATCCAGAGCCACAAGTTGTGAGGGCCATATCTGCTATAGCTAATGAAGAGGCCCAATCATTATATGTCAAACAACCATACTATGATGTCTTGCAGTACTTGAGGAGTCAGTGGATCTTCAATAATTCTCCGTCAAGGCCAGCATCTGGAGTAACAGAGGGCTCATCATCTCGTGTAGATTGGGATATATGTCCATATCCCTTGCTCTCTTATAATTATATGTTTTGAAAAAAATACTTGATTTTAATCTTTATTTCTTTGCAGAAATTTTTGCGAATGGCTAGAATTACGGTGGGAGCATCCTTCATTTCAAAGCAGTCTCACATGGTCATTTACTCTGATGAAGTTTTCAAAGGCTGGCTTGAAATCATGGAGAAGCGAAACAAGAAACCAACTGCCACAGTTTTCATATGTCTTGCTGGGTTAGATGAACAAGAAGTCAAACAAATACAATCAGAAATCAGGTCTGGACAAATTGTTCTTTCAAAGGGTACTAAGGATGTAGATGTAATTGACATGCCAGAGCGTATCAAGCAGCTCAAGCAAGATAAAATTATTCAAGATGCATTGCTTGTAGAGTTCAACACTCTGAACAAGGACAAACAATGTCAAGATTGGTCTGAATTGACTATCACCTATAGCATCAATGAGGTTGCATACTCAGTTCTTTTGAAGTTATGTGATGTGTATATAAAGTCAAAGCTATAGGTTGGATCAAAGAAGATTGATTTTTCAGTAGAAGCAAGGCAATATGTGGAGTGGAATATCAGGCTTAGCAAAGAAAGTTCAACCTTGTCCTTGGATCTTCCTTGGTGTATTTATGTTGTGAGTCTTCCATTCGACGAGAGTTACTACTTGAAGTGCCACCTCAACAATCCAATTTCCATTGGGTTATGTGTTTTGGATAACACTGAAGATTTGGGAAGAAATATGCATTGGGATGTGGAATCATTTTGCAATCTTTTGAATGGCATTATGATCATTACAGGTAGATCTTTGCCATCCCAATATGTGTTGCTTACCTTTCTAAATATTACAGATTTTATTCAATTGTGAAATGCTTTAAAAAATTTGAGTGGCATAGCAAAGGAACAGTACAATGGGGCATTGCATTTTCGACGTGACAACCGATGCATTGGTGCAATAGAGTTCTTCACATCCTTAGTATTTTTCAGCAAAGGAGATGCCTTTCAAGGACTAGCAGATGTTCCTGATCCAGGTACACAAGCGACAATATTGGATACTGGACTTCTTGATATAGATAATGAAGATGTTAAAACTATCCCAGACATTGAGTTTCTAAGAATCAAGAAGAATCTTTTGATCAAGCAATGTATTCAGAAGTATTGCAGAGAAGGTTGTAAGCTTGTTGATCTTTTCAGTAATGGCTATATCATTGAGCTAGGGCTAGCACTAAATAAGGAAGTGATTTAGCTCTACCATGTGGTGGAGCTAGAATCCCTTAAAATCAAAAATGTTCACACTCACTTAAATTGTGGCCGGCCGAGCACTTTGGGCTCATAAGAGGCCTAATGCTATTACAATGACTACTCTCATAATATATCCATAAAGTACATCACTTAATAATTCATCCCACTTTTCTACCACACGCTCTTGAAGTAGGAGTCGCCATAAATACTCCGCCACACCATTACCGAGGCCCATCCAAATTGTAGTTTTAGACACTATTGCTTCATATCTTGAATGTATCTATCGCCGTGACTCCTTGATGTAAGGTAATGGTGGTAGATCTTGTTAACCCTAAGAGTGGGTTAACAAAGCTAATCAGCTTTCATGGTAATCTTGCCCTTCTCCCTACTCATGGATGGTGCTCCTACACCCATGTTGTCACTCCATGCTTTGAGTGGCCATAGCTAGTTCTTTGCAGTGGTATCAGAGCTTTTCATTGATCCCATTTCTCCCAAATTTCACCATGTTTTGATGCAAAAATTTTCAGCCACATTAGGTGCTTCAGGAAAACCCTGATTTTATCATCTTTCTTGCTCCAATCACTTCATACTTTATAACCATCATCTAGGCAACACTGCGAGAGAGTTATGGAGTATCTTGGACATTTGATTTGAGCCCTAGATTCACTATAGACTGGTGGTAAAATTCAGCAATGCCAGTGGTAATTTTCGTGAAGAAAGGACTAAAGAAGCTTCAATAGCAAGTTTAAATGATCCATTAGGCATAGCAATGGGTTGCTTAAGTGTTTTCTACCTTGTTGGAGTCCTTTTTCTTGAGGAATGAAGCCTATGGAGTCTCCAAAAACCTGCAAATACAGGCCTACATTTTTCTTTGACAAGACAAGGGTAATTTCTAACCTACATTCAAGACTATGGCTTCTTAGTGATATTTGAACAATTGCTAAGCTTCTCCTTGCATTTCTTGCTTGAATCTTGAAGTTCTTGAATCCTTCCTTAAGATGTAGGGCTTTCTTCCATAAGAAACCTTAATTTCTTGAAATTGGTCATTTTAACTTACCATTAGCCTTGTTTAATCATCATTAATTATACTAATGATACCATTACACAAGCTAATGCTTCAAATAGACCAATGATCAAGCCATTTGTCTCAAGTTTGGGGGTTTTTTATCAAATCCATACACCATTGGAACCATTTGATGCTTCTTTAATCATTGATGTGACATTCACGCCATTTCAGTGCTTGGGAATATCAAGAGACATGCCAATCCATATGCCTCTTGCTTCACCGTGTTTGTTATAGTGGTGTTGATGTTGTTTTGGACAATGAAGCTTGGGAAGTGAAAGGACTTACACTTTTGAAGTTCAAATCACACATCACATCACTTTGTACTCACATCTCAATTCTTAGTATTCAAGTGATATGTGAGGGTACCTTGGTAATTAGAGGAGAAGACAGGGGGAGCATGTCTTGAATCTTCTTTGCTACTATGAGTGCCATGGTAAATTGGTAAGGAAGAGGATTAGGTATCCAGAGTGAAGAAATGGCCCCAACTCTTGCCATTGGACTCTAAAGTTTGGTAAGAGAGTGGGAAGGCTTGTTGGCTAGGAGATTAACAAGCAAAGCTCTCCATCAATAATCAATCTAGGGCAAGCTCTGCATAGTACTGACATTCACTCTTTGTTCTTGACCAAGCAATAGCTTATCTTCAACAAGCCTGCCACATTTATCCCATCCATGTGTCTTTAACAAGCATGGCATATTGGGCTGGCCATGGCCACTAGCATTGGGAAGTAGCCTGCGTCAATAACCCGTGTTGACGCGGGCTGCTTCCCAATGGTAGTGACCATGGCCACAAGCCATGTGTTGATAGGTGTGCAATTATACTCTTCTCGTACTCATCATCATCCCTCTCTCAACTCATGTCAACGGCAAGGGAGAGGATTAGAAGATCTCTGGCCTCTTATGTTCTTAGTAGTAAATGGATTCAAGATACCTGTGCGTTTTGATGTGGCACAAAGAGACCTATTATAAATTCTTGACATGTAAGTATACAGTGACATGTACACTTTGATTTCCGTTTGGTTTTTATTTGGTTCATGGCTCTCACATGTATTGGTAGATTGTCAATATGAGTTAGTGCTTGAAAAACACATGGTTGTTGTAGGGTGAGAAAGCGTTGATTGCTTCGTCTTGCACATTGACTCTATTTTTGTGCTTTGAGTATGTTGCATGATTTGCCATTTAGGGCTATATGTTGAATTAAGAAGACTAAAATGAATTTAAAATATATCACGAAGGCTAAAATGAGAAGACTTAAATGAACTGGAGCACCTCATACTGCTACTAAGAAAACACCATTTGAGATAGTCTATGGTAAGGCTTTACCAACTCCTATGACTAGACTTCCACATTCTATAGAGGCTTTCTATAGAGGCTGTAAATTCCTTTGTTAGAGACTTTGATCAAATTCACCAGTTAGTAAATCTAAATATTCAAAAAGCTCAAGAAAAATACATGAAGTATACCAAACGTGTCATCTTTAATGAAGGCTATTATGTACTTCTTCGTATTGAGAAAAGGAGACTTAAATCTGTAGAGACCAATCCTGTAGTAAAGTTAGCACCTAGATTTTATGGAACTTTCAAGATAATTCCTGTTGAAATATATGATGTACAAGTGGTAATGGGTGAGAGAAACAGGTCATGTTGGTATGAACACACCCCAAATAAAGTGGCCGCCGCTTCTCGGAAGTGGCATATTGACCCCGACCCTGCAGATGTGCTCCTGAACTGGCCCATATGGGCATTGAAAAATATATAAATACTTATCCCACTGCTTAGGCTAAGATGAGACATATGATCTAAGCAAATCTAAAATTGTACGATTTGTTACTTTGGTTTGTCTATTAGATTTAAAATGAAAAGCAGTAGAGAAATCAAGTTTTGTTCCGAGATTATCAAATAAAGTAGTCCAAAAGTCACACAAAACTTTCTGTCTCTGTCAGAAATACTAATCTTTGGTAAATCATAATGCACAAACACTTGTTTAATGAAAACATGTGTAGCTTGATAAGCAATCAATGTCTTTTTGCAAAAAATAAAGTAAGCATGTTTGCTAAATCTATCAGCTATAGTCCAAATCATATCATTCTTGTTAGCAGTCAAAGGAAAATTAGGAATAAAATCCATACTTATTTATTCCCATGGTTCATTATAGGAATAGGTAAAGGCATAAGCAAACCAAATTTCTTTCCTTTACAACTCTTAATCTTTTAACAAACAACACATTCAAACATAAGCTTAGCAACATCTTTACACATAGTAGGTCAAAAGAAATCTCTGGCAACAACTATTTGCAAAATAGATGTGCTTCTCTATCCCCATAAAAATAATCATCAAGTTGACTAATCCATGACCACACAAGTTGACTAATCCATGACAACACCATTTTTGCATCCTTTTTTCCATCAAAAATCTGAAATGTGAAAGCCTTACAAAACAACTGATTTTCTTTTCTTTTTGTTACTCTTGCTCATGGAAAGTTGCTTTGATGGTACGTCTAATGTCAAAGTCGGATTCAACACTTCTAAATCATTTCCTGTTAGAGATTAGTTCTTCCAATTCTATCCTTTTAGCTTGTTCTTCATTTAATTGAGCTTGAAGAGATAGAAGTTGCTTGAGAATAGAAGAAGGTTGTGGGTTTGACATGATGAGGAATTAAGAAAGAAAAATAAAATTATAAAAGGTTGATAGTAATTAAGATAAGCAAATAAACAATGTGTGAGGAGTAGTACTTATGGTCCTTGCTTCGACTTTGTTGAAGTCGTATGTTAGCCCAATTTTTATGGAACAAGAATCCCAACTTCAAGTGTCACAAAGTCTGTAAGTGGCATTTGAAGCCTTCAAGAATGAATTGTTGAGAAGCCAAGAATTGCCTTAAAAGAATGTGTGTGACCATTCCATTTGAACATGTTTCCTTTCTTTGATATACTTTTCTTTGTGGACTTTGGCTTTTATGGGTTTTAGGTTAGAAAGCTTTAAAACTTTTGATAAGGCTATAAGATGAGAGATATATTATGAAGTTTTTTGTAAGCTTTTATAATGATAAATCATGTGGGGGTGTTAGTGCTTCAAGCTCTTAAGGTGTTAAGAGAGAGAAGTTGTAGCGCATTGAGGCTCTTAATACATGTTGTAAAAGCTTTGTAACATACTAGTGTCGCGACCCGTCTCCAATGGGGGGGGAGGAAGCATTTTCCATGTAGTTACAGGCAAAAGAAATATGTGTAAAATCACCCTTCCTTTCCTTTTAGAAGCTAGGCACATCGAGTTGCACACAAACACGCATAAATATGTATGTTCGTATTTATGTACATGTACGTATGTTCATATTTATGTACATGTACGTATGTGTACATGTACGTGTAATCCATTAGAACCATACATGCTACAACTGGAAGATATGTATATGTGTGTGTGTGGCTATGAATGCATGTGTGCATGTCACATACACACATGTAAATATTCGTCTGTGTATGCGTATGCACCCATAATATCCATAGATATTGTTCACACTCATACATATATGTATACATTGTCCTCAACTTGCCAACCTTCTATATAAACACATCATGATTTCTATATATATCCATATAGAAGCTTTTAAAGCACCAAACTTAGCATATAAATATACATCTAACATTACAAACCCGTAAAATGATGACAATCTGAACACACCTGAACACGGCTTTAAAACAATCTTCGGACCACTGGATTATCTCTCCTTGGTAGCCTATACCCCGCGCACCTCCAATTGGCAAAATGTATGCTAGAAAAAAACATTAGCATTGAAGATATAATTCTCGTTGAAAAAAAGTAAGATAAGGATAAAAGCTTACAAAACTCATTTGATGGATCAATATTTGAGGCGAGCGGCATTTGAACAGGCTCGTAAACAACAAATCAAAAAATTATGTATTGTTCGGTGCCTATGCATGAGGATCTTGTGCATTGGGAGGAGATGAACATGTAACCTTTGTATATCGGGATTTTCATGCAAATCATATTGATATATACACCAAAATGCCTCTGAAAAGCAAAAACGTATCGTGCATCCAAATATCCATTTCTATCTTGCAACTCTATAGTAGCTCTATCATGCAACATATCATAGTGAGGGATCTCGATCGGTTTACATCCACTTTCTAATATCAATAATATATGTGTATGTGGCAAAACTCTTTTTTGAAATTTAATAACAGAAACAAATCCCAATATCGTTCCAAATATTGATGTTTTTACCAATAAGTGCATCATGTCCTTATGCTTCTCATAAAAGGCACGTGCAATTAAGTCAGGTCGATCTTGGGCAACTTGACTCGGCAATAAAGCATTGGATATTTCATCCCACTTGGGATTTCAAGTAAAGGTGATAAACAGGTCAGGTTTACCCATCTTTCTAACAATAGTCATTGAATCTTGGTACAATATATGCATATATCTAGGCCCCCCACCAGTATATGTAGATGGCAGTACCACCCTACATCCAGCAATGCCGATAGAGACTCTATTAACCCCATCGCTTATATTAACATATCTGCAAGACCTTGGTATACTTCAACATGCAACGCTTTTTGGTTATTGCATATCCATACCAATCTAGATTCTTCCATGCTACTATATGCATCAACAATGTACTATTTTGCAAAAGACGACCACCGCATAAATGCATTTGTATCTTTCCTAATCTATAATCTATAAGCATAATATTGTCGTTGAGTTACGGTTATTGTATCCTCATTTGAGCCTTCTCTATTCCTACCATTGAGTGGAATTCCAACATGCCAACCATCCTCTCCTTGAGGAAATAGAAGAACATATAATAGAGGCATATATGAGCGATGCAAGCTAGATATTTTTTTATAGCACCTGTGTGCGACCTTATTTGAATGTCTCTATGCCCCACATGAAAATCATCTCCTTGACCCGGCATGATAACTACTACCTCACTTCCTGTAGGGACCAAGTATTGCCGTGAGGTTGATCGAGCTTCAGTGAGATGACCATTCTCAAATCTGCATGTGGACTTGACAGCAACATTTCTCTCATTGAACAAAGTGCACACTCATATGGATTATGTACATACATCATTGTTTGCAATCTTTCAATAATGTTATGATTTAAAGAGGCATCCCATGAAGTCTATTCTCTAATTCATGCTCTGTATCATACACATAAAGCTGAGCAAATCGAGGAGCCGTATCTCAGGTTTCATCAGGTATGACGACAGAACCAACATGATGATAGGTGGTACCATGGATTCGAAAATTGAATACTCCTCCTCCTCTAGTGAACTGACTAGCACCCAGTGATAATAATGCCAAGGCATTATTATAAGAGCGTATATTCTTTCTGTATTCCTTACTTGCATTATTATTACGCTCTTATAATAATGCCAAGGCATTATTATAAGAGCGTATATTCTTTCTGTATTCCTTACTTGCATTATTATTACCACGCAACAAATCCACCAATGTAGGAGGTGGATTTTCCAATGGTAGGAAAGAGACCTTCCCACTTCCACAAGAGTGTTTGGCCATATATTCTCCAAGCTTTCTTGACGCCTCATACTTCCAAATTATTGCACCACAAAAATGGTACTTGTAAATAAAGAAAGGCCTCCTAATAAGTGAAGAGTACAATCTCCAAAATATACCACCATAGTTGTTGGGGGCTTGACATTCAAGAGAGAGACAATGACATAGATATACAGTGATATATATATATATATATATATATATATATATATATATAGAGAGAGAGAGAGAGAGAGAGATAAAGGAAGGCAGAGTTGAAACATGTTGAGAGATGGAAAATAAGCGCGAAGACAAAATAGAAGAGAGAAGTATTAAATTTGAGAAAATAGAAATTTCATATATATCGCCAAAATGAAGAGCCAAATCTAAAAGTCAGAACATAATTTGACCCTTGATAAAAAAAACATCATCCCTCTCACAAAATCTCTAAGCAACTACCCTAGTTTCTAAAACACAGCACATCTTTTTTATAATTGCATTGAGTCGATTAACAGATATCTTTAGACTCAATACCTCCACGCCTAAAGAATGCACTTGATCTTTTAGAGAATCTCTGTGTTCTTTACAATGCCCATTACATCCATGTAGACATTCTCCAATTTAAACATGCATGTTGTCTATGAAAGAAATCATGTCTAGTTGGTTTGCCTACATGCGACCACTAGTGTCATGGACGCGATGGAGATGATGAGTCAACTCATCTCTTAACGTATCTCCCCTTTGGCTGCCGCTTCCATGAATCTCATCCCAAAGGACATCTAAGTACTCCTTGTAAATAAGCAACCAAAATTTTCTCAGTGCAGTCGCATGTATCCGCAATAGTTTGTAGACGTTTAGAGCTTGTTTGTCCAGATGGAGACCTTGACGGAGTAAGGTGTTTTGCAGCTCCTCGAACATTCATCAACTCAGGCGACGTAGACAAAGCTACTTCTCCATTAGAAGAATCATCCCCACAACCACTACATCTTTGGAGCGGTTGTTATCATTTTGAAGCTCCATTTGCTGAAATCCAAAACTAATATCTTAAAGCTCTACAATTATCTCTATGTATCTTTGCCAACATATACCTAACCCTAGTAACCTACATGTATATCGCAACAAAAAGAAGAACAGAGTGATACATATAATTGTCCATGAAAGGTTTTTTTGCTTTTTTAAGAATGTTTATCAATTAATATAAATGCATATATTCTCCAAGGCTACTACAATTTGTATATTCTATATATCCTGAACAATCTCAAAGGCAGAAGTCCAAAAAATGAAAAGTTTCTAACATATCAATATTACACTAATATTTGCAACTAGATTATCAACAACAAAACACTCATAAGATAGAAAGAGATATAAAAAGTATCTTGATGTACAACACAATCCTCTCTCTCTCTCTTTCTCTCTCTCTCTCTCTCTCTCTCTCTCTCTCTCTCTCTCTCTAGGTAATCCTCACTCTATGCATCCCTTTTTAACACAACAATTGAGAGAGACATTGATACCATCAAAATAACTATCCTCGAGTTAAAGAGAGAATTATACTTGAAAGCACCAACTTTGATTCAATCGTCCTTGTGCTTGCTTCTACACATTAAATAACAAACTTATGATCTCTCTAATTTTCTCACCCTCTCCTAATTATATTTCACACCAAATACAAAATAAAGCACAATAATAACTATTAGTATATTTCATGTGTGTGAGTATGTCAAAGAGAGAGAGAGAGAGAGAGAGAAAGAGACAGACAAACAATCAAACATATAGAAGGGGGAGAGAGAGAGAGAGAGAGAGAGAGTGAGTGAGAGAGAGAGAGAGAGAGAGAGAGAAGACCTATCCATCAATAATTTTAAATCTTATTATATTATCTTTACCAACTTTTTTCAATGGAATGCATTTCAATATTTCCCTAAAAATGAAGCGCTTTTCCTCGGAGCTCCTACATCTACTACCCACAATGTAAAAGCCATCTAATAATCCCAATGCCTCTTTGATTATAAAAGGAGCATGAGATTGTCATCTAGCCTATAACGATCTAAGACTATATAAATATATTGAGGATTAATATCATCCCACCCATCAAAGCCAAGAACTTCCCATTTTGGGCTACAATGATATCCAAAAAAGCCCAATCGGTGCATCTCCTCAAAGAAGATCGTATCCAATAATTTGTTATTGTTATAGGTCAACTTCAAGATATTTAATGACATGTCTCATGAAACATAATCAAACTATATATTAATAACAATCATGATATTTTTTATACTTAGAGATAGTAAGAAAGAATAAAAAATACTTATACAATCTACCACCAATGGTTACTAAATAATAACACAACGATATTTATTTTCGAAGGAGCTTATGCTTTGGGACACATTTGATAACCTCATCAAATACTTGTCGTGCTTGATCTCTATCACCATGGACATTATAGTCTATTTTATAACAATTAATCAAGCCCAAGCTTTCTTAAATAATCATAAGTGCAATATTTTCATCTAATTTATCTGAACCTAATCGTATAGTAATTTGGAAAACATCATTCCAATTAACAGCATAAACCGGCCATGGCCAACTTGGAACATGGAAATAACGATGCTCAAACTCAGCAACCAACTTCACCCTTTCCTCAAAGGAAAGAGTGCTTCTCATGTGCTAAAAAAAATGCAAGTCACCTCTTCCATCTATCAATCATACATACAATTATATAAGTAAGTAGAAGCATGAATACTATATACGTCGATGTGTGTCAAATATACTAATGCAAATACATTGTGTGTGTACATGGATGTTTGGACCTATACATTTGGGTGCTTAACCTTTGTGTGTGTACATGTGTGTTTAATTAAAGACACATAAGTACACACCCTTTTCCTTGCTATTGGAGAGTTTCTCTAACCAATCCACCCTCCCTAGGTGTAAGTGCAACTTGGATTCTTATAAACCTACTATATAAAACACATGGCACAATGCACTCTACAAAGATAACACACAAAAATCCTCCCAACGAACAAACAAACTTAAGACGCAAAAAAAAGCCCTACCTTTCTTTTACTCACACACACACACACACAACAACAAAAACCACACACACACACACACACACTCACTCACTCTCTCTCTCTCTCTCTCTCTCTCTCTCTCACACACACACACACACACACACACACACACACACATGCCGTTTCAAAATTTAAGAAAATTTATTTTTTTAATTTATAAAATACATAAATATATATATATGATTATTACGCACACAAATATATATAAGATAATTATATAAACACACACAAATAAATAACACAGACATAAGATAACTATAAATACATGAATTATATATATATATATATATAATTATTACGCACACACACATATAAAAGATAAATATAATTACATATATATATGTGTGTATATATACATATATATACATACATAAATGTATGTATGTATGTATACATACATACAAATGTACATAAATGAATTATACACACACATAAATTATATATGTATACATATATATGTACATATAAACACAAACATAAATAAATCACACACACACACACACACATACACACAAAAGAGAAATACAATGCAAGACATATGCAAACTTTAAGAACGCACAACAACAACCACACACACACACGCTCACACACACTTTTCTATTCTCAAAACTAAAATATTTTTCTCGCCAAAATCACACTCACTCTCTCTCTCTCTCTCTCTCTCTCTCTCTCTCTCTCACACACACACACACACCACACACACACATGCCGTTTTTAAAAAAAAATAAAATTTATTTTATTATATATATATATATATATATATATATATATATATTAACACACACATATATATATTATACACACACATAAGATAACTATAAATACATGTATTATACATATATATATAATTATTACACACACACACACATATAAAAGATAAATATAACATATATATATGAGTGTATATATACATATATATGTATATGTATGTATATATACATACAAACAAATGTACATAAATACATATATATACAAACATAAATATATATCAACACATACACGTAAAAGATAAATATAATGCAAGATTTAGAGAAGAAGACAATGGATCTTTGCTAAGATGATGCATGAAAAGGATAATAATGTGTTTATTGATACACATGATGAACATTATCACCATGAGGAGGAGGAGGACATGGTTGACATAGAGTTGGTTTATATGTATACATATACAGACAAATATATATCAACACATAAATAGATTATACACACACACAAATTATATATGTATACATATAAACACACTCTATGTATACATATGATGAACATTATCACCATGAGGAGGAGGAGGACATGGTTGACATAGAGTTGGCTTATATGTATACATATAAACACACTCTATGTATACATATGATGAACATGGTTGACATAGAGTTGGTTTATTATGTATACATATACACACAAATATATATCAACACATAAATAGATTATACACACACACAAATTATATATGTATACATATAAACACAAACATAGAGTTGGTTTATATGTATACATATAAACACACTCTATGTTAAAATAACACACACACATACACACTCTATGCCCTCAATTAGATGGAATTTAGTTAGGAGTTTTTTGGCATTTTACCCCTGCTTGCCTACTCTCATGTGTATGTACACATGTGCATGTGAACCTGTGGGTCTTTGTGTGTGTGTGTGTGTGTGTGTGTGTGTGTGTGTGTGTGTGTGTGTGTGTGTGTGTGTATGCATGTATGTGTGTGCATATATATGCATATAAGTGCTTGTGCATGTACACACGTGAACGTCACGTGTGGGTGTGCGTGCGTGCGCGCGCGCGCGCCGTGTGTGTGTGTGTGTGCATACATGCACGCGCTCTTATGAAGTGTAAATAAGGGGAAAGAAGAGGGCACTACTAAAGGATGATCAATTATATGAAATGATATTACTATACACAAAGCCTATGCTTATGAGGGATATGATTTTTCAAAATTACTCTAGTAAGGATAATTACTCTTTGAGTGGTGATATTGTTTATTAAATACTTCATTTTAAAGATGAACACTTAAAAAAAACAACTCTCAACTTACATACAAACTTTGCACTCACAAACCCCCATAAAATACACACTCTCTCCCTCTCTCTCTCTCTCTCTCTCTCACACACACACACACACACACAATTTGAAAAAACCCACCCACACACCCACAAAATACTCTCTCTCTCTCTCTCTCTCTCTCTCTCTCTCTCTCTCTCTCTCTCTCTCTCACACACACACACACACACACAATTTCAAAAATCCACACAGACCCACAAAATACTCTCTCTCTCTCTCTCTCTCTCTCTCTCTCTCTCTCTCTCTCTCTCTCTCACCCACACACACGCACACACCATAATTAAAAAACTTGAATAGCAATTAAAAAAACTCTCTAACACACACGGCACACACACACACACACACACACACACACCCCACTCAAACTAGTAAAACATTTTTTAAAAAACTAAAAACAATTAAAAATCCACCCACACCCACAAATTACACACTCTCTCTGTGGGTGGGTGTATGTGGGTGTGTGCATATATATACACATGTGTGCTTGTGTATGTACACATGTGGGGGTGTGTTTGTGTGTGTGTGTGTGTGTGTGTGCGTGAGAGAGAGAGAGAGAGAGAGAGAGAGAGAGTACATGCATGCGCTCTTATGAAGGGGGAAGGAAAGTGGGCACAGCTAAAGGTGATCAAATTATATGAAATGATATTACTATACACAAAGCCTATGCTTCTGAGGGATATGATTTGTCAAAATTACTCTAGTAAGGATAATTACTCTTTGAGTTGTGATATTGTTTATTAAACACTTCATTTTAAAGCATGAACACTTAAAAAAAAACAACTCTCAACTTACATGAAAACTTTACATTCACAAACCCCCATAAAATACACACTCTCCCTCCCTCCCTCCCTCTCTCTCTCTCCCTCCCTCCCTCCCTCCCTCTCTCTCTCTCTCTCTCTCTCTCTCTCTCTCTCTCTCTCTCTCTCTCTCACACCCACACACACACTTGCTATTCAAATTAATAAAAAAATTTAAGAACTTTCAACATATTAAAAAAACTATCTAAATCTTCACACCCACACACGCACACACCACACAATTAAAAAACTTGAATAGCAATTTAAAAAAATCAACATTTTAAAAAAATAAAAAATAATTAAAAACCCCCACACACACACACACACACTATTTCAAAAACCCACACAGACCCACAAAATACTCTCTCTCTCTCTCTCTCTCTCTCTCTCTCTCTCTCTCTCTCTCTCTCTCTCTCTCCCCCACACACCCACGCACTTGCTATTCAAATTAATATAAAAATTTAAGAACTTTCAACATATTTAAAAAACTATCTAAATCTTCACACCCACACACGCACACACCACACAAGTAAAAAACTTTAATAGCAATTAAAAAATAACATTTTAAAAATTTTAACATTTTAAAAAAAAACTAAAAACAATTAAAAACCCACCCACACCCACAAAAATAAACTCTCTCTCTCTCTCTCTCTCTCTCTCTCTCTCTCTCTCTCTCTCTCTCTCTCTCTCTCTCTCTCTCTCTCTCTCTCTCTCTCTCTCTCTCTCTCTCTCTCTCTCTCTCGGACTATTGGCAGGCTACGCAGGTGCAAACAGTAAGATGCATTGCCAGTTCTCAGTTCTAGCCCCTTTTCCCCCACAGTAAGGTGTATTGCCAGTTCTCAGTTGTGGCCCCTTTTCCCCACAGTAAGGTGCATTGCCCGTTCTCAGTTCTGGCCCCTTTTCCCACCCACCCTTGCTCAGGCCCCCAAGGTAGCAACTAGTAGGAGGAAACATGTCTCAACCCCTAGAGGGGGAACAGGATGGTGAGACAACCTTTCACACCCCCACGAAGGCACCAAATGCCTACCGTCACAGAAGACTAAGGGAAGGAATCATGTCCCCTGGCTCACGAGGATTACGAAGATGGCCCGATGAGATGAGGCCCTTTATGAGGAGCTACAGCTTCACATAAGGACAGAGATGAACACCATGCGACAGGAGCTTGAAAAGGAATGGACCAAGCAGATGCATGCCCAAAGGAAAGTGATATACGAAACACTGAACAAATTGAGGAAGTCAACCCATGGATTGAAGTAGTAAAAAAACAGAAGGATACACCAAATAAAGTAGAGGTGATGAATGTTACATTGGAAGAGGAAGCCAAGAGACGGGTGTGAGGCAGCTCAAGAACACAAGAAGGCCACTATAGCTCGCCGACTCACCACCTTCAGAACACTCACAAGCACAAGGGGCACCACCAGCTTCTCTGGCTGGAACACAATCCGCTTAGAGCAACACCACACACTGTTACACTACTCAAAAAGCAAACAGATAGGGCACATCAACTATTGCTTACATTCCAATGAGCAGATACAGAGAAACAACCCTCACACGGGAAGAAAACCAAGAGTAACCATGGCACATATGCACAGAACTCTCACATTCACTCTCTTCCTCTGTCTCACTGGAGCTTCGTCTGCACTGGCCTCTGCAGCAACTTCACCAGGCTCACAAGGCGGCTCCTTATACCCTTCAGCTTGTATTGACAGTCCACCTGCAGCCCACGCTACCCCAGAGACCTCCAAAGAGTCAGAGGGTGGCCTCTCCCATTCATCCCTCTCCACAGCATCTGTCCGCTTTTCTATTTCAAAGGTGGCCTTCTACGCTTCACACTGGGGAGGCTCACCACCTCTGCAGCCCTCTCTGTCTGACTACCAGCTGGTCTACAACACACAAGGCGGATCTCACCAGGTTCTAAGCCGTCTTCGAGCACCTACTGCTGCAGCCACTTTGCAAGGCCACTCATCCTCTCTGCGGCTGCAATAGTACCCATCTCCACAGAGCCTATGCCTTCACGCCTTCACCTCACTAACCTTCACCTCCTTGTTGCAGAGCCGCTCACATCTCCTAGTGGCCAGCCACAGCTACGCCCTCTACACATGCGCTGTCAACCATGAACTCACGACCCCTCGCATCAAGGACCCCCACACGTCTGCAGCTGCGCTCCACATGATCATGAGGCGGCCAACTTATCTCCTTACCCATTTGCTGTAGAGCCTCGTTAGTCGCCGTGAGCAGCCATCCTTATCCAAGACCCTTATCACAAGGCGACTCTCTTTTTGCTGGGCGATTATTCCTTCGAGCACCTTTCGCCGTTCGCTCCAGAATCCTTCCAGGCGGCCTTTGCCCCATGACTGCAGCGCTTGCCTTTCTCTTGCCGCTGAGCCTCACTCTCCCTTGTCTGCTCTGCTATACGGAGGGTCTCTGCTTGCGCCTCTGCTTTCTCACTGTCACCCTTGACACCTTATCAACAGCAAGCGCGTTCTTCTTTTGGACCCCTTCACCGTCGCGCGTTCCCCGCTCCAAACAGTGGTTCTTCTTTTCTTCTGCCACCCGCTTCTGTGCCAGGTTCCTCTCACCTTCTTTTTTTGGTTGGCACCTTCCACCACCTCCTTCACGCCGTCACCTTTCTAGATATCAAGCTGGCGACCATCCAGCCTTCCATGTGGCCCCCTAAAACCATGGCCATGTGGATTATATATATATGTATTCTCTTTTTTTTTAAAAGCTTAATAATGGCCATACCCTCAATGGCTTCTTCTTCTCTTTATTTTCCCAGAAGATACGGTGCCCATAATTTCCAAATAAATGCGAGAGTTACCCGCAGTCTTCATCAGCATCATTGTTTCCAAACCCGACATTTCTCATTCGGTGCCCTCTTTTTAGTAACCATCTGTACACCACATTATTGCCATGAAAACTTTAGATCTCCAGGACTTTCTCTGGAAAAAAAACACGTGCAAATACCAGCTCACAACAAAACCACTCAGGCTATACATTTGCCAGGGCATTCAGGGCAAATTTTTTTGCAAACCATCCACACCATATGTACACTGACTCAAAACAGCTTTACAGAAAAAAACCTGACATACTTTGCCCAACCCCCAGCCTGCTGAATCATTCATGATCAGCAGCAAAAAGCATTTCTACACTTAAATCCATATCCAAAAACTGCCCTTCATCTGGAATCACATCTTCAGACACTCCATCCTGCACAATTACCATCAGACGTGCATAATACTTCTTCAGCCTGTATCCATTTACCCTGGAAGCATGTAAAGTCCCATCTAAGTCTGCCAATTGATAAGTGCCATTTGCAAATCCTTGTATCACCAAAAAAGGTCCTTCCCACTTAATTTGAAACTTTTTATGAAAGGCATTATCCAGTCTGCTATTATAACGTAATACCAGATCATCCTTCATAATTCCTTTGCTTTTAATCTTCTTGTTGAACTACACCAGCATCCTTGCCTGCATATCTTCATAATGCTTCAAAGCATTATCTCTGTTCAGCTGTGCTTCTTGTAAATATAATAGCCGCTCTTTAAAGACATCTTCAGGTTCTTCCAAAAGCTTTCCCAACATTTTAACAGCTAGTATCTCCACCTCAATAGGCAATAAGGCTTCTTTCCCATAAACCAGATAAAATGGAGTGAAACCTGTACCAGTCTTAATTGCTGTTCTGTATGCCCACAAGGCAGCAGGCAACTCCAGATCCCAATTCTTGCCTTGTTGCTCTGTCACCTTAGATAAAATCTTGATCAATTCACCATTGAACCGCTCATTCAGGCCATTACACTGTGGATAGTAAGGTGTGGTAAAACTGCGAGACTGATCTTCATTTTTGTACACAAATAATCCATAAGCTCTGCTCTGAAACCTGGACCCTGATCAGAAAGCAATTCCAATGGCACACCAAACTTACAGCAGATATCCTGATATACAAACTTTGCTACCTCCTTAGCAGTAATTTGTTTCACTGCCTTTACTTCCGCCCATCTAGAAAGGTAATCAACTGCAGTCAAGATGTAACATTTCCCTCGGCTGGTAATAGGCAATGGTCCCACAGCATCAATTCCCCATTTTTCAAAAACATCAGAAGCAAGAATTGTCTTCCTCATTTCAGGCTTTAATATCCGTTTACTGTGAGCTTAGCATTGTTTGCATGACCTGCACCAATGATTAACATCCTTATGTATACTTGGCCATACATAACCTTCTTGCAATACCTTATGCAAGGTAATCTTTGAGGCAAAATGTCCACCGCATGCTCCTTCATGGTTTTCCTTAAGAATTTTGTAGATTTCTTCCTTCCAAGGTATCCTTCGCATTATCAAATCAATTCCCTTCAAATACAAAGCATCACCAACCATCATATACCTTGCAGCTTTCCTGATGAAACCATATTTTTTTGATCTGTCAATACCATTAGGAATCATCCCTGTTAACAAAAACTCCTCAACATCCTGTAAATTCTCCCTGCCACAATAAAATGATGCATGAGCTTTAAGAACAAAAACTTCACCAATCATTCCTTGGGCTGCTTCATGAGCCTCCTCATTATGGCCTCGATCCACATGCTTTAGACTCCAAGCTTCAAATTCCTTTAGGAGACCCTTAATCTTGAAACACATTTCTTTGAGTAACATATTCTTTGACTTCCAAACTCCCAATACCTGTTTTACCACAAGCAACGCATCTCCTCGAATGCGAATCCTGTGTACACCATGCTTCAAACATATTTGCAATCCAACTTCCAAAGTCAGATACTCCGCTTCATTGTTGCTATGTGCATCCACCTTAACACCCTTCTTAAAAACAAGGCAACCCTGTGGATCATAAAGCACCAAACCTCCTGAGGCTGCATCATGGCTTTTCTTATAAGAACCATCAAAATATAATAAGTGTGCATTCACCAACTCAGCCGCATCCTCAACTGGCTTCTTGATGGTTTCCTCCTTTATAAGAAGAGGACTCTCCTTATATGTCAGTAGATCAGCTAAGGTAGCCCTGGTACTCTCTTCCACCAAGAATGAGAAAGTAAATTCCTGCAGCTCAATCACCCACTTCATCATAGCTTTAGATAAATTTGTGCCATTTATCAACTGAGGCAAAAAAGTGTAGCTCGTCAAAAACACAAAGGGGCGAGGCAGTAAGTAATGGCGGAACCGTCTACATGCATATAGTACACTAACCATAACAAGTTCCACCTCTGATAGCAACCTCTCTCTGGCAAGTTTTACTCTGCTAGCACAGTAGACTGGTTGCATATAATGTGATTCTTTCCCCTTCTGTAACAGCATGGCTCCAATTACATCTTCACCTACTGAAAGATTGACATAAAATACCTGTTCCCAATTAGGTACCTGCATTGTAGGAATAGCTCCCAACACCTCTTTCACTTTCTGGAAAACCATCTCACATTCCTCCGTCCAATGCAAAGGATCATGCATTGCTGCTTGCTGCAAAGGATATAACAATTGTGAAGATAGAGAGATGAATCGAGCCATATACTTCACCTTTTGCACAAAAGTAGCCAGTTGCCTTGTATTTTTTGGTGTAGGAAGAAGAAGAAGAGACGACTTTATCAGGATCTGGATCAATACCATTCTCTGAAATAACATGGCCCAAAAGCTTCACCCTCGGTTGAGCTAAAAAACACTTTTTTGGATTTAATTGACCACCACACTCATCATAACGCTGAAAAACTGTAGCCAGCTTATCACAATGCTCTTGCCTGGAGCTGTATATACAAAAATCATCAATAAAATCCTTCACAAACTTATTCAAAAAAGGAGATAATACCCAATTTGCCCTTCTTTGATAGTAGGCTGGTCCATTCATCAATCCAAAAGGAAGAACTTTATAGCAGAAACACCCCCACGGTGTAATGAAAGTTGTCTTGCGCTGATCTTCTTCTGCAATCTTTAACTGGAAATAACCTGAATACCCATCACAAACACTATACCTTTCATATCCAGCTACAGTGTCCAAGATCTCATCCAAAAAAGGTAGGGGGTAAGAATCCTTCTTCGTAGCAGCATTCAAAGGCTTGAAATCCACACATATATGCCACCTGCCATCCTTCTTTGGACTCACCACTGTAGGACTTACCCACTCAGCTGTATCCACTGGTGTAATGAAACCTGCACTCAACAGCTTATCAACTTCCTCTCTCAGGGCCTGCATTTGTTCTCGTCCCATCCTGCGAAGCTTCTGCCTAACTGTTTTTACACCTTCCTTCAATTCAATCCTCAAGTCTGGCCCTTTAAATCCTCGAATCTCTCTATAAGAAGTGATGAACAATTCTGGAAAATGAGAAAGCATATTAGCATATCTAACCTTTTCTCCACTCGAGAGATCCGGACTCAGCATTCCTTCAATCAGCTCCTGCTTCTTCTTCACTTCTATCTTTGGCTGCAGTAATTCCTCGATCACTTCATATGACCCCATAGTATCTTCTCCCTCAGCACCCACTTCATGCACTTCTTTTTCTTCATTACTTTGTTGCTCTGATAAAAGAAAAGCCACATCTGCCCCTTCTCCACTAGAAGCAGTGGTCGATGAATCCGTCTCTGATTCAGAAGTGGTAGTGGTAGTTTCCTCTTCACTTGAATCCTGTGGCCTCTCCCACACATCATTTAAAGATCTCCTACTATGCATCTCAAAAGATTTTTTATTACCCTGCTTATTATGCAAAGAAATGGTCCCATACCTCCAGTCTTGTACTGCACCCACCACTCACAACCAGGGTCGTCCAAGAATGATTGGAAAAGCACCCAGACCCGCAGGCATCACATGAAAATCTACAGTAGCTTTGACATTAAAAGCTTCAATGTCCAATTCCTTTATCATACCAAGACATTTTACCTTTTGATGATTAGCCATCCTGATTCGAAACCCAGAAACCCCAGACACCCTCAAGCCTGACTGCTCCACACATGATTGGGTAATCACACAGATTTGAGTGCCTCCATCTATATAGGCCTGACCAAGGCTCCTACCTTTACTCCACACCTCCACAATAGGGCAAATATCTGGAAGCTCTTCTAAAGATAGTACCTTGACTGACCTCTTCTCTGACTCCTTTTCCATTGGATTCACCAGTCTCTTCCATTGTCTTCTTAATTTTGGCACCATCTCCACCAACTGCCCAAAGGTGATGTTTGCCTTCCTATTTACCAAATCAGATTTCAAGTCATAGCTGGTTTGCCCATCCCCCAGTGGGCTGGAACCTTCTACGAGGCTTCCGTTTCCTTTTGGCTTTCACATCTTCTCCTTCCTGCTGCTTCCCCTTCTTACGGCTGGGTCCAGCCACCCCTTTTCCTTCTCTTTCATCTGTTGTGCGCTTGCCAACAGGCATCACATCCCCTTCTTCTCTCACCTGAACATTCTCCAGTGTAACAACATTCATAACCTTTGCCTTCCCCTTCTCCTTAGCTGTAATTCCACTGGGGCCTGCTTGATCCCTGATATCAATACCATATCATTTGACCTATCAGGTAACTGTGAAGGTTGTGGGGACATATCACCACCCATGCGCTGAGGCTTATCACAATCTGTACTCAGATGACCAAGCTCACCACAGTTCCAACATGTAGGGATGAAATGACGGCCCCTACCGCGACCACGTCCATACCTTGCTTGTCCATCTCCCCCTTCATGATTGTTGCCACGGCCTCTACCACGTCCACCACCTGTACTTCCCATTAAATTTAAGCTCAAATTCTTCAACCATTTGTTTCATATCCTGCTGCAATCCCTCATCAGAACCTGGACGAACCATAGGTACTCCTTGACTAACTTGAGGTACCATCTGCATAGCTTGGGCTTCAGTGGGCTTCATCCTCTCGATCACTGCACTCATGGGTGTAGCCTCCACTCTACGAATCTCCGGCTGTGCTACAACTGGAATCATCCCCAGCTGATTCATTCGTTGCAGCTTCCAATCTTTTGACTTAGCAATATCTACTGCATCTTCAAAAGACCTGGGCTTCTTCAATTCCACTTTCCAGCGAATACTCCTCTTAAGCCCGGCTACAAACTTGTTTTTCTTCATCATATCTGGCGGTACCTAGTCTTCCCCTAAAGCCCTGCATAGAGTTTCCCATAACAAAGAAAATTTCTTCATATAATCATCTAATGATTCAAACTCACCTTGTGTCAGAGCTTGCACCTCATGCCAAACCTTGTCGGGGTCTTCCACCTTCTTGAACCTGTTGCTAAGTGCTGTCTTTAATCCATTTTCAGTCATATCTAGATGTGGAACAGCAACCCTCAAAGACTCCTCATAAGTCCTATACCAGGTCCTTGCATCCCCTTTCAAACAGATGCTCAGAAGCCGCAACACCTGTACCGACTCATTAATATGGTTGCTTATGCATGCAACCTCCATCCTTTCCAAGAAGTCTACCACATCCTCATTAGGGCTACCATAAAACTCTGGATAAGACATCATTTTCACCCCCCAAACTTCACCTCAGATCCCAAGAAAGCACCTTCTCTGAAACTCTCAACACCTAGGGCACACACCCTGACAACTGAAGGAAATAACAGTGCAATCCTCAGTGAAACAATGTTTGGAAAGAGCCACTCCTCAGTGGGGGCACCAGAAAGATGTGAGGCAGCTCAAGAACACAAGAAGGCCACTATAGCTCGCCGACTCACCACCTTCAGAACACTCACAAGCACAAGGGGCACCACCAGCTTCTCTGGCTGGAACACAATCCACTTAGAGCAACACCACACACTGTTACACTACTCAAAAAGCAAACAGATAGGGCACATCAACTATTGCTTACATTCCAATGAGCAGATACAGAGAAACAACCCTCACACGGGAAGAAAACCAAGAGTAACCATGGCACATATGCACAGAACTCTCACACACACTCTCTTCCTCTGTCTCACTAGAGCTTCGTCTGCACTGGCCTCTGCAGCAACTTCACCAGGCTCACAAGGCGGCTCCTTACACCCTTCAGCTTGTATTGACAGTCCATCTGCAGCCCACGCTACCCCAGAGATCTCCAAAGAGTCAGAGGGTGGCCTCTCCCATTCATCCCTCTCCACAGCATCTGCCCGCTTTTCTATTTCAAAGGTGGCCTTCTACGCTTCACACTGGGGAGGCTCACCACCTCTGCAGCCCTCTCTGTCTGACTACCAGCTGGTCTACAACACACAAGGCGGATCTCACCAGGTTCTAAGCCATCTTCGAGCACCTACTGCTGCAGCCACTTTGCAAGGCCACTCATCCTCTCTGCGGCTGCAATAGTACCCATCTCCACAGAGCCTATGCCTTCACGCCTTCACCTCACTAACCTTCACCTCCTTGTTGCAGAGCCGCTCACGTCTCCTAGTGGCCAGCCACAGCTACGCCCTCTACACATGCGCTGTCAACCACGAACTCACGACCCCTCGCATCAAGGACCCCCACACGTCTGCAGCTGCGCTCCACATGATCATGAGGCGGCCAACTTATCTCCTTACCCATTTGCTGTAGAGCCTCGTCAGTCGCCGTGAGCAGCCATCCTTATCCAAGACCCTTATCACAAGGCGACTCTCTTTTTGCTGGGCGATTATTCCTTCGAGCACCTTTCGCCGTTCGCTCCAGAATCCTTCCAGGCGGCCTTTGCCCCACGACTGCAGCGCTTGCCTTTCTCTTGCCGCTGAGCCTCACTCTCCCTTGTCTGCTCTGCTACTACGGAGGGTCTCTGCTTGCGCCTCTGCTTTCTCACTGTCACCCTTGACACCTTATCAACAGCAAGCGCGTTCTTCTTTTGGACCCCTTCACCGTCTCGCGTTCCCCGCTCCAAACAGTGGTTCTTCTTTTCTTCTGCAGCGCTTGCCACCCGCTTCTGTGTCAGGTTCCTCTCACCTTCTTTTTTTGGTTGGCACCTTCCACCACCTCCTTCACGTCGTCACCTTTCTAGATATCAAGCTGGCGACCATCCAGCCTTCCATGTGGCCCCCTAAAACCATGGCCATGTGGATTATATATATATGTATTCTCTTTTTTTTTAAAAGCTTAATAATGGCCATACCCTCAATGGCTTCTTCTTCTCTTTATTTTCCCAGAAGATACGGTGCCCATAATTTCCAAATAAATGCGAGAGTTACCCGCAGTCTTCATCAGCATCATTGTTTCCAAACCCGACATTTCTCATTCGGTGCCCTCTTTTTAGTAACCATCTGTACACCACATTATTGCCATGAAAACTTTAGATCTCCAGGACTTTCTTTGGAAAAAAAATGCGCGCAAATACCAGCTCACAACAAAACCACTCAGGCTATACATTTGCCAGGGCATTCAGGGCAAATTTTTTTGCAAACCATCCACACCATATGTACACTGACTCAAAACAGCTTTACAGAAAAAAACCTGACAACGGGCTACATGTATGTGTAGTTGGGTGGGAAGATAAGGGAAATCCCCAACAGGATGCAAAAGCTCTTACAACAAAAATTGGAGCCACTATGTTTGGTGACTTAGAGAAGAAGAAGGCCTCCATCTCCAAAAGGATGGCCCTTAAGGGGGAAAAGATTTATTTGGATGAGGACCTTACACCGGCACAGATAGCACACCGGAAGGAACACATGCCGCGTGTGCTTGAGGCAAGGAAAGAGGGGAAATGGGCGGTATACAGAGATGGCCGAGTCATCATTACGGAGAGGAGGCCCGCTTGATGGTGCACGGCCTATGAGACCTTGCAATTCACGGTGTGGAATTGCAACGGAGCCCTTAGAACAAATGCAGGATACTTTGAGGATACTTTCCATCAGTGCACAAACAAGAGGCCTCCTGAAGTCTGGGGTTATAGATGGGAATCAGTTTTTTGCCCTTAGCCACGCACAGTGGGAGGTACCAGAGGATCTGGAGGAGTGGCAATACTTTACAGGGAGGAGCTTCGTGACAAAATACATGTGGTACATAGAGATGTAGATACAAGGTACATGTGGGTCCGAATATGCAGAGAGGGGCTCCGCAAGCTATATGTGGCGGTATGCTACTTTCCCCCAGCCCATTGCACCATTAGGAGAGTCACCCTATATACCACTATATGATGATATCATGAGGTTTGCCAACATGGGAGACATATTACTATTGGGAGACTTTAATGCACGTACAGGCACAGAGCAAACAGAATTGTATGATGATACTCAAGAGGCTATGTACCGGGAGATCACGGCAGAGGATGTAGAGTTGTAGAGATTAGCACATGATGAGGGGGAGATTACAGATTATGGCAGGCATTTTTTCACACTCGGGAGTGCACATGGGTTGGTCATATACAATGGCTTATCGAGATGGCAAGGATCAAATGCTTTCACACTGGAACTCTAAAGGGGGAGCGAGCACAGTGGACTACTTGATGTTTGGGATCTCCTTCATTGATACCTGATGTGCGGGGTTTCACGATTTCCAGTAGGACCATTGGCATAGCAGCCAATCATGCATACCTGAGTTTCAGAGATGGGCCAACCACTCCTCTACCCAGGTACCTGAGATATCAGTTTACACGTGAGACAGTTGGGGCTTATCGAGATGCAGTATCTGATGGCTTGTTCACTTTAGACCCGCATAGCCCTCTGGACGAGATCACGAGAGGATTGGAAGGTGTTCTACATGCATCCACCTCATATGCGTTTCCCTGCACTATGATCCCTTCCACCTACCCCCGCAGCACTGCCCCACAGAATAGTTGGTATGATAATGAGTGTCGTGAGACACGAGCACAGCTACAGCGTGAGATTGCCATTGGGTCTCACACGCATAGATAGGCCAGGATGATATTTCGGCGCCTTGTGTGGAGGAAGAAACGAACCTATCTGGCTAAGCTAGTGGAGGAGATCTATCAACTCTTCCTGGGGAAGGACAGTAAGAGGGCATGGAAGATGTTTCAGGAGAGACAGCCTGGTACTCCGATTACTGCACCTAAAGCATGGCATACTTATGCTAGAGAGCTATATGATGCACCAGGACAGCCCCTCACCCCCCTCCACTGGGAGCTAGACCTGGGAGCTAGACCGGCTAGCAGTACCTTTTTTACTATGCGAATGGTGCTAGATGGGATAAACAGGTTACAGAATGGAAAGGCACAGGATCATGATGGGATAGTTGGAGAGCACTTCTCATATGCACGAGATACTTTGGCTCCGCTCATCATACATGTGTTTAATTGTGCCATTTGTGAGGGTTTTTATAAGCTGGACAGAGCATATCATTGTACCACTCTTTAAGAGTGGGGACCCCATGGTACCAGGCAACTACAGGACAATCATGATTGGTCATTACTTGGCCAAATTATATGGCTCTATATTGGAGCCGATGGGCAGAGAGGCATGGTCATCGAGCACATGGACATGCTGGCTTCAGGAGAGGATTTACTACCTTGGATCACATACTGACACTTCAGGCACTTATTGAAGAGGGCAGGGCACATAAGAGAAGGATATACTACTGCTTTGTGGACTTTCGCAAAGCCTTCGATACCGTACCACGTGCTAGGCTTATGCACAGATTGCATGACATTTAGGTACCCGAGGATATGCAGTGGGGGATATATGCTTTTTGTATGAGTCTGTGAGACAACAAGCAGAGTCCGAGCTCCAGGCGCACGGACTATCTGATAGGGTGACCAGCACAATAGGGGTGAAGTAGGGAGGCCCGCTATCACCCACCCTCTTTGGACTGTACATTGATGCGGTCTTTGATTATGTAGACAGATTGGGAGGCCCAGGGGCATGCCTAGCCAGGGTGTTAATACCCATCTTCTTATATGCTGATGATATTGTTCTAATCTTAGACTCTCCGGAGGGATTACAGAGACACGTGGATGCATTACAGGATTTCTGTGCGGATAGAGATCTGATAGCGAACCTTGGGAAAACCAAGGTTATGGTGTTTAACACCACACAAGCATGGGTGACGAGATCAGAGCCTCAGTTCACTTTCCGAGGGTAGCCAGTAGAGTACGTCAGGTCATATGTCTACCTGGGAGTTACTTTCAGAGGACCGCGTTTCTCCCTAAAGGAGGCAGTAGCAACTAGATTAGCTCGAGGGCATGCAGCCTTGGGGGCACTTGAGGGCACTTGAGAGGCAGTGTGCACACATACAGTTTCAGGAGCCACGCACCAAATTGTGGCAATTTGATATGCTTGTCACATCGACCCTCCTATACGAAGCTCTAATTTTGGGACCCAGTATACATCATAGATCTCAGAGAGGGACAGATGAGGGATGGAGGCAAATGGAGAGACCACTAATTATGATGATTGCTTGCATGATTCGGAGGAAATCATCAGTACCACATGAGATTGTTCGGGCTGAGCTGGGTGCCCCACCAGTAGTAACCGAGGCCCTATTCCAGGCAGTTACCTTTTTACAGCGGCTATGGGAGCTCCCTCAACAGAGATACTCCCGATTGGCATTGACCTCATCCATACAGTTGGCAGAGGATGGAGATACTCATTGTTGGTATGCTCGGATGAGATCATGGTTTGACCTACACGATTTGCGGATAGAGGCACTACCACCCTTTCAATACAGTCTGGATTGTCCATTTTTGGATCTCACCCACTCAAAGCAAAACCACGTGATCAAGATGGATATCATCAAAGTGGACACAGAGAGGACATGGACTAGCCCCCTTGAGCCCTTGGGCACGAAAAATGGCTCATTACAAGAGCCATTTTCTACACCTCTCACCGGCGGATGATTTTATCACCCGCCCGGCGTACATGGGATGTACACCTATCACATGGGATACATTGTGCCATTGGACAGATCTGGACCTCATCACACCAGCTGCAGATTGAGACAGGGCGATATGTGCATCAATCAGGTCGTGGATGACCGCATTTGTCAGCTATGCTACCAGGAGGTAGAGACAGAGGAACACTACATTTGCCGATGTACAGTCTATTATGAGATCCAAGGGAGATATCACTGCCTCTTTTGAGAGGGTTTTGGGCCATTACGCAGGGTCAGGGAGTTTGAGGATAAGAGATGCCTAGGATTGTTTCTACTTGAGCTCAGGAGAGACACAGAGAGACCCTCTTGGCAGACAGGAGGCCGAGCCATGATGTACCTAGACAGACAGAGGACCCTGACAGATTTCTTTGGCACCAGCACCAGCAACCCAGCCCACACACCTCATGATACCTCCTCCATTGGGCCATCAGGGCATCGACCGAGATCATACACTACTCCAACCTGGGGGAAGTCCTCCTTATGGGGGACTTCAATGCATGGACATAGAGCCGACAGTGCGATATTTATGATTTTGAGCACCCCGAGGTGATGCACACACTAGAGGTGGAGGACACGGGAGCTTACAGGGTGTCAGAGGACATGGGGCCGGATAACACCAAATATGGTCATCACTTACTTGAGCTGGGAGCGTGACACCATCTTGTTATTTATAACGGGATGAGATAGACCACACAAGCAGTGACATCTTTCACCATCCCCCCCTATCCTATTGGTGCGGATCACACGTACCTCTTACTATCACTGGCGAGCTCCACACCAGCACCCACACAGCCCACACAGGCATCGCATACAACTTTCTACTTCACCCATGACTTTGGCAGACATATATGAGCATCATGTATATGACGGGCTATTCCAGATGGATCCCCTGTCACCTCTAGACACACTCACCACCCAGCTGTCATCTCTACTACATATGGCCACCACCCGCAGCTTCCCCCATCATACACACATTGCACACACAGATAGATCTGGGAGCATGCCCCAGAATCGGTGGTATGATGATGAGTGCAGAGAGCTATATAGACACCTCCGTGCCCAGAGAGCATTGGGGACCATTACACAGAGACAGGCAAGCCGACATATGAGGATCCTCACACGCCGTAAGAGGTGTGTATATGAGGAAGAAATACCTTTTGGTATTAATATTTTCTTTGCGTTCAGGTATATCCTGCCCTAACGAAAATAGAATTATTAAGAAAGGCGGCTTCACTGGTGCCTTAAGAAGCTCCTTCAGAACAATTGTTCACCACCTTTCTTTCAGCCCCCTTTTATTTTTGGTATTCTTTTCCGCAAGTGATGAGACATTATCCATGTTTGGATATGCTGTTAAGGAGAATAAACAAACAGAAACAGGTAAAAGACTTGATGGGATTGGTATAGAGAAACGTGAGGCCACAATTGTCCCTGGTGAATGCCACAATTTGTACGACCTATGAAAACAAAAGTTAAACTTGAAAGCAATAATGCTCTTAGCATGCAATGTTTGTTCAACTCATTGGGTATAGGGCTTGTACATACATCGCGAGCAATTTGGTACCTTAACCATCAACTCTCACAATGTTCAAGGCTTTGGGAGGTGTGCACATTTACTGGGATATATACCACCTACTCATCATGAGCAGAGATGCAACCACTGCATGGCGCAGGATGAGAGAGCCTCGCCCTCGTACCCCGATTGAGGATCCACACACATGGCACATATATGCAAAGAGCCTCTACCATATCCCTCAGCCGCCCATACCACAGCCACAGGAATCCAGCCCTACCACCTCTACTTTCTTTACCGCCTCAATGGTAGAGAGAGCTATCCACCCACTGGTTATAGCATGGGAGATCGGCTGACCACACAGGTATACTGAGTGAGCATCTTATTTATGCTGCTGACACACTGGGACCCTTTGTTGC
The DNA here is from genome assembly GCF_041138505.1 of Cibotium barometz. Lineage (NCBI taxonomy): Eukaryota > Viridiplantae > Streptophyta > Polypodiopsida > Cyatheales > Cibotiaceae > Cibotium > Cibotium barometz. The sequence continues at coordinate 34,092,627 of NC_141084.1, forward strand.
TCACCTCTTTAATAGGGCACTAGTGGAGGGCCTACCAGCTGAGTGGACTATGCACACCATCGTGCCTCTCCACCACAAAGCGAGAGACATGCTAGACCCCAGCAACTACAGGACTGTTATTGCTAGCACCATAGGTGTGAAGCAACAAGGATGCCCACTCTCTCCTACACTATTTGGGCTATTTTATCGATGAGGTGGTTGACTTCATTGGTCACGGTGGTGGGGACGGGGTAGACATCTCAGGTACCACATTCCACATTATGCTATATGCAGATGATATTATTCTAGTCTCTGAGTTGCAGATGATATTATTCTAGTCTCTGCATCGCAGATGGGACTACAGCACCATCTCCATGCACTCGATGACTTCTACACATAGAGGGGGCTTACAGTGAACCTTTGGAAAACCAAGGCCATGATTTTCCACACCTTAGGGCCGGTTCGACGAGACAGGCCATCTTCACACTAGCATGAGGACAAGTAGAGGTGGTAGACTCATATGTGTACCTAGGGATTACATTTACGACTCCGCCAGGAAGATTTACTATGGCACAGGCAGCTAGGGAGAGACTCACACGAGGGTATGCAGCTCTGGCCATGCTAGAGAGAGTGTCACCAGGCACACTTCCAGGAGCCCCGCACGAAGGGGTGGTTGTTTAACACACTAGTCACCCCTGCTTTGATGTATGCTACAGTAGTATGGGCACCAGGGCTCGCCACCTCCACATGGTTTCAGATAGAGAGGCCTCTCATGCTCTCACGGATGATCCGCACAGCAAACCCTCCGTCCCACGTGACATTGTCCGAACGGAGTTTGCCACACCTCCTATGCTAGTAGAGGCCCTCTTCCAGACGATCTGCTTCATACAGAGGATCAGAGATATGCCATCAGATCGACTCTCACATAGAGCTTTTGAGGCGTCCAGGCAGCTCGCAGCAGAGAGTGGAGATAGGAGATCATGGTATTCACAGATGATACAGTGGCTCACTCAGCATGGTCTTGACATAGATCACCTGCCACCTTTCTAGTATGATATACATGCACCACACATCCACCAGCTCTCTCACAGTGAGAGGAACAGAGTCCTTCGGCAGGATTTATGGCAACGATACACTCAAGAGACTTGGATTACACCCAGTCTACCGCCAAAGATGCTATACTACAGAGATCAGTTTATGCGTATCTCAGCGGATGGATTCATACAGAGACCTAGATACATGGATGTGTACATGCCTCACAGTGCCCGAGTGGTGATTGGCCAGCTCAGAGTGTCATCACACCAGCTTGAGATTGAGGCAGGTAGGGCAGCACGGATCCCTAGGGAGAGAGGATATGCAGACTATGCCAGGAGGAGGTTGAGAGTGAGAAACATTATGTATGCAGATGCATAGCATATAGTGTCATTAAAGAGAGATACACCACCATCTTCAGTGGACATCCCTCATTCCGCCAGATGGCCAGTTCTTGCTAGACACAGCGCCACATAGAGACACTACTATGGACTCATACCACAGGGAGAGGTGGCCGACAGCTCCAGCTCGCTGATTTCTTCCAGAGATCTATCCCAGTGCCTATCTTGACACGGGAGGGGGTTACACTTCAGCGCGCTACGGACCTCCGAGCCAGACGGAGACCAAGAGCACCAGGCTACCAAACTCCCAGACTACATGAGAGTGAGATCACAAAGCTACGAGCTCGACATCAGCACCATATCCAGGAGCAGCTAGCTCACTTACACTCACACCCGGAGATCATGCTCCGAGGTATTTTTGCCTTGCCATCGCCTATGTATCACATATTACACCCCCATTATGGTACTGGTTGGAGCTAGACAAATCTGCATTGCATTCTTGTATACCCTGCGCATATAGGTTGCATACTGAGCCCCTAGCAATAGTGCTCCATCCCCATCACACCCCCCCACTAGCTCAGTACTTTCATAGTTTATTTCATGTTCATTTTGTCCTTTTTTTCCTGGACATCCAGAAGACATTGACAGTTGTACAGTGATTTGTCTCATAAGTCGAGTTTAGCCTCTAGTAGACGTTAATATAGCTTTCTTTCTTTCTTTCTTTCTCTCTCACACACACACACAATTTCAAATACACTTTCTCTCTCTCTCTCTCTCTCTCTCTCTCTCTCTCTCTCTCTCTCTCTCTCTCTCTCTCTCTCTCTCTCTCTCTCTCTCTCTCGCACGCACAAACCACACAATTAAAAAACTTTCAACTACAATTAAAAAAACTCTCAAACACAAATGGCACACACCCACACACACACTCAAATTAGTAAAACATTCTAAAAATTTTAACATAAAAAAACAATTAGAAAAGTCACCCACAAAAAACTCTCTCTCTCTCTCTCTCTCTCTCTCTCTCTCTCTCTCTCTCTCTCTCTCTCATTCACACACACACACACACACAGAGACGCACGCACACACCACACAATTAAAAAACTTTCAACTACAATTAAAAAACCTCTCAAACACAAATGGCACACACCCACACACACTCAAATTAGTAAAACATTTTTAAAAATTTAACATTTTTTAAAAACTAAAAATTTTAACACTCAAATGGCTACCAAAAGTGGGAGCACGTCACCTCGAGATAGGCAGGACCTTTGCACTTGGAAGAAGCTCTCAGGATAGGCGTTGGAAACGCAGGTGGTGGCCCACATTGGAAATCGCAGCACGTGTGGAACCTTAGAACATCATGATGTTATCCCTTACTTCATGCATGAGAGAGAGAGAGAGAGAGAGAGAGAGAGAGAGAGAGAGAGAGAGAGAGAGAGAGAGAGAGAGAGAGAGAGAGAGAGAGAGAGATGCTCACCAGGGGACAAAGAGCTCACCGAGGAGCGGTCGTCAAGTCTACATGCCACCCACAAAAGCCATTTGCAACACAGTGAGAGAGAGAGAGAGAGAGAGAGAGAGAGAGAGAGAGAGAGAGAGAGAGAGAGAGAGAGAGATTTGCTCACCATGGGACACGACACAAGCCGCGAGTTGGCAAAAAAAAACGTGAACAGCTCGGTGGGCACAGCACAAGCCGCGAATAGGAGGGGGCGGACCGCATCGATTAGGGGTGGCGACACCTGCAACCTCCTCCACAACCGACCGCCCAGCATCAAATAGGGGCGGCATGGACTTGGTGGCAATCTGGCAGAGGCGGCTTGGACATGGTGGCCCAGAGAAGAGAAATCCCCCAACATCGAACAGGGGCAGCGTGGACGTGGTGGCAAAGCGGCGCATGCACAAAACAACTCCACGTGGACGGGTAGTAACCCTTAAAAAAACGCCACGTGTTGGAGGGCTGTTAGCTTGTAAGAAATAGAAAGAAGCTTTATAATATAAACTTAATAATATAAGATTTTATATTGTAGGTTATAAAAGCTTAAAGCTTTTGTAGTTAATATTTTGATGCGGTCACTAGCGAGGAGAGATAAAATAGAGCTGTCACTAGTTAAGATTTTGATGCGGTCACTAGCGAGGAGAGATAAAATGGTGACGGCGGCGATTTCACAAAAAAAAAAGAGAGAAAAGGGTTAAAAATCCGGCGACAATTGCGAAGAGAGAGAAGGGGGGAGGCAAAGACGGCAGTGTGAAAATAAGAAGAGAGAGAGGAAAAGTAAAGAAGGTCCCGAGAGCATGCGCAAAGAAGTAAGTAGAGAGGAAAAATCCCTTTTAAAAAATCTTATGAATTGATGAAGCCTCTCCAACACCGTCAAAATATAAAATTTCAAGATTGAGAAGCCGCTAGAATTATGAGATTAGGGGAATGATCTTCAAGTATTGCTTATTCCATCCATAAGCTTGAATCTTGGAGAGGATGAAGAAATCAAAAGGTGGTTTTTTTGTTGAGGGTGGTATTTGGTAAATGGGAAGTGGTTTTTGAAAAAAGGTGACAAAGATCTGTAGTCCTTGATCTCAAGCTTCATCTAATGGTTCACAAAAAGCACATAAACCACTCAATTCTTTACCCAAGGTTTTCACACCCTTGCCTTCTTTATTCCTTGGATTTTTCTATGAGCTTCTTTCTTTCTCCAAAGTACTTGAACCCTTCCACTTCACAATAAATTTATTGACACGGTCCCAATTCTTTGGCCTTCCCATGCAGGTATTCTTTATCTATTTGAAGCTTTAGTATTTACCGAAAATCAAATCTTTGGCCTTCTTTTGCTCCAAATAATTGTGTAAACCTTTCTTCTTCTTCAAAAATCCTTCTCCTTGAATGATCCCCAAATCTCTGATACCATTATCATGACCTTTATGCCACTTGGAGAAGAAACTCTAATTCTTAAGCACAAAAATTAAAGCATAACATGTGCTTGCATAAATTAAAAGAATAAACCTAAGAAAACAAAATTAAGTAAACAAGAGAGCTAAAGAATAAGAAAGAGATCACCCCATCACACAGTATTAGGTTGAATCTCCCTTGGATGAGTGTGGTTCTTATACCACTCACCCATATTTATATGTATTAGACTTGCATGTCAATTTGTCAAACAGATCAAGAGAGGTCTTATAAAGTAAAATAGTAAGAAAAAACTTTCTTTTCAAAAAGATAACTTAAAAAAATAAAGCACAAGTGATTTTGAGTTTTTGAGCATAGAAGCTCTACAAAAAATATAGCAAGCTATAATTAAAAAAGTATTGGGTCTACTAGAAGTATAAAATACTATTTGGTATATACAAAGGTATGAGGTCTTAGCCTTACAAAAATATTAATGCCTAAATATAAAACCATAAAAGGTATTCACATATCTTTCAAAATATTTCATAGTGGTCTAACACATGTTTAACTCACGAGATTAACACATAATCTACCACTCAATCATCACCTACATCCAAAAATAATATTAGTCACTACACATAGCTAATTAATCACATTAATCCTGACCATATCATATCAGTGCACACAGTTGATTAAACATATTAGTCCTAGTAAATGATATAAATAAAAAGTGTATCCAAAATAAAATATCTCAAAATAAAATAATGGGTGTCCTCATAGAGGCTATGACTAACAACCACCATAGAGGATGAATAAAGAAGAAGTTGCCTCGCCTCCTCAACCCACTCAACAAGGTGACCCTCTCCCACAACTTTTGCACATCGGCAAGCCTCCCACCCTTGGGACCATCCCATGACCATCTCCGATAAACCCTCAACGATGCCATTGATCAGTCCCTCGACCATCCCTCCCTAATGATCTCATTCCATAGGGTCTAGTGGCCCCACCACAATCATAGCTTCCCTAAGAACCTTTAGAACTGACAATCAACAGCTGTTGATACATCCAAGAGGTATATACTCTTAACAAAAGAGGAGCTTAGGTGCCAAGACGAGTCCATCCATGAGGAGCACAAGAAGTTCAACCATTCCCAATAACAACTTCATGAGGCCAAGGATAAGGTTACCAAGTTAAAAGCCAAGCTTAAAGAAGCAAAAGTAGAAGTTCATAATCTTGAGATTGAGCTTGTTTGCTATAGGCCACACAAGAAGAGCTCCCCAACTTCACAAGCAGATGGATACCCTCTGAGTATAATAAAAAGAATTGGAAGCAACCAAGAATGAAGTAGCCATGGCACATGAAAGGGAAAACTCCTTAGTTAAGTGCATCCAACAAGATGAAAATCAGACTTGTATGGTGAAAGAGGTCGTGAGAGCAATGCCTCTATTTATAGACATGGGAATTGGAAAAGTCCCTCACAAGTTAACAAACTGTTCTCATATGCCCCTTTGAAATACATAGTTGCCCCATTTACCTCATTTTTGGTTGGAAACTGGAAGGGAATATTAGGCAACCTAGGATGAAATGGCTTTAGTAAGGGTTATTGAGAACTCTTTGTTATACTACCACATCTGATGATCACATGTATTTAATCCTCCTCTTGCTAGTCTTGACTACAAGGTTGCCAAGATACTGAATAATAAAGGGGTGGTTCCTTCTAGCCATGTGGGATTGGGATGGATAGGGGTTGATCTACAAGGTTGTGCCAAGATATTGAATAAAGGGGTGGTTCCTTCTAGCTCTGTAGGATTGGGGGTTGGAGAGGGGTTTATTAACTTTGTATAATGCTTGGGATTACTAGAAGGGATAAAACATTTCATTTCTTCATACTATCCAAAGTCCATCATCTATAGGTGTTCACTTCCATAAAGAATGGTTCCTAGCCTAAGGACTGCTCATGGCTTGGATCAGCACCCCTCCTCAATCCCTTAACTCATTTACATGGAAATAGTCAAATAAGTTGACGTGTATTGTGGGTCTCAAAGCGTAGTGTTGATACTGTACATATTGATACTGTACAGATTAACGTAAAGTGTTGATACTGTATAGATTAACGTAAAGTGTTGATAGTATGTAGATTGTATAGATTAAAGCTAAGTGTTGATACTATATAGATTAAACCTAAGTTTAGGCTTTGTACAAATCAAAGCTAAGTTTAGATTATGTACATATTAAAGTTCAGTGTTGATACATACAAGCTAAGTGTATTAGGGTGGGGTCTCAAAGTGTTAATACTGTATAGATTAAAGCTAAGTGTATTAGGGTGGGGTCTCAAAGTGTTAATACTGTATAGATTAAAGCTAAGTGTATTAGGGTGGGGTCTCAAAGTGTTGATATTATATAGATTAAAGCTAAATGTAGATTTAATTGGTGATCTCTTAATACAATATATAGTGCTCATGGACATATTTTCACTAGCTAATTGAAATTATATAGTGCTCTCAAATACATATTTACACTACATTAAGATAAGGATACATGTACCTCTTAGTTGATGTTGTGGTCCTCTTTTCGATATACATAAGTGAAGCATGAAATGCACGGTTTTCAGGGGCTTTAAGCACATGAGAAATAGTCGAAGTAGTCCACCAAAGAGTTTGGCATATAAGTGAACATGATCGAATCATGTGCATGACTTTACTGCATTCTTCAAAGTTCCTCTAATATTTTTTTCTACCTAGGGTGTCCTCCACTAGATTTTTCATGGAAGGGTTGCAGCATTATCATATTTACGTCTTAATGTCTCACTGATTTTAGTGATTGAATGCTTCTATTTCTCTCCATTTTATCCAAAACAAAAGGATATACAAGTTTCAGTGAATCATTTTTTTTTCATATGTGCATTATGTAGTTCCTTGATGGGTGATAACAAATAGCCCAAGATTAATTTTAGAGTAAAGGCATGGTGGATAAATAATCAAGCCAACCTATGAGATGGATATTTTATTACTATGAAAAAAAACCATATGCAATGAAAAATTTATGGTAGCCCAAGATCAATGCATATTTAGAGTATACATAGTGGATAAACAATCAATCCAACCTATGAGATGGACATTTTAATTACTATGAAGAAAAACCATATGTAATGAAAATTTCATGGTTTTTATATCAAGAAATCAACGAGTTTAGTATTAGAAAGTTTCATGGTTTATATCAAGAAATCAACGAGTTTAATAAGAAAATTTATGATTACAAATCTTTCAACACATCATATGTCATGATGACATTGAGGGGAAAAATATCAAAAGGTAATTTTGTTAATAGACATGGAAAGTTAGGCTTCCCCCTCTATCTGCAAGAAAATGAAAAAGGTTGAGAATATGTCAATACATCTTCTTATAAGTCAATGTGTCGATTCCTGATATAGTTAAAGGAGTGATTTAAAAACATATTCCATCAATAATAACTAGCATTCAATATGTAGACTAGTTCGTATGCTTTAATGATATTCATGTGCTTCTTTGTACCTTTGAACTTTAAAGTATATACAATGGAAATGGCATTGTGCTACATCATTTTTTGAAGAAGTTTGTGCTCCACATAATAATTGAAAATTCATTGAACCTATCCATTGATCTTACATGTGACTTGTGATTGAGAACTCCTTCTTTAGCACAATGATTAAAATAAAAGTAAGTTTGTTGATTATTACATGTGAAGATTTATCTCGTTTCAGTTGCTTTGTTTTGTGAAGATCCTTGAGGAAAATTAGAGTACACTATAAGTCTAAGTGTGATTATTGACTATGAAGACTTTCATACTAGACAAAATGGACTTTCATACTAGACAAAATGGACTTTGGTGACATTATCGATCCCCACAAGGACTCTAGTCACTTATGTAGCTTTCATGCATTTCCTCTAGTGTGGTGAGCTATAGAGGGATTGTCATGATGACATTGAGGGAAAAACTATCAAAGGATAATATTTATTTTGAAAAAGGTGATGTTGTTATTAGGCTTTGAAAGCCAGGAAATATAAGTCATGCCATGGAAATGACATTGTGTATGTTTTTGTTCAACATAAAAATTGGAAATTCATCAAACCAACTAGAACTCTAACTTGTCACACAATATTTCAAACGATGATTACATCTTGTATGCTTACTTTGTTGCAAAGATACTCAAAGGATATATGAGTATATACAAATCTAATTGTGATTGTGAGCTATGGAGACTTCCATACTGACAAGATGGTGTTTGTTGGCACTTCTTCAAGTCCCGCAATAACTCTAGTCACCCCCATTAGTGTAACTTTCCTCTAGAGAGGTGAGCTAAGGAGGGAGTGTTAATTCACATTTTCTCATGTTTCTTCCCATTGATAGGGACTCTAACCCCTTTTTAATAATAGGAACCTTGAAAAAGAGTGTAATGTGTGGTTTAAGATTGAGGTGAGCTAAGGAGGGAGTGTTAATTCACATTTTCTCATGTTTCTTCCCATTGATAGGGACTCTAACCCCTTTTTAATAATAGGAACCTTGAAAAAGAGTGTAATGTGTGGTTTAAGATTGAGGGGAGATCCCCATATGCCTTAAGAGGGATGGGGTGATCATAATCCCTTTAGAGACTTTACACATCTACGCATCCATCCTTCCCCTATTAGAAGTGTGATGATGGTGGGTGGGAAATAAGAAAGCTTTGGCATCTACCCATGGAAGAGTTCCACAAAAAATAGAAGCCTTGAAGACCTTAGAAGGTCAAGTTGAACCCAATATTTGAGGTGACCTATTTTTGAGGTGTGGGTTTCTCTTAAAGGTTCCTCCATGGAGGAGTTCACCAAAAATCGAAGCCTTGAAGACCTATAGAAGCTCAAGTGGAACCCAATATTTGAAGTAACCTATTTTTGAGGTGTGGGTTACTCTCAAAGGCTCCTCCATGAAGGAGTTCCACCAAAAATCAAAGCCTTGAAGATTGGAACCTAATATTTAAGGTGACCTATTGGTTTCTCTCAAAGGTAGTCCATTGCACCTTTCAGAATTCAACATTGTGACCACCCATGATATTCTTATGTGTTATTTCATGGGTGAGGATTTGATGATGTGATCTATGAACATAATAGGCTTGTGCCTTAGAGATTGTGCATATTCACATCTATTGCTATTGTGCATTAATTAATGCGTGCTTTGCAAGCATAAATTAATACCCAACCTTACGAGATGAAGTGGATTTATCCATCTGGCTATAGAGAAACTAGAGACAAGTGAACACGGCTGTTGTGGAGTGGTTAAAGCAAATGAAGTACTAGTCAGTGGTGCGGGTTCAATCCGGTGTTGCGTGTCCATGTAACTGGAGTTGGGTGTGTGAGTATTGTATATAAAAACCGGTGATTCTCACCCAAAAAAAAAAAAGAGAAATGAGAGAGAGAGAGAGAGAGAGAGAGAGAGAGAGAGAGAGAGAGAGAGAGAGAGAGAGAGAGAGAGAGAGAGAGAGAGAGAGAGAGAGAGAGAGAGGTTTGCTGACGAAGGAGAGCTTGTTGGAGAGACAAACGAAGGGAGGCGGAGAGAGAAAGATGGAGGGAGACATAGAGGAAGAGAGAGACTAAGGTCGATAAGAAGGAGGGAGGCAGACAGAGAAACGGAGGGATGCTTGTTGGAGAGACAAACGAAGGGAGACGGAGAGATAAAGACGGAGGGAGACAGAGAGGAAGAGAGAGACTAAGGTCGATAAGGAGGAGGGAGACAGACAGACAAACGGAGGGATGCTGAGAGAGAGAGAGAGAGAGAGAGAGATGGATGTCTGCTGATGAAAGAGAGCTTGTTGGAAAGATAAACGGAGGGAGGCGAAGAGATAAAGATGGAGGGAAACCAAGTAAAATGAACACCTTAGAATAAAATAAGGTATTCATTAATTAATCAAGCCCCATAATTAATTAATTATGGGGCTTGATTAATTAATTAATATGTCTAGTCTGTGAGAGTAGTGTACTTCAGCCAAGCCAAAAAGAAAAAAAAGAAGAAATTGATAGCGATTATTTCGATTCGAGTTGTGGGTCCCAAGTTATAACATGCGGTCGGAGCACACTTCGAAGGCGAAAGGTATAATCCTATTGTTGGGAAGCTCAAAGCTGTGTGTAAATGAACTTCGGAGCAGGAGTACGGTGTGTGCGTACCACCTTTTTGCACGTGTATGGGCTTGTGACACCGCCATAGCTCAAAACCTAGCAAAGCTTCGTCTCTCCAAACCCTAACTTGCAGGTAAGGTAATAACGCGTTTTGGAGCTTCCACAGGTTCCCCTTATCATTGCTTTTTTCTGCCCCACCCCCACCCCCAAAAACAAAAAAACCAAAACAAAACAAACAAGAAAGCAGAGTGATCTCAGTGGCGTCAGATTAGGGTTTTTCAATTGCACAGACTTTCTAATTATTTTGCTAAATTTTTGTTTTTGCCTTCCTTTTTTTCTATCCAAAGAGTTATCGATTTTCATTCTGAAAAAGAATATAGTTTTCCGTTTTATTTCTGATCATAGAAATTATGGGAGGGGATCTTTGCAGGCTGTGAGCAGAGCTTTCCATTGATTTGCAGTCATGAGGATAGTTCAGCATCTGAGAAAGTTTCAGTCCCTGCATGCAAGAAATGCATCCACCATCACACCATCGCATCAGCAAGGCCAGCATCGTGTCATGGAAGCTTCCCTCACTCTCATCCGTGAGCGAGCTCGCTTGAAGGTTAATTCTCACGGGGAACTTCAAACATTGTATGCTTCACATTGATTATGTTTGTGTGTGTGTGCGTGCGCCACATGTCTGATCTTCATGTTCGTGCGTGTATGGTTTGGTCTTAGAGAACTGGTCAGCATCATCAGTCCTGAGCAGAGTGCTGCAAGCCTGGGTAAGAGGTGCCACAGAGGCTACCGGAAACTACTGCAGAGATTAAGAGGAAGCCACTTTGAGGGAATCCACAGATGAGTGGTGCTGCACCTGCAGCAAAGGCTTTTTGGCTTGATAAGCTGAGGTGAATATCTTGTTAGATTATACAGGAAATTGGGGGTGAGATTATACGTTTCCAGAGAAGTGCAGCAAGTTACTTTCTAGGCACGCACTCTAGGCATGCAGGCAGTCACTTTGAAAAGCATAGGGCAAAGCAGGATAACGACTTAAGCCTTTAAGGACTCTTGGGTCTGCATCCATTATTGCTTAGTTCAAGTGAAGAGCGTGAATTAGATTTTAGCTACTTTGTGCCTCGCAATTGATGCAACCTAGATCTTGAGTTACTAAAATGCAGGATGGAAGTTTTGTGGCTTGGGAGGATGGAACTCTGGAGACAGACTCAATAGGACTCTAGAGAATGGTCTCGGCTGGATGGGAGCTTGCATTAGCCATTAAAATCACCTTCTTATTTGAAGATTAGGGAGGTACAAAGTCTTGGTAGTTCTGCCGCCCAGCATAGAGCATTGGGATGCAGTTTTTTGGAAAAGGCTAAGGAGCATAAAGAGGTTGAACCAACTGGCGCGTAGCCTGTGTGGGCTTGTGACTTGGGCAGGGGAGGTCCCGAATTCAAAATTGTGCAGCCCTCGTTGCTTTGTGGCCACAAGATGTAATGCCTTTGGGCAGGAGGACCAAGTCACATGAGGACAGCGGGTACCAGATTTGACTAGAGGAGGATCTACTCAAGGAAAGGGGGGGGGGGAGTGTCATGTGCAGTGTGTATCTACCGTGTGCTACACGCACACAAGACTAGCTTCGAGGTTTGGGGAAGCTTGGAGCTAGGCAGGCTGATTGGCGAGCTGAGTTAGGGATAGACTAATGGGTGGGCACCCAAGTATGGACGGGCGGGCGCCCAAGTGTGGACGCCCGATGACTGGCCAAGAGCCTATAAAAGGGTGTCCAAGGTTAGTCATTAGTCATATAGAGTCTCACGTGTCTTTGTGAGAGCTCTATTATCATGTGCACAGTGTGTCTCTACTGTGTGCTACATGCACACAAGACTAGCTTCGAGGTTTGGGGAAGCTTGGAGCTAGGCAGGCTGATTAGCGAGCTGAGTTAGGGATAGACTAACGGGTGGGCACCCAAGTATGGACGGGCGGGCACCCAAGTGTGGACGCCCGATGACCGGCCAAGAGCCTATAAAAGGGTGGCCAAGGTTAGTCATTAGTGATATAGAGTCTCGCGTGATTTGTGAGAGCTTTATGGTCTGGAGCTTGGATTCAGGGTGGTGACTAAGGTGGGGTACACCTTCTTGATTGCTTTTAACGTGGCAGTATGGGACGTCTCGAGGTGGAGATTGGTCGGTACGTCAACCTAGTTAGCTCAGCTCGTGGCTCGGTGGGGATTTGATTGTGGGCTTGCCCACGGCTGTCATGGTTGGGAGGTGAGTCAGGCCTGCACCCCCATGTTGTTTGTTTGTTTGTAGGTTTCGAGTCTTGTACAATGAGCGTTCAACGAGGAGATCCGGTGGGGATTTGACAGTGGTATCAGAGCGTGCCTCGTGAACGAGGAAGTCGGTAGGTAGAGAAGATGAGGTCGAAGAAAGGTATGTGTTCAAAAAGCTTGCTGTTTTTTCTGTGCATACTGCTGTTTTTCAGATTCAGTATGTTGTTTTTTCATCATAGGAAACCCGTGATGAGGGTGTAGGTAGATGGTAGGGTTGTTTGCTTTGCCAGAAGAAGGCTGAAGATGTTTGTGCAGTCGCACGAACTGCAGAGAGAAAACAGAAAAAAAAGCATGTTTGCTTTTGGGTTGAACGAGAAAGAGAGCGCGCGAGAGAAGTGATCGATTCACTATGCGGGGTCGCATGTTCGTGCTGGTCGTGGGCTACCGGAACGTGTAGGCAGCCATGCCCACGCAGGCGGCCAGGCCTACGCAGGCGCCCAAGCCTACGCAGGCAAGCGCCTAGGCCAGGCCGGCAGGCGCCCAGGCCTACGTCGGCTTGTGGTCAGGCCTATGCAAGCAGGCTGGCGCAGACAGCCACGCACACCTGCATGAAGGCGGCACCGACAGCACGTTAGGCGACAGCAGCAAGGTGGGCGACTTCAGGCTCACGCTGGTAGCCGGCGGCGCTAATCCAGGAGGGAAGAGAAAAAAAAAACAGTGAAAGCATTCGCCGATTTGGGCTTGCTTTCGTTTTTTTTAGATTAAACTTTTTTTTAAAAGAGTTAAAGGTCCCCTCTAAGGTTTAAAGGTGTTTGTTTTTTTTAAGAAAGCAGAATATATATATATATATATATATATATATATATATATATATATATATATATAAATATAAATATAAATATAAATATATAAATATAAATATATAAATATAAATATAAATATAAATATAAATATAAATATAAATATAAATATAAATATAAATATAAATATAAATATAAAAACAAATATAAATATAAATATAAATATAAATATAAATAAAAATAAAAATAAAAATAAAAATAAAAATATATATATATATATAAAAAACACAAAAGCAAAAGCTCAAGTAGCTTTTGGGGACAGTTATATAAACCCCTTAAGTGGGCTTCTTGCCACACATCTCTCAAGTTTTCAAGCTTTCAAGCTCTCAAGTTCCCTCGCACTTTTATTGTGCAAAGATCGAATTTTCTCTCCACTTGTCCTCTTCATGATGTCGACCCAAGAATCGGAGTTGGAGCCCCTTGTCGAACGCGAAGGCTTGCCGGCCACGGAAGATACCGATGCCGATCTTTTTGACGATTATGTGTCAAAATCAGATTTCTAAGAGTTCAAAGTTGCTCTCGAAGCTTCTTCTTCGGAACGTCAGGCACAAATTGTCGCCTAGATGCAAGCCTTGCAGAACTCAATCTCTCTCTTGACCACTACCCTCTCTACTCTTTTGGGTATGGATATCTTGGCCTCTACTTTAGGCCCCAATATTACTCTGGAACCGTTTGGGGGCGAGCAAAAGCAACGTACTAAGGAGATCGTGGACACTTGGCTACATAAGTGGCAGGTCTATTTTCAGTTTCATCCATATGATGATGGAAAAAAGATCCAGGTAGCAGCAGGTTTCCTCTCAGGCAAAGCTTTGCTTTGGTGGAAGGAACTCAACCCTAAGCCAACAACTTGGGCACAATTCGAAGATGTCTTTAAGAAGGAATTTCTGAAGAAAGAGGATGATTATGATGTTGCCCGGTTTACAGCTTTAACCATGACCTCGCGGCACCTCACTTATGAGGTCTATCTTCAGGAGTTTAGGGACTTGCAAATGAAAGCTATAAAGATGGATTCCACTACTCTTTTGGGGTTCTTCGTAGTAGCTGGTTTACCAGACTCATACCGTTTACAGATTAAAAATAACAAATGCAAAACATTGGACGAAGCCATTCATTCAGCTCGTATTTATGATGATACAATGGTCTCTTCCAAGTCTAAACCCGTTACCGAGCAGGGGAACAAGCATAAAAGAAAGTTCTCCGCACCTATGGCCAACACGACTGAAGGAAAGTCTTCGGACCAACCTTCGAAGAATTCAAGTTTGACACCAGCGAAGAAGAAACGACTCCTTAAAGCTTTAAAGCTCAAGAAGGAGGGACGTTGTTTTATCTGCAAAGAAAAAGGACACATGCGTAACGAGTGCCCGAAGCAAAAGGGTGCAAAGACCAACGTAGGACCCAAGCCAAAGGCAGCTAATCAGTTGTCGTTGACAGGTACGTCAGTTACTGTACTCTCTCGCCCTAGTACATGTTCTGATTGTCTGTTCAACTCTAAAGTATTTGGCTTGCATGATCTTCTCCGAGTTTATGGAGAAGTGAATGGCCATAAAATTCACATTCTTCTAGACCCTGGCAGCTTACACAACTTTGTTAATTACAAACTTGTGCAGAAATTGAGTCTTGATACGACACCCAGCGATCATACCTATGAGGTACGCCTACCTGCGGGAAGGCAAGTATGGGATCGAAAGGTGGAGATGCTTCCAATCCAGATTCAGGACTACAAAGATACTCTGGAATGCTATGTTATGTACCTAGAAAATGTAGACTTGTTATTAGGGATTGAGTGGTTTAAGACTCTTCAAGTCCAGATAGATTGGTCTAGTCATATTTTTTCTTTTCAGCATAAGGACAGCCAGTATAGTATTTTAGGTGATTGCATTCATCCCTTTCAGGGACCTCTTGTAAATACAGTTGATTTTGGAAATATAATGGATTCTTCTTTGTATACCGCTTTCCATTGTGTATTGATTCCACTTTCTTCCTTTCTCATCCCTTCCATGGATGTAAGTGAATTAAGTGTCTTTGAAAGTAAAGAATTATAGAAGATACTTGATTTGTTTCAAGATCTATTTCCTAAGGAACTGCCATCGGGTTTACCACCTGAACGGGTCGTAGATCATCGTACTTACTTGATTCCTAGTGCTCATCCTGTCAGTATTCCACCTTACAGGATGAGCCAAGCTTAGGAAGATGAGTTGGCGAAACAACTCGAAGATTATTTCAGGATGGGCTAGATCCGTCCAAGTAAATCACCTTGGGGTGCACCTGTGTTGCTTAGGAGAAAGAAGGACAACACCTGGAGAATGTGTATAGATTACAAGAGATTAAACAAGCTGACATTTAAGAACCGTTATCCTCTCCCTAGATCAGATGACCCGATTGACCGGTTAGCAGGAGCGAAATATTTCACGAAGATAGATTTACGTACTGGCTATCACGAGATACGTATTCATGAAAGGCATGCCGCCTTTCGGACTAGGTATGGCAATTACGAGTTCCTCATATTACCTTTTGGGTTAACCAATGCTCCAGCCACTTTCCAGCAAATGATGAACGATCTTTTTCGTGAACATTTGAGGAAATTTGTGGTGGTGTTTCTGGATGATATTTTGATATATAGTCGTACTCTTGCGGATCATGTTAGACAGCTCACGTGTCACCAATTGGCCGACCATTTGGTCCATCTCTAGATTTGTGTCTCGTTCACTTGAGGCCAGGCCAATGTGTCATGTGAAGGGGCCAGTATTTTTGCATAACATGGACGGGAGCTAGACTGGTGCCACCCGTGTGTTAGCAGGACGGTGTCGTATGGACGGGAGCCAGACTGGTGCCACCCGTGTATGACCTGGACTGTGTTCTATCCATGGGATTGTCACGCCATGGAAGAGCGAGTATTTGTGCCGTGTGTTGCCTATGGGACTGTCACTCCATAGGGAGGCTTGTGCCTGAATCTGTGTCTTACCTATGGGACTGTCACTCCATAGGAAGACCGGGATTTATGTTTTTCTGTCATGCCATCATTGTGTCCGACAGATGTTTTGTACTTGTTCCATGAACGGGAGATATGTCCATGATACTATTTGCACATGCATTCATGTTTTGCATGTTTGGAATTGTTTTTGTATGACTTGTATTCTTGTGTTTGCCTGTTTGACGTGCCACTTACTGAGCGGGGATGCCTGCCAGTGAGTCGTGAAGTTTGCTCTGTCTTCTGACGAGTTTTGTTGCGTGTGAATTGGTGGTAAGTGTATTGCACTTGTTTATTTTATAGCATTCTTTTTAACCTTTGTTTTGATAAGGTTGTAAGTTCACATTCATTTAAGAGTGGCACCCATTATGGGCACCCACGTTTGGGCCAAGGTGGGGAGGGAAACCCCACTCTTAATCCTATGTGTGGGGGTGGGTGCATGGCCACCTACCCACACCCCACCTTGGAACTGGCCGCCTCCATGCAAGCTAGGGGGACCGGCCAGCTGTTGAACGTGTGCTTTCTCCAACACCTACAAAGGAGCGACCATCTCACCAGCTTGGGCAGGACTGTTCAGGTGACCATCCTATCATCCTTCTCTCCACTTTGCAGGCGGCTACAGGTGGCTACGCTCCACCACTTGCAGGAGGCTGCGCTCCTCTCCTCAGGCGGCTGCTCTCTCTACACAGGCGGCTGCCCACTCTACAGGCGGCTGCGCCACTTCACAGGTGGCTGCAGCCAGGCTTCTTCTGCCTCCCTTAGGCGGCTACGCGCTCCTTCCATAGGCGGCTGTGCTCTCCATAGGCGGCTGTGCTCTCCGCAGCAGTCGGTTGCGCTCTGCACAGCAAGCAGCTGTGCTCTCCACAGTAGGCTGCGCTCCTTCCATAGGCGGCTGCACTCTCCACAGCAAGCGGCTGTGCTCTCCACAGCAGGCTGCGCTCCTTCCACAGGCGGCTGCACTCTGCACAGCACGCGGCTCCACTCTCCACAGCAAGCTGTGCTCCTCCCCTCCTTAGGCGGCTGCGCTCTCCATAGGCGGCTGTGCTCTCCATAGCACGTGGCTGCTCCCTCCTCCACAGGCGGCTGCACAGGCGGCTGCGCCCCCAGACCTACACAGGTGGCTATGCCCAGGCCTCCTCTCCATTCAGCAGGCGGTTGCGTTCGGATCTCCAGACGGCTGCACTTAGACGCATCGGGTATTTGTCTTCCACTAGCGAGCTACAAGTAAGTGGATTGAGATTTAAATAAAGGATTTTGAAGTAAATCTGATAAGGGATACTCTCTACCGCTAACACCCGTTCGGTGCCGGGTAGTCCAAGCTTCTGGAGAACCACGGTCCATGGGTGCCGAGATCAGGAGAGCCAGGCGTTAGTACGGGAGCGCCTGTTTGTGCGTGGTCCTGGAACACCAGTGGGGCGCTCTCCGCGGGTTCCAGTGAAGGCACAGGACCGTAGAGACTAGACTACTCAATTGGGCTGCTCTCCTTCGAACGTCTGCTTCGAGCCTCTTGTTTGGTAACTGTATTGATCTCAGTTGTACATGGACATCATTTGGTTCTTTGAACCCATGGGTACGGGAGCGCCTGTTTGTGCGTGGTCCTGGAACACCAGTGGGGCGCTCTCCGCGGGTTCCAGTGAAGGCACAGGACCGTAGAGACTAGACTACTCAATTGGGCTGCTCTCCTTCGAACGTCTGCTTCGAGTCTCTTGTTTGGTAACTGTATTGATCTCAGTTGTACATGGACATCATTTGGTTCTTTGAACCTATGGAGCATTGTATCTTTTAAATACATTCCCAATAATATATCATATATTGAGGGGGGGGTCGGCCCGTTCCGGCCCCAGTGCTGGTGTCCATTGATCAACATTTCATTTCATTTCAGTTTTCAGTTGTTATTAAGTTGTCCATTCAATTTGTGATATTTAAGTTGTGCTATTACGCGTGTGGGTGTCCGACGGAGTCTATTCCCACTTGACGGGATCGGTTTCATTGGTATCAGAGCACGGTTATTTCCCTCTTCTTAGTGGGGAAACGAACCTGTGTATTGGACACCCCGAACATAATCATTAGTCTTCATGAATCTGGATTCTTAAATTTTCAATGCCGTTAGACCTGCAATAATCTCTTTGGTTAAACCAATTGTGTGTCTTAGTGTAAACCACATCACGTTGTGAATGAAGGGAACAATTTGTAGGCATGCCTTCGTATGAGAATTCTACTCGGGAGTCTGTGGGATATGCAGCTGAACCCCATGGAATGAAATGTAGCTCTCTTCTGAAAGAGGTGGACCTTGTTTCAAAACCATACTCTCTGGGCCTGTCTGTGTTGCGGAAGGTAGTGCAGAATGGTTGAATGAAGTGCACTAGTGATTACTTCCAGTAGCTCGAGGGTAGGTGTGTGTGCTGAATCCATCATGGAAGAACTTTGGCATTTGGTGT
Source organism: Cibotium barometz (assembly GCF_041138505.1). NCBI lineage: Eukaryota > Viridiplantae > Streptophyta > Polypodiopsida > Cyatheales > Cibotiaceae > Cibotium > Cibotium barometz. The sequence continues at coordinate 34,111,490 of NC_141084.1, forward strand.
CCTCAAGTTCACAAGAAAGCTTTGCATATCCTTATATGTGTTGTATCTTGGTTGAATATAAGTAGAACCTCTAAGCTCAGTGCCTACCTTTCTGTATCTTGTGTTCAAAGAATGGTATCTTTTGTAAGGGCTAATGGGAATCAATCCCGGCCCCACTTGCTTGGACACGACATTCTCCACGTTGCTGTAATCTCTAAAATGATCCACCTACCAAACTTGGAGGCTGAAACTGGCCTTCAGAAATCTGACGGGCGGTGAAACAAACACTCGCACACAAAACACTTCATTACCCATGGGGACCTGGAAAAGGAAACAAACAGGGGGAGCTAGAGCGCTCTTGCAAATAGTACAAGGACACCGATTGGCCCCAAAACGTAGTGGCGCCCCTTGTGGTATTCCTTTATTTGATCAAATTTGAGTACAAAGTACAACTTGTAGAATCCTCCACCAATAGGATCCCTTATAGTTTTTCACCCAGGACTTTCCCAATAAGAACTCTCGCTAATACAACAAAGCATTCCATAGGGAAGGCACATCTGTACAATGCCTCCCTTGTACACCTCCCTGCTTGAAAAGGTCTTCTCCATCTGTACCATGGATCTCTCAAACCCTTTCCCAAACAGCAGTAGGGCTATACCAAACCATATGTCCTCCCCTGTAGTCACAGCTTGCATGTAACCTTGAGAAAACTAGAACCTGTTCACATGAATCCAAAGACATGCTTTCCACATGAAACCAACGACCTGTATCCGATAAACCATAGACCTGTATCCCATAAACTATAGGCATGTATCCTCGATACCAAAGTCCTGTTTCTTCTCGAAAAACCAATGTCCTGTTTCCATGAGAAAAATCCACATATGCACCATCCAATCACGGTGCCAAAAACCCAGGGTTGTTTTCCATAGCACCAAGCGAGAGAAAAATAGAGAACCTGTAAGCAAATCCCTGAGCACATATAAGTTCGACACGAAGAGAAATCACACCATCTCTCCCATGAACATTGTCTTGTGCATCTATAGCCTGTTCTCCTATTCAAAGTCTCTCGTACATCCATGGTACACAAAAGAGAAAACACACCAGGCCCTTATGAAGAGAGAGAGAGGTTATAGAGTGGTTGTCTCTGTCGAGGAGCGCCTCCCCCATGGCGCATCCTTTGAGTTTTGAAGTACCGATCCTTCTCCGAAGCTTCCGCATATTACAGTGGTATTAGAGCCTACTTCAAGGACAGATTCAGCAAAGAAAACCAGACAATTTTTCCCGCTCGTGTGGTTGGTTTTTAGACGCCGGTGGACTACCCCTTCCGGAGTGACTCCTGTCTCTCGAAGGACGGTTGGTTTTTAGCCTCCGGAAGCCTCCGGAAGTCTCCCACACAGATAGTGGATGGTCAGATTGCATTCCGGAAAGGAATTGCATTTTCCCGCTATGGCGAGCTTCGGCGACGGGAGAGAACCAGAACCATGGGACCAGAGTGCACCAGGCAGCCCAGCTAGGGCACCCGGCTTGAGTGTCGCAGACATGTTCTAGCAGATGATGCAAGCAATCGCAGACCAGACAGCCAAGTTGGATGAGCAGAAGGCGCGGATCTTGGCTCTGGAGAAGCGTTCTCGCTCTCCAGCGTCGCGTTTTCCATCTCCTCCTCCCTCTCCTTACGTATCCTAGATACCAGATCCTTGTCACAGGGACCCTCTCGCGGGGTCACAGCTGCAGCCAAGCTCCTTGCTTGAGTTGCAGATGCGTGCATTGGAGATTCGACAACGAGAAGACGACGCCATGCGACGCGTGGAACACGAGCGTTACCTCAGAGCTTTGGACGCCAGATTGACACCGGCGGCGCCCTCGAATCATTTTCCCGAGAAAATGAATTTCAGTAAGTATAATGGTAAACTCGATCCCACAACTCTTTATTCATGGTTACATCAATTTGAAGCTTACTTTGCCGCAGTTAGGAAAACAGATACTGACAAAGTGATCTTAGCTAGTTGGTACTTGGAAGGTGAGGCCATTCCTTGGTGGACTCAGTGGGCTCATGCCCACACCAGAGCAGGTATGGCAGCTTATGGGTGGGACGAGTTCGTCCGCGACCTTAAGCAGTGGTTTCTACCGCCCCACTACCTTGAGCGACTCAAAGACGAGTTCAGGGGAGCGCGTTAGAACGCGCAACCAGTCCTTCAATTTGCCAATAAAGTTTCGACCTTGTGTCTGCAATTAGGCTTATCTGATACGGACAAGAAAGGACAGTTTTTGTATGGCGTGGACACGCAAATCCAATGGGAGGTGCGTTGTTTAGGCCAGCCACCTTTGAGGACGCACTCTCGCTTGCGTAGAGTGCATAAATGAAACACAATGGTGGCAAGCCCAAGACTTCCCAACCGGCTTCTCCCAGGGCTAACACCTCGGGGGGCAAAAGCCAGAACCAGACGGGGTCTTCCCCAGGACAAAGTCCCGGAGCCTCTGGCTCCAAGAACTCGAACAATGCGTCTAAGCTTACTCCAGACCAGAAAGCGGGGGCAGGCAAGATAGGTGGCAAGTTGAGTGCTGAGGAGCTTTCTCAGTACAAGGAGGAGGTTAGATGTTTCTTTTTTTTTTTTCCGAGAAAAGATCCTTTCATTAGTTATGTAAAAAACGCCCGTAGGGCTACAAAAGAGATCTCTCCTGCTCCTAACAGAGAGAAGAGCAGTGAAAACAACATGGCAGCCCGGGAGACTCTCCCTAGGTGCTGCAAAATACAAGCATCAGTCTAAAGGACTGAGCGGCTAAATCATACAATGGGGGGTGGAAAGAGCCAAACAGGTGGCCTGTAGTGCCAACGGGGGGATCCCGTGTGTGGGTGTAGAACGGGCCACAGCGCCAAGTGGTATGAAAGGCCTGGCGCCGTAAAATCGCCTCATCCGAGTCTCCCCGGATGCGGTCGTACTGTCCTCGCAGGGTGTGGATCAACTCCTGCCAAATCCCCCGAACAGTCTCTGCTGGTGGCTCTAATCTCCCCTCAAAGGCCGTGAAGCACCGGGCCCTCCAGGTGAACCAGATGGTGAGGCTGCTGAGGAGCTCCCATCGTAAATCCCTCTCCTGTGTCCAGCTGGCGGACGAGAAATCCGGTGCCGGAACCAGGCGAGGCTGGCCCCTAATAAATCTGATGGCCTGACTGCCCTGCTCCATCTCATAGCCCATAGCAGGCCCTGACGAAGTCGACCAAGCAGCGGCACCCCACGTAAACATACCCTCTGGAGAGAGGGGGGCTAGAATACGCAGCATCCGCAGCCAAATCTGCTGTGCCTGAGGGCAGTCCCAAAGGCAATGTCTCTGTGTCTCCATAGGGTGGCCGCATCGGACGCAGGCCGCCGGAAGACCGCTGTAAACAAGCCAAGTGCCAACTGCTGAGCCCCTGTGGGCGACCAGCCACTGAAAAGCCGAGATCCTGCGGGCCTGTCGACTAGCCCAGAGCCGAGCCCAGAAATCCTCCAGGAACTCCTGTGATAGTCCCTGCAATCGCCAATGCCCCGCTGCCGCTGGAGAAACCGTCCTCCTCGCCGTCAAAATATGCCGTCCCAACCGAACAGTATACTGGAAAAATGTGATCTCTGTGGCCTCAAGGGATGCATAAGGATCATGCCACTCGTACTCTCCGGGGTCCCACTGTAGCCGGGCCAAGGGGCGCGCTGCATATGCCCATATACGCCAATCCGGGAGCACGTCAGCAGGGTCGGGGTCAATATGCCACTTCCGAGAAGCGGCAGCCACTACCCGAATCCTCTGAAAGGTGCACTCTGCAACCAAAGGCGACTCCACCTCCACTCTCTGGAGTCTGCCCTCATCCTGAATCTCATAGTAGAGGCATCTGCCATCCTCAGTGCTAGCTCTGACAGCAATCAGGATCTCCAACTGTGTAAAGGCTCCCATCCACCGTGGGGCCACTGGCTCGAGAGGCGTGAACCACTCCTCTGTGAGTGCCTCCTGAATATCATCCCTCATAATCAACCCCCCTCTGAAGTGACTCAGCCTCTCCACCTGGATCTCCTCTGGTAGACTGCAGAAAGCCTACCAGTCTCCAAAACTACGAGCTGGGCCTGCCGCTAAAGGTCCCCAGGCTAGACGAGGCCGAGAACCCAGCATATGACCCTGCTCCGTGCGAACCGCTGGGCTCCAGATGAGCGGCTGCCTGGCCCGCTCCTCAACACAAGAAGGAGGCCGCTGAGAGAGCCCCGGTCTCAGCAGCTCCCAAGCTCTCAGGATACTCAAAGCAAATCTGTCCTCCCATCCTCTACTGAGGCCTGTCCTCCTCATCTCTATGAAGATCCAGCGAATCTCTGGTGCCCAAGTACCCCCTGCAGGGGGCGCCCGAGCCTGCAGTCGCTGCAAGAGGAGCTCTTTCCAAGGCTCAGCGCCTGGAAGCAACCCCCGAACAATAAGCTTCCCCAATAAGGCTCTACTCTGATCGACTGGATCTATAATGCCCAAACCGCCCTGAGCCAGCGGAAGTGTAATAACTGCCCATGCAACCTTTGCCCGAGCTGGCTGACCGTCCCGCCCAGACCACAGAAAGTTCCTGATCAGCCTCTGTACTTGGCTGATGCAAGAGCTCGAGAAAATCCAGCAAGACGTAATGTACCACATAGTCGCTAACAGCACCTGATTTGCCACCACCACCCTCCCAGCCAGGGATAGTCGAGCTGTACTCCAATACAATAGCTTCTTCCGAATGCTCAGAAGAAGCGGGGCAATCTGCTGCTCAGGTGACAAATCGAGACCAATCTGGCATCCCAAATACCGCACTGCTGTGCCGGGAGGAATCCATCTAAAACCGGGGTCCGGACTCCATGCCGGAGTGGGAGCACTACTGATCCAAAAGGCCACTGTCTTGCGCCAATTGATCAATGCTCCCGAAGCTGCACTAAAAACCTGGAGCGACTGCTCTGCCCGAATAAGATTGGCCTCTTGGCCATGCAAAAATAAGCCCGTGTCGTCTGCAAACTCAGCATCAAGCAAATCCTCCCCCCGGACTGGGAGCTGAAGTCCTCTCAAACCAACCTCCTCTGCCGTCAAATACATACTCATAGCCTCCGCAAAGAAGAGAAAAAGGAAAGGGGCGAGAGGACACCCCTGACGGACTGATCTGGTCAGCTCAAAACTCGGCCCCCGACCTCCTGCAATCAGCACACCTGGCTGCGAGCTGTGGAATACAAAGCTGCCACCCCTCTGATCCATCCTGGCTCAAAGCCCAGGCGTAGCATAGTGCCCTCTAAGAATCCCCAATCAACTCTATCGTATGCCTTCTCAAAATCGAGAAGCACTGTAGCGAAGCAAGGCTGCGTCTCAGCCGTTGCTCCCGCTCGCGAATCTCTCCCAGTCGTGTCAAAGCTGCAGCGTGTAGAAAAGAGCTAAGATCAATGAGTCCCTGGGCACACTGGCCCGCTGCATCCTGGTCAGAGCACTGACTATCATGCCAGATCCTCTCAATGTCCTCAGCGAGACTGGGGTCTGCAAGTACCCTCTCTGGGATCCTCAACTGCAAGCTGGGCTCCCGTGTCCCCTCCTCCAAAGTCAGTATAACTGGCGCATGATCTGAAAATGAGGTGCCAGCAAGAATGCCGACGGAGCCCCCTCGCTCCCCCAACCAATCGCCCACATAAAAGCGATCAATCCGAGATAGATTAGTCCCTCCCTGTCGGCGATCCGACCGAGAGAAACTAAGACTGTCCTGAGACCGGGAGAAAGCCCCATGCTGCCATGCATCAGTGATCCTCAGTGTCATACAAAACCGGTCCCAAGCTGCAAGCTCCGTGCCGTGCACTGTAACATGACTGCCTCCCACCCTATCTGCCGGGTCCTCAAGCATGTTGAAGTCTCCCCCAACACACCAATGTGCGGCCTCTGGCAATGCATCTGTAACCTGAGTCCAGAACTCTGCTCTGGCACTAGCATGATTGGGCGCATAGATGTTGAGCACACCCAATAGCTCATCATGCATCCTCAGAATGACATACTGTGCTCTACCAAGCACAATGATCCCTCGATCCACAATGGCCTGCCGCCATGCATCTGCAATAACCATGCATACTCCTCCCTGTCCACCCAAAGGACCAAACCCTGCAGACCAGAAAGTGTCCCATCTACCAGGCATCACCGAACCATATCTCCGGATCCTGCTCTCACCCAAGTGGTGCTCCTGCATCATCAGAATGTCAATGCTGCCACCAACCAGGCATCTCTGTAGCTCCTGCCTCAAGCAGCCTCGATAGCGTATAAAGTGTGCTCCGCCAAGGCCCTGTACATTCCATGAGATGATCCTCATGGATGTCCTACTGAGGTGGATGCTGTCTCAGCCGTGCGGCGGGCCTTCGCAAGCGGCTTGGATGGAGAGTAGTCCCCATCCGAACGGCTGCGAGTCTGCCCACCCGGTGTACTGCAAGAATCCTGGATCAGGCGCCAGTGGCTGTGACCCATGGCGACTGCCTCCTGCTCTGACATAGTAACCTCGTGAATACTCACATATCCTGGGTCGCGTGCCAAATTTGCAACTATGCGCACGACCAAATGCCGAATCCCGGATGTATCCACACCCCCGGGATCCAAGACAAAATGAGCCAACTCCCAAAGTCGGCCTAGCACATCTGTAACCTCCAAATCGCTCATGTGATGAGAAAACTCAACTGCCTGAGTCTTCAACGTGCTGAGAGCGAGCTCTAGAGTCCACTCCCGGTCACAAGGTCCACATAGAGGGAACGAGAAGGCCACCGCTGAGTCTAGTGCCTCCTCCCCGCGGGCCGGAGGTATCACTACATGCACTCGGATGGGTGCTGGCTCATGGGGGCCCTCTGCTCCAAAAAGCCGTGTGAAGGTATAATCAAACGCCGCCGAGCGCTGTCGAATGCCGAGGCGACTCAGCCGACTGCGGATAGATGAAATCCGTGAGGCCCTAATCGGCATAGGTCTCCTCTGTGATGCTCGAGCGAGGTCAGTGCTCAGCGCCCTCCGGACTGCAGGTGAGCGCCAGGGAGCTGCCAGGACCTCCCGGGAAGGCGAGGCGGGCGGAGGGGGAGGAGGGGGAGGCGAGGGAGGAGGAGAGGGAGCCGCTGCCGAGACCGGAGCGGGGGCGGGAGGAGGCGATGGTGGAAGCGAGGCGGTGGGAGAGGATGGGTGTGGGGGAGGTGAAGGAGGGGGAGCTGGCATCTCCTGGTCCTCGGTCGCTGCAGGGGTCTCCTCCTGAAGGGGAGCAAATCTGTTCCTCACGGGAACCCAGTGAGGCTGAGACTGTGGCTGCTGCTGCAGCGGTACCTGGGCGTGCTGCTGTGGCTGTCTCCCTCGACGGCGCCCCTGTCCTGGCTGCCACTCCGAGGTCTCTGTGGCCTGAGCAGGTGTCCCTGAGGCAGCCTGCCGAGCCGAATCTGTGGGCGGGCCATCCGTGGCCTGCTGCTGTGGTGAGGGCCGAGGTCTCCTGCGAGGGCAGGCCTCGGCCAAATGACCGACCTGCCTGCAAATGAAGCACTGGTTCGGGAGCCCCGAGAACTCCACTCTCTGATCTATCCACCCCCCCGTATCCTAGGTAGCTGAATGACCTTAGGAAGGGAAGAGATGTCAGATACCAACACTCTGACTGAAGGTAGCCCAGCTGCTCTGGCCACCACTGAAGCTGCTCTGAGGGGCCCGTCTCAAGAACCGAGCCCACCAATGCTCCGAGCCTGGAGAGGAGCGGAAGATACTCCCGGCGGAGACCAGGGAAACAAACTGTAATATGGAAGAGGCGCTCTCCCTGCTCCGCCGCAGCTGGGTCAAATCCATGCTGCCAAGGCCTGAAGAAAGCCCGAGCACCCCTGATATCCAGAGGACTCATGGCAAGAACCTTGGCAACGCTCTGGGCGGCCTCGAACTCGATCTGATAATGTCCCCGGCCCAAGAGCTGTACATCAAGGATCTTGCCCACATCTGCAAGAAGGCGAGCCTGAAGTAGATCCCTGATCTCCCCTCTGCTGGGGCGAGTGCCGACTATACGGCAGATGGTGGAGTGAGCCTGAAGGCGTTCCACCTCTGCGGTGAGGCTCGCTTCCTCTTCCGGCGAAAGAGAAAGCTTGATGGGGATGACCTCGGGGGCGGGCGAGGGGGCTGCGGAAGAGTCCCTCTGAGGCGAGGCGGGAGGAGTCTCCATCAGAGTCTGAAGCTCAAGCGAAGGCGAGGCGAAAGCGGAAAAACCTGCAAGAAGTGGGCTGCACACCAAGAGGAGGAAGGACGGATGACGATGAGGGAAAAAAAAAACCAAAAACCCCCAAGGGGTGAAAAGCAGCACGACAGAGGAGGGAGGGGGGGGGGGGGCGGCGCAAAAAAAGGGGAGGAGAGGCCCAGAGGGGGGGGGCGGCGACAAAGCGAGAAGGAGGGGGGCGGGGCGCTGCTGAATGGAGGCGGGCGTGAGGAGGCGAAGAGGCGGGGGGGCGAACAGGCGGCAACGGGGGGGGTAAGACGAACAGGCGGCAGCGGGGGGGATGGCGATCAGGCGGCAGCGGGGGGGAACAGGCGGCAGCGGGGGGGATGGCGACCAGGCGGCAGCGGGGGTGGATGGCGAAATGGCGAAGAGGGGAGGGGGGCGAACCGGCGAAGAGGGGGGGGAAGGCGCAACGGCGAGGAAGGAGGGGGGGGCAGCGCAGCAGCGAGGAAGGAGAGGGGGGGCGCAGCGGCGAGCAGAGGGGAGCAAGCGGGGGGCGGAAGGAAAAAGGCGCGAGGAGGGGGGGGGGAGCGAGGGTGCGCAGAGCAGGGTGGAGGCGGGAGCTTCAGCGAGCGAGCAAAATATAGTACCGAGGTTAGATGTTTCTTGTGTCACACAAAAGGACATACTTCTCGGGATTGTCCGAAGAAGTCTCCAAAGGCCGTCGCCGCCTCCACAGCTTCCGTGGTGAGCACAGCTCCCACACAGACCCCAGCGGCTATCCCTAGTTCTTCAACCCCCGGTGCTTCAGTTGGAGCAATTATTAGCCGGGAGCTCGAAGATAAACAGAAGGGCGCAACGAATTGCTCAAGTCCTTTGGCTACATAGGCGGCCAGAGAGTCGTTGTCTTGTTTGACAGCGGTAGCACGGAGGATGTGGTCACGGAACAGGCCACTAGGCGTGCCCGTTTCGAGCTGACTCCGGTGGACAAATAGGTTGAGGGTTTTAGCACAGGTATGACAACGAGCGTCAAGTATGAAGCTCTAGGTGCTAAGTTAGTGATTCAGGGCATAGAGTTTGTGCGTGACTTTATGGTTGCCCCTCTTGTAGGAGCAGACATAATTTTGGGTATCCAGTGGTTTCACAAGTTTCTTCCTGATGTCAAGTGGGACAAGCACACGTTCTAGATCAATCGGAATGTGTCAAACACCCCCCAAACTTTCTGCTCATAAGCCACTTGCAGGCTAAGCGAGCAGTCAGGAAAGGCGCACAGTGTGCGATGATTTACATCCAGACAGCCCAAACGGTGGCCAGTGCTTCCGAGAAGTACTCGGTTCTCCATGAAAAGTTCCAGCAGATTTTTCTTCGGGACAGTCTCCCTCCCCAGCTCCCCCCCGTCCAGACCGGAGGATCACAGGATTGACCTCCTCCCAGGCTCGGAACCCCCGAGCAAGTTTCCGTATCGCCTTTCTAAGGCAAAGGAATCGGAGTTGGAGCACCAACTCCAAGAATTGTTGCAAGCTGGCTTCATCCGCCCCAGCGTGTCGCCATTTGCAGCACCGATCTTGTTTGTCAAGAAGAAAGATGGGTCTTCTCGGTTGTGTGTCGATTATCGTGCACTCAACAAGCTGACTATCAAGAACAGATTCTCGATGCCTCGAATTGACTATATTCTCGAGAGGCTGAATGGAGCAAAGGTGTTCTCCAAACTGGATTTAAAGAGTGGGTACCACCAGGTACGGATTGTAGAGGGGGACATCCCCAAGACAGCCTTCCGTACAGAACGGGCCCACTATGAATTTGTGGTCATGCCATTTGGTTTGACGAACGCCCGAGCTACATTTAACCGCATGATGATGCGTGTTTTCCAAGAGTTGATTGGAGAGTGTGTGTTCATATTTCTGGACGACATACTCATACTTTCAGCTACAGTTGAGCAGCATGACATTGATGTGGAGAAAGTCCTTAAATTGCTGGAAAGCAACGAGCTCTACGTCAATGAAAAGAAGTCAGAATTTTATCTGTTCCAGGTACATTACTTGGGATATATAATTAGTGCTGAAGGCATTCGACTTGATCCGGCTAAGGTGGCCGAGATTGTTAACTGGGAAGTACCACAGATAGCTTATGACATTAGATCATTTGTGGGTATATGCCAGGCATATTCCACCCACATTGACAAGTTTTCTGATCTCTCGGCAGATTTCACCGATCTGCTAAAGGGAGTGAAAACAAGAAGGCAAAAGATTCGAATGACTCCACGAGCGTTGGAGGCATTCCGGAACCTCAAGGTGGCTTTGTCAGAAGCGCCTTGTTTAGCCCTTGCCTCGTGGGACGAACCATTTCAAGTGATCACCGATGCGAGTAACACCGCAATTGGAGGTGTATTGCAAAACAGAATGGTCATCTAGTAGCTTACATGTCTCGTAAGTTACTGCCCGCCGAAAAGAACTACTCAGTCTATGATCGTGAACTCCTAGCAATTATACAGGCCTTGAAACATTGGAGACATTTCCTGTATGGCCGTGACTTCGAGGTTCGCATTGACCATCAGGCAATGCGTTGGATTCAGACGATGCCAAGTGCACAGTGGAGTGATCGACAACACTGCTGGAGTCAGATATTCCAGCAGTTCGGTGGTATGATTGAGTACCTTCCAGGAAAGGCCAATCCAGTGGCCGATGCTTTGAGCAGAAGGGACAAGTATCTACGATTCAGACCACTAGACTTGACCTTGTGGTGGGTACAGGACTAGAGGACATGAAGCACACGTACGCGGATTCCGAGGAATTCGGTACTCAGTGGGAACAGGCATTGGATGCCACAGGACCATGCCATTTCTGATACGCGATGGTTGGCTTTTCTACAAAGGCCGACTATGTGTCATGAAATCATTCCGGGCAGCTCTTCTCCATGATGCCCATGACGCCATTACAGGTGGTCATAGGGGCATGAATTCGACTCTGGAGAAATTAGAACGGCAATACTATTGGCCAAAGATGAGGCGTGATGTGTTTACATATGTACAACGCTGTGACATTTGTCAAAAGGTGAAAGCTCCTCGTGGAAAGAAGATAGGGTTGTTATAGCCTTTGCCAATTCCTGAGGGTCCTTTCCAGGACATTTCGATGGACTTTGTCACAAATTTGCTCCCCAGTCCGAGTAAGCGTAATACGCAGTGTTTAACTATTGTTGATAGGTTCAGCAAATTTGTTATGCTTATTCCTTGCAGGGCCAGGAGCAGAAAAACGAAGCTATGTTTAGAAAACGCAGCCACTGTTTGGTCTCCAGAAAAACACAGCAATTGGAAAGGGGAAGCACAGTCGCCTTCAGAACCCAAAAACACAGCCAGCCGATGAAGAAAACAGTCAACTTGTAGGATGCAGCCGGGTACCTAAGCGATTGATACCATGTTGGAGTATGCACAAGTAGAAGCATAGACAAAACAAGAGAGAGAAGAGGGAGCATAGGAGAGAGAGCCTGTGGACAAGTATAATAGCATGAAGCTTTACAATGGCAATAGCCAGCAAGAAAGTGTTGAACTTGTGCTTGGGTTTGTCGAGGATGTTGCCCAGCTATTCATTCGGCATTGGTACCCGATTGGCGGGATTCCTAGAACCATAGTGTTAGACTGAGATGCCAAGTTTACCAGTCATTTTTGGAGGGCATTGTTTGATAATTTTGGTACTAAGTTGAATTTTTCCATTGCATTCCACCCACAGACAGATGGCCAGACAGAGATATACAGCCAGCAAGGTAAGTGGGAATCGTTTTTGCCTTTAGTTCAAGCTGTTTTGAATGACTCTTTTTCTTCAGCTATTTGCAGGACTCCATATGAGGCAGCGTTTGGAAGACCCTTCCAGTCGTCGTTAACCAGGACTTCGTCTTCAGTACCGGAGGCGAACAGTGTGACGGAGTCTTACCAGGAGATCCTAGAGTCAGTTAAAGACAGATTGGCTAAAGCGCAAGAGGCCTACACTCGACAGGCCAATAAAGACCGAAGGGATATGAAGTTTTCGGAAGGAGATTGGGTGTATCTTCGGATTATGAAGCAAAGATTGAAGCAGGTGGGCAAGCGATGCCCAAAGTTGTCTTTCAGGAGCTTCGGACCTTTCCCCATCCGGAAAAAGATTAATGAGGTGTCTATGCAGTTAAAGCTACCTCCGAGTTGGACTATGCACGATGTATTTCATGTCAGTTGGTTAAAGCCATATGCAGGTCTACCCCCTTCAGAGGTCAAAGACGAAGTGGAACCAGACATTGTGGATGAAGCAGAAGTAATAGTTCCAGAACAGATCCTTCTGCACCGTTTCAAGCATGGCTCAGGCCGACGATTACGACAGTTTCTCACAAAGTTTCAGGACCGGGGAACTCATGAAGCGGTATTTCTCGACAAAGAGTTCTTTGAAGACTATCCGGCATTATTGACGGATTATTTGGAGGCTATGCAGCTTCCGTCAAGTTAAGCAGAAGGGGATGTCACGTGCATCCCGCACTTGGATGCCACGTAGACATTTCTGTACAGAAGGTGCAGGACCTGAGATGGTGAACTGGTCCCATGTGAGCCCAGTCCGCGACGAGTCAGCCAGGGATCCATCTCAGTCGTCCGAGGTCAGGTGTGCATTGTCCTGCACATGAGTCCAAGGTCAGGTGTGCACTGTCCTGCACATGAAACAGTGCCAATCCGCGCTGTGAGTCTCCCTCTAGAATGATGTCAGTGGTTCTGTGTATCTGGTATGGTACCGGATGCCAGATCACTGAGTAGATTATGTTTAGGACAAGGGGCCAGCCCATAGGGCTACCCTGGATTTGAGTGGGGGCCTGGGAATGGTGTAGAACCACCCCCATGAGGGCTAGGAAGGCCCAAGCTGAACCCACCAGCCATGGAGGGGCTATAGGACAGCCCTAGGGCACAGATAAGGCAATCTCCAGGAGATTACAGCCTTTATATGGCTGTAGGGCATGTATGGGGCAGCCCATACAGGCTGCCCAGCCTTGGGATTGTGGACAAAAGTTGTGTCCAATCAATCAGAAGCAGGCGCATCACTTTCAGCCTGTTAGGAAAAAAAGGCAGTATTTTTTGGGATTTAATTCAGCATTTATTGCTGAATTTTCACCGGTCGTGGGACATTGCCTGTTTTTCAGCTGGCCGACTGCTCCTGAGGAGGAGTATATCATTCATCTCATTTTTCTCCAAGTGCTCAAGCAAACCAAGGGGCCAAGACATCCAAGGGCTTGCTAACGCAAAGGGGTGAAGGATTCAGGTCAAGGGCAGGATTTTCAGCCAAGAAAAGGTCAAGTTTTCTGTATTTGTTTTTCAGATTTACATCATTCTAATAAAGCAAATACACCATCCGTGGTGGGGGCCCTACAGAGGGTAATTGGGACCCAATACTGTGTCCTCTCCATCTCCCCCTTCTCTCTCTATTTTCTGCACATCTCCTTTCAGTTTGTGCGTTAATTCCGTCGTCGCGAAAAAAGTGCTGATTTCTGAGTTTTGAAGTACCGATCCTTCTCCGAAGCTTCCGCATATTACATTCTGGCTGCCCGTTGGGCTGCCTACTTGGTCGCCGGTTTCTGGCTGTAGCCTAGCCGCCCGGTGCCCCTTTGCTGGATGCAGCCTGTAGCCCTGCAGCCTGGCTCCTGTAGCCCATGCGTAACAGCTGCCTGGCCTCCCTGTAGCCCTTGCGCAGCAGCACCCTGCTGTGGCCCATGCGCAGCAGCGCCCGGCACTTCATGTAGCCTGTGTAGGAGCGCCCAGCACTCCCTGTAGCCCACACGGCGATCGCACATCAGCTCCACACGGCGACCTGCTCAAGGGGATGCGCCATGATCCATGCACCACCCTTCACCCTTTTTAAAAAGAGGTGATTCGCTTTTCTCAGAAACGCCAAAAGCAACATTAAAAACGCACGCCTCAAATAATAATAATGTTTTAAGTCATCAAAGGTTTAAAATCCTTATAAACTCAAAAACTCCCTTTTGTGTCCTTTCACACTTGGGTTGGCCACACGTATGAGTTTCCTTTTCATATCCAACTGATGCGTGTTCACACTATCCATCCCGTGCATGTGCCCACCTGCTTGTTGTTCAGAGAGAAACACAGGGTCGTAACATACCCCCCTCTTGAAAAAAAGCAAGTGTCCTCGATTGCACTCAATAACACAGTAAGCATCCAATGAAGAAAGAGTCCCCATATGGCCAAAAGCAATGCCCCTCCAGTGCATCTGGGTGATGAAACAATCATCCTGGACAATAAGGGCACCCTGTCACATCGAAGTGACAAACAACTCTTGCTTGTTCCTTCAGAACCTACAGCAAAAGTCTAAAACCAAGTGAAAACACGTAACCTGTGTTAGCCAAAAACAAAACCATGCCACATTCTACATATGACACACATATGCATGACACATATATGCATTCGCAAACAATATGCTCCTGAGGATGCTCTACCCACTCCAAAATAACAGTCTTAGGGCTGCTCGCAAGCCTTACACCCATGTATATCCCACGACTGATGGTACAACATGAGCATATGAAAGCACTCAATGCATCTAAACTATACATCCACTAAGTACTTTCCACATATGTCCCTCTTGATGCTTTATCCACTCTGTACATGGTCATCCCGCAGGAGTCACACTCAGTGATGCATCCATGAACATAATAAAGTACTTGATGTATACCAATATACATGCCTCACACGACACAATCCAGAGTATCACCCATGTATTCTCAAGGGTACCAGGATCCAATGGCACTAGAATACAATAATACCTCAGAAAGTGTATAAATACAGGCATAGATAGAGTTCAATCCATATATAAACCAAACCAACTCTAGGATTGCTCGCAAGACTTATGCCCTTCATAGAGTCTCGAAGTGTTAGCTCGGTTTGCTGCAAACTTTGAGCTCAACCAAACCATGCCATTCCAAAGGCAAAAACCATCTCTGTTACCCATAGATGTAGACAGAGTTATCCATAGAATCTATCCCAATTTACATCACATCCATTTCACATCACATCTCATTCATTCACATCCCGATTCACATCAATATCATAGAAGTCCCATAAGCAAATGTACTGTCAGCCTCAGTACCTTCGGGTGAATACAAAGATGTCACCAAGCGACTCCTAGATGAAAAATTGAGCCTGTCTATAACAAGAAGCGGAGGTGCTACCTCCCTCTTGAGCATCAGGCAATGCTCCAGACCCATGCTTTGCTGAACCTGAATGAGCCGTCGCAAGAATCGGCTCCAACTCAAAGGCGTCAAGATAAAGCTGCAAACGTGAGGTGAATTTGCCAAGTCACCCTCCTCCATGCTTGTATTCCACCCAAGTGGTAAGCACAAGTCCCAATGAAGCATAGTAGATCACCACTGTTAGACATAGAAAGAAGCTGCCTTTCGAACCCTATGAAGCCTCCATGAAGATACCACTGGTGACAAAGTGTCGAAAGCCATAGCCTTCAACCCATATTTTGCACCATAACACTTCAACTGCTTCTTGTTCCTGGATGACTACTTCTTGTCCTTGGTGTCTTTTCTCCTGAGCTTCATCTTTAGCAGCTTTTGCTCTTCACCTCATATAAGCAAAGACTCATAATCTTGCACTGTCTCCTGTACTTCCTTTTCACTTTCCACAAGTTGAAGCTTTTGATGTGACCACGACGGGCTCGCCTCCTTGAGAAAGTCGACGATATCCCGGCGATGGAACCATGAAACCGGTCCTTAGAAATCCAACGGGTGGTGAAACAAACACTCGCACACAAAACACTTCCCTACCCATGGGGACCTGGAAAAGGAAACAAATAGGGGGAGCTAGAGCGCTCTTGCAAATAGTACAAGGACACCGATTGGCCCCAAAACGCAGTGGTGCCCCTTGCGGTATTTCTTTATTTGATCAAATTTGAGTTCAAAGTACAACTTGTAGAATCCTCCACCAATAGGATCCCTTATAGTTTTTCACCCAGGACTTTCCCAATAAGAACTCTCGCTAATACAGCAAAGCATTCCATAGAGAAGGCACACCTGTACAACAACTCCCTGGTTGA
This sequence comes from Cibotium barometz, assembly GCF_041138505.1. Taxonomy (NCBI): domain Eukaryota; kingdom Viridiplantae; phylum Streptophyta; class Polypodiopsida; order Cyatheales; family Cibotiaceae; genus Cibotium; species Cibotium barometz. The sequence goes on from NC_141084.1 coordinate 34,127,678, forward strand.
AAAGGTCTTCTCCATCTGTACCATGGATCTCTCAAACCCTTTCCCAAACAGCAGTAGGGCTATACCAAACCATATGTCCTCCCCTGTAGTCACAGCTTGCATGTAACCTTGAGAAAACTAGAACCTGTTCACATGAATCCAAAGACATGCTTTCCACATGAAACCAACGACCTGTATCCGATAAACCATAGACCTGTATCCCATAAACCATAGGCATGTATCCTCGATACCAAAGTCCTGTTTCTTCTCGAAAAACCAATGTCCTGTTTCCATGAGAAAAATCCACATATGCACCATCCAATCACGGTGCCAAAAACCCAGGGTTGTTTTCCATAGCACCAAGCGAGAGAAAAATAGAGAACCTGTAAGCAAATCCCTGAGCACATATAAGTTCGACACGAAGAGAAATCACACCATCTCTCCCATGAACATTGTCCCGTGCATCTATAGCCTGTTCTCCTATTCAAAGTCTCTCGTACATCCATGGTACACAAAAGAGAAAACACACCAGGCCCTTATGATGAGAGAGAGAGAGGTTATACAGTGGCTGTCTCTGTCCAGCAGCGCCTCCCCCCTGTTTCGCCTCCCCCATGGCGCCTCCTTCTGGCTGCCCGTTGCTGCCTGCTTGGTCGCCGGTTGCTGGCTGTAGCCCAGCCGCCCGGTGCCCCTTTGCTGGCTGCAGCCCGCCTGGCTGTAGCCCATCTGCGCAGCAGCCTGGCTCCTGTAGCCCATACGCAGCAGCTGCCTGGCATCCCTGTAGCCCTTGCACAGCAGCACCCTGCTGTGGCCCATGTGCAGCAGCGCCCGGCACTTCCTGTAGCCCATGTGCAGCAGCGCCCAGCACTCCCTGTAGCCCACACGGCGACCACACGTCAGCTCCACATGGCGACCTGCTCAAGGGGATGCGCCATGCTCCATGCACCACCCTTCGCCCTTTTTAAAAAGAGGTGATTCGCTTTTCTCATAAACGCCAAAAGCAACATTAAAAACACATGCCTCAAATAATAATAATGTTTTAAGTCATCAAAGGTTTAAAAACCTTATAAAATCAAAAACTCCCTTTTGTCCCCTTTCACACTTGGGCTGGCCACACGTATGAGTTTCCTTTTCATATCCAACTGATGCATGTTCACACTATCCATCCCGTGCCCGTGCCCACCTGCTTGTTGTCCAGAGAAAAACACAGGGTCATAACAGAGGCTATGCTTGGCCTCCTGACCTCTAATACAACCATTCAAATGGAGGCTCAACTCTGAAATACCCACTCGATCCTTATGGCCGAAGATGATGCGGACATGCTCATGTAAAGTTAATAGATGGATGTTGGATGATTTGGGCTTGAGCATTACCTCTCGAGTAGGAGGATGCTCTAAATGGTGGCATCAGCATAAGTAGAGATGGAAGCTTTTGGAAAGGACGAAGTGGATGTGTGATGGATGGATGCTCTGTGTAGTGACCTTGGTGTATCTAAAATAGCATGATAGTGCTATCATTCTTCCAGTGATCATATTCACTGTGATTATATTTTTTGCTGTAGTTAGGGTGTCAAGTAGGTGTAACTGTATCAATTCTGCGAAGCGTAAGAGTCAGGAAAGTTGGTGTCTAAAAACAGCTTCATTGTTGATATTTTCAGGGTGAGCTTGTTCGAGCTGCTGGTGGTGCAAAAGCATCCTCCTGCCTTCTTGGAGTACCCTTGGGCCACAATTCTTCTTTCCTTCAGGGACCAGCTTTTGCTCCTCCAAGAATTAGAGAGGCCATTTGGTGTGGAAGCACCAATTCCACTACAGAGGCAGGTAAGGTGTTTCACAATTTGTGTGTGTTGGTTTACATGAGTTTTCTTAATCTGCAGACACATAGCACATAAAAGGGGGAAAAGGGGAGGATTTTGGAGAAGCAGACTTGGGAAAGAGGTTAGACTTTTGGATGCCCATTCAGGGGTTGGAGCATCTTAGCACAGTTAGCATACTTGGTGGCTGGGCTTGGGCTAGGCTCTGGTAAAGCTATAGCTTGTGTAGCAGGTAAATGGATTAGCGAAAAGCAAGCATTAGGGTCATTTAAAGTGGAAAATAAAGCTTTAGATCCTAAACATGGCGTGTTCTTTGATCAGTTGGTAAGTGGGTATGCAAGCATCAGTCCAGTTCGCTATACAGTGGGTATACAAGCAGTAGTCAAGGTCACTATACAGTGAGACACTGGTAGGATACTGATGGAGCAGCAATGAGAAAGTCCAGGGATGAAGGCTTTGTATAAATAGTTGTTGTAGTATGGGATGCAGTAGTTGTCTTTGCAAGGCTAGACTCGGTTGTAAAAACTTGGAGAGCTTATGAGGCAGATGGTCTGGGAAAGAATAGTATGTTTGACATGTCCTTATTAGTGAACGATACCTTCATAATGAGCCTATTGACAGCTACTGACTATGATCTTGTGACTTAAACATGCAGGGAAGGAGTTGGCAGATCCACGCATTTTAACGGATGTTGGGGATGTTCCAATCCAAGAGATGCGAGACTGTGGGATTGGAGACGAACTCTTGATGAAGACTATCTCTGACTCTGTCAAGCTGGTGATGGATGAGGTAGATGCGTGAAATTTTAAAGGCTTTGTGTCAAGAGTAGGGTGTTGAGAGCTATATGATATATTTAGGTGCTGGGGATTGAAATCTTGCCCTCTACTGGGCAGCTTGGTGGTGTGAGAGCCAATCCGGCAGGGGACTGCCGACAATCTAAAATATCTGTGAAATGCATTCGTCCCTTGTACAGGACTCACTTCATACCATTGGGATCTGGATTTGCTCAAATTGATGACACAATCACAGCCGTGGCACTTGCAGAGGATCATGTTGTAGGTTAGCCAAGGATCAAGTTGTAGGGTAGTGATCAACATGATGAACATCAAGATGGTTAACATCTCTGCAAATTCTCCTGGGGTGGGCATCTACATTCAGCAGCAGATCAGTACGAAAAGACAAAAATCACTTTTGCTTCTTTGGGCGTGATACTATCGGGTTTTGATTTTTGCACATATCCAAGGCAATTGGTCACTTGTGAGCCTCTCTTGCATGAAATAAGCAGGAGTAGGGGGAAGAATGACAATTGTTAGCTTCCTAAACAAGGGGAAAGAAATTGCCAACCAGAGAATAGGGCATGTGCCTTCAAGTGAAAAAATCCAGCTCTCCTAACCCTGCACTTAAGGATCCTTTGTATTTGGCTAGTGTGCAGGGCGGCTTAATCCACATAGTGCCTCGTAATGCAGTCACACGAATGTAAAGGAGGAGGAGAGTTGCTGCCCATCATGTTGCCGTCGAAGCATCTACTTCACAAAAACCAAGAACCCCAAGACAAGCAAGGGTCTTATCTTCTAAAGAAGTTCCCGAGCAAGCACAAGTGATCACATGTACCCGGAAGAAAAGGGCCACAAAGATCTGCAAGGGAGACAACCGTGTCACTATACAAAGTGGATCCAATGAGGGGACAACTACAAATGTGTCATCTTCCTCATCCGATGAGAAGACTCATAGTATTTAGAAAGTTACGTGAGATTGCTTATGAATTAAAGCTACTAGAGGGATGTAAATTACATTCAATATTTCATGTAATCCTTGAGAAGAAAATTGTACGACAAGGATAATTTGGTAGATGATGAAGTCGTCGTTGAGTTTATTAAGCCACTTAGTCTTCCACATGAGCCAAAAGAAAGTCTCAATGTAAAGACCATGCGTACTCGACATATTGAGTACTTAGAATATTGGGTAAAGTGGAAGGATATGCCTGAGGAAAGCTCACCTTGGAAGAAGGTAAACATTTCAAAGAAGAGGTTCCCCAGTGCTTTTCTATGAAGACACGCATGTTTTTGCATGTCTCATATCGAGAGGATTTCTTGAGGGATTGGTGTGTACCTAGGGAGTGTAGAAGGTTAGTCAATGCTTGAGGTGGTCAATGTCTTAAGGGTACTCCCAAAGGCATTAATTGAAGAAACAAGGTGACAGAGGAGTTATTGGCGACATGGCAAGCATTGGGCGAGGGATGTGTGGCCTAGTGTAACATGCGGAAGCTTCGGGGAAGATCGGTAACTTCAATGCTCAGAAAATCAACACACTTTTTACGACGGAACTAATGCACAAAACTGAATAAAGATATGCAGAAAATAGAGAGAGAGAGGGAGAGAGGAGAGGACACAGTATTGGGTCCCAAATACCCTCTGTAGGGCCCCCACCATGGATGGTGTATTTGCTTTATCAGAATGATGTAAGTCTGAAAAGAAAATAGAAAAATCTTGACCTTTCTTGGCTGAGACTGCCCTTGACCTGCAGTCCTTCACCCCTTTGCGTTAGCAAACCCTTGGCTATCTTGGCCCTTTGGTTGCTTGAGCACTTGGTGAATTATGAGATAACTCGATGGGATTGTGGGCTTACTATTTATACTACTATCAAACAATGCCCTCCAAAAATGACTGGTAAACTTGGCATCTCGGTCTGACACTATGGTCCTAGGGATCCCGCCAATTGGGTACCAATGACGAATGAACAAATGGGTAACATCTTCGGCGGTCACATTGGCCCTGCATGGAATAAGCATAATAAATTTGTTAAATCTATCAACTATAGTCAAGCACTGAGTATTACGCTTATCCGGACTGGGAGACAGATTTGTAACAAAATCCATCGAAATATCTAGGAAAGGTCCCGAAGGAATTGGCAAAGGCTGTAACAACCCTATCTTCTTCCCACAAGGAGCTTTCACCTTTTGACAAATATCACAGTGTTGTATATATGAAAATACATCTCGCCTCATCTTTGGCCAATAATATTACCCTTCCAACTTCTCTAAAGTCGAATTCATGCCCCTATGACCACCAAGCGTCATGGGCGTCATGGAGAAGAGTTGCCGTGAACGACTTCATGACACATAGTCGGCCTTTGTAGAAAAGCCAACCATCGCATATCAAAAAGTGGCATGGTAATGTGGTATCCAATGCCTGTTCCCACTGTGTACCGAATTCCTCAGAATCTGCGTACGTGTACTTCATGTCATCTAGTCCCGTACCAACAAGGTCGAGTCTAGTGGTTTGAATCAAAGTCACCTGTCCCTTCCTGCTCAAAGCATCGGCCACTAGATTGGCCTTTCGTGGAGGGTACTCAATCATACCACCAAATTGCTGGAATATCTGGCTCCAGCGGTGTTGTCGGTCACTCCACTGTGCACTTGACATTGTTTGGATCCAACGTAATGCCTGATGGTCAGTGCGAACCTCACAGTCACGGCCATAAAGAAAATGTTTCCAATGTTTCAAGGCCTGTATAACTGCAAGGAGTTTCCAATCGTAGACTGAGTAATTATTTTCTGCGGGCAGTAACTTACGAGACATGTAAGCTACTTGATGACCATTCTGTTGTAATACACCTCCAATTGCGATCACTTGGAACGGCTCGTCCCACGAGGCAAGTGCTAAACAAGGCGCTTTTGATAAAGCCACCTTGAGGTTCTTGAATGCCTCCAACGCTTGTGGAGTCATTCGAATCCGTTGCGTTTTAGTATTGACATCCTTTAGCAGATCGGTGAGATCCGCCAAGAGGTCATAAAACTTGTCTATATGGGTGGAGTATGCTTGGCATATACCCACAAAGGATCTGATGTCATAAGCAGTCTGTGGTACTTCCCAATTGACAATCTTGGCCACCTCGGTTGGATCAAGTCGAATGCCTTCTCCGCTAATTATATATCCAAGGTAATGAACCTTGAACAAATAAAATTCCGACTTCTTCTCATTGACATAGAGCTCGTTGCTTTCCAGCAACTTCAGGACTTTCTCCACATCAATGTCATGCTGCTCAACCGTAGCTGAAAATACCAATATGTCGTCCAGAAATATGAACACACTTTTCAATCAATTCCCAGAACACCCGCATCTTCATGCGGTTGAATGTGACCAGGGCGTTCTTCTAGCCAAAAGGCATGACCACAAATTCATAGTGGGCCTGTTCCGTACGGAAGATTGTCTTGGAAATGTCCCTCTCAACAATCCTCACCTGGTGGTACCCACTCTTCAAATCGAGTTTTGAGAACACCTTAGCCCCATTTAGCCTCTTGAGAATATAATCTATTCGAGGCATCGGGAATCGACTCTTGATAGTCAGCTTATTGAGTGCACGATAATTGACACACAAACGAGAAGACTCATCTTTCTTCTTGACAAACAGGATCGGTGCTGCAAATGGCGACACATTGGGGCGGATGAAGCCAGATTGCAACAATTCTTGGAGTTGGCGGTCCAACTCCGATTCCATTGCCTTGGAAAGGCGATATGGAAACTTGCTCGGGGGTTCCGAGCCTGGGAGGAGATTGATCTTGTGGTCCTCCGGTTTGGACGGGGGGAGTTGGGGAGGGAGATTGTCCTGAAGAAAAATCTTCTGGTACTTTTCATGGAGAGCCAAATACTTCTCGGAAGCACTGGCCACCGTCTGGGCCGTCTGGATGTAAATCATCGCACAATGTGCGCCTTTCTTGATTGCTTGTTTAGCCTGCAACAAGTGGCTTATGAGCGGAAAGTTTGGGATTCCTGGCTCACACTTAATGGTCTCTAGGGCGTTGGACACATTCCTACTAATATGGAAAGTGTGCTTGTTCCACTTGACATCAGGAAGGAACTTGTGAAACCACTAAATGCTCAATATTATGTTTGCTCCTATAAGAGGGGCAACCATGAAATCACATACAAAAGCCCTAAATAACTAACTTGGCACCAAGAGTTTCATACTTGACGCTAAAACCTTCAACTTGCTTGTCCACTGAAGTCGGGACGAAACGGGCACGCCGAGCGGCCTATTCCGTGACCACTGTAGGTATATGCTCACTTATGGTAGTGCTATGTGTGAACAGGGCTTAACCAAGGGCACTTTTTCCCATGTGGTTTTTCCCCTTGGACATCAAGTGTGAAAGGACACACAATATATTTTGTACTTCTATATTATATGGATGTGGCACACATGCAAGGGTTGACTTGCATTATGAAGGCTATTTATTAGTTCTTCAACCATGGAAGTATGAGGCATGGAGGAAGTTACACATGGTTGTATCGTAGTAAAAAAGGCGAGACTAGAATTGCAAAGGCTAATGTATGGATTGCCTTTGATAAGGTTGCTACACTTCTACAAAAAATGACATTCAACGAAGAAGATGTCAATGGCTTTAAACAAGGTATGACCATGTTTTACAAGTATATGGTGGAAGCATGGACATCAAGTAGCATAACACACTATATGGTAAGATCCCCAATTTTTTATGTTCCTATGTTGCTTAGTGATTCTTATTTAAAATAACCAATGTGCATATGTTGTTGTCATTTTTATTCCAACACATTTTGGAGGCTCACGGTCCCAACTTTAAAGATCAGGGAGCACAGCTCCACCGGCTCCCACTGTCAACTCTATTGGGCTGTTTGCTCCAAGCCTGCTGCCCTTGCAGGAAGGTATTTTTCAATTTTTGGTCAAACACAAATACAATATTTTGCAGCCATTCCAGTGCAGGTCATATGTAGATTTAGCAGACACTTCTGTGCAAATCAAATTCACAGGAAAATTACAGGTCCAATTTGGGGAATTTACCAATTTCAGGACAAATTGAAAAAATTGGGCATTTTGCTTTGCCTGCAATTTGGGGGTTTTTGAAATTGAGGTCAAAATCAGCAAATTGAACCTCTCTTATTTGCAGAAATTTGGGGGTTTTCAAAATTGAGGTCAAAATCAACAAATTGAACCTCTTTCACTTGCAGAAATTTGGGGCTTTTGTGGAAATTGGCCAATTAGATGCACATTGAAGCGATTGGAGTGCATAAAAATTGGGGATTTTTTGATTGGAGCATGTAATTGGCCATTATAGGTGCGATTTGTCGCATATGTGTACACATTGAGTGTAATTGGACAATTTGATGCAGGTTTACACTTGCTTTGGTTTGCAGGCATACATTTGCACATGACATTTGGTTGCCTGGCAGTGCACATTGGTGCGTGGTTTGCTTGCAGATATATTTTGTTGACATGGCACAGAATGCTACAGATGTATTTGGTGTGCTCACCCAGGAGGACAAGCTGGATGGATCTAACTACTCCCTCTGGAGTTTCATGATCCGTAATTTGCTGGTAGCCAAAGGGCTTTGGGGCATCGTGTGTGGTGATGACACACGCCCACTTACCATACAGCCAGCCACGTCTCAAAGGGGAGGTGCACAAAGAGCTCCTGATGTAGATCCTGCTCCCACACAAGAGCAGAAGAGATGGGACTCTAGAGATGCACAGGCCATGTCATTGATAGCCCTTTCAGTGAAAAGGACTATTATTCCGCACATTCGTTCATGCAAGACATCGAAGCTTGCATGGGACACATTGGAAGCAATGTATCAGGTACGCAACGAGGCAAGAGTTGCCTACTTGAAGAGGCAATTGGATCTTCTTTCTATGGATGAGGGTGACTCCATGGCAGATCATCTCACCAAAGTGAAAGATTTGCAGGAACAATTGCGCAACATTGATGAGGTTATCCCAGACAGACAGATGGTCACCAACACTCTTCATTCTTTACCGCCTTCCTACTTGGGCTTTCACACCTCTCTCAACCTCTCAATGAGAGGAGGTGGTGATCCCGTCACTTTTGAAGAGCTCGTGGGTTTACTCTTGCAGGAAGAGCAAACAAGAGCAAACTTATCGAGCAACCGTGGTGGAGAAAAGGCATTTACAGCCAAGGATAAGGGTAAAGCAAAGAGCTTTAGACATGGGGGACAATAGTCTAGCAAGGCTGGTCATGGACAGCCCTCTTCTAGTGGTGAAAAGTCTGACAAAGGGGATGCAAACAAGCCCAAAAAGAAGGGCAAATGTCATAAGCCTGGACACTATATCAGTGAATGTAGGAAACGGATTGCAAAAGAGAAAAGGAAAGAAGCAGGCAATGCAGTAGCAGACTCTTCTGATGACAAAGCACAGCAATCAGCTAATGTAATCCAGGAAGAGTACACTTTTTTGGTCACATGCACTAGTGACACACCAAGTGCTTCAGACACTGATATGTCTTGCATTGCATCTGACAGACAGCATGCATTATGGTATTTTGATAGTGGTGCTTCGAGCCACATCACTTCATGCAAAGATGTATTTCGGCACTTGGTTTATGCTTCAAATGGCCGCACTGTATCATGTGCAGATCATACCACATATCCGGTAAAGGGAATTGGTAATGTCATACTTATTGCAGCCAATGGTGCCAATATATGTATGAAAAATGTATTGTATGTTCTAGGGATAAAGAAAAATCTGCTCTCCGTCTCAGCCATAAACGACCAAGGTTTAAAGGTTGAATTTGAAGACGGGAAGTGTTTGGTAAAAGACCCATCAAAGGGTTACGAAATAGTCACTTCTGGAACACGATACAAAGGCTTGTATAAGCTGGACAGCTATGACAAGCGCACTTATGATGCAAATACAGTGGCTGCCCACACTCCTGCTATGCATGATGCAGAGCTATGGCATGCTCGTTTTGGGCATGTAAATTTTCAGAGTTTGATGCTTTTGCAGAAGCATCATATGGTTGATAATATGCCGTCTCTTGAGTCTCCACCAAGACATTAATGTGAGGGGTGTATTTTGGGAAAGATGCAACGCAAACCATTTCCCAGAGATGGAGCTGTTAGAGCTGAAAGTAAATTACAGCTCATACATAGTGATGTATGTGGTGCAATGCGGACACCATCCATAGGGGGGCATCTTTACTTGGTCACATTCATTGATGACTACTCCAGTTTTGCTTGGGCTTACCCTTTGAAAGCAAAAGCAGACGTGTTTAATGCTTTCGACACTTTTTAGCAATGGCTGAAAATATGTGTGCATGTAAAGTCCAAACACTCCGCTCAGATAGAGGTGGAGAATACATGTCAAATGCATTCAAAGATTATATGCTTCAAAAGAGCATCAAACACCAATGTACTGTGCCTTATACACCGCAGCAGAATGGTGTAGCTAGATGGCAAGATGCATGGTGAAAGCACAAAAGTTGCCTCACAAATTTTGGATGGAAGCTATAATGTGTGCAAAAACAGGTGTCCAACAAAAGCTTTGAAAACCATAACACCATTTGAGGCTTGGTATAGCCGAAAGCCAACAGTGGATTATATGCGTACATTTGGGTGTTTGGCCTATGCACATGTGCCAGAACAACTCCGAACAAAGCTAGATGATAAAGCAATTAAATGCATTTTTGTGGGCTACAATGAAAGCAAAGGATACCATGGATTTTTGTCAGTAGAGATGTGGTATTTGCTGAAAATTCAGAACAGCCCATGTACAGCTTGTATAAAAGCAATGATACAGGCATACAGGACATGTTTGATGGACTTTTATCCATTGCAATTAGGGGGGATTCAGATCAGCCAGCCCCTACACAAGAAAATCCACATGTAGAACATGTGGACCAGCCAGCCATTCAGCCCCCTTCTATGGAAGAAGTGGAAGATCTTGTCAGGGAAGAGCAAACAGCCATAGATACAGCCAAGTCAGTGCCAAGATGGTTGCTGAAAACTTTGCAAGAAAGCAAACTTGCAGCTCCACTCACAGGTAGAACAAGGGCTAGTTCCAGCCATGCTTTGAATGTACATCGTGGGGAGTTTGCATTCGCAATGGGTGGTCTCTTTGATTCAGAAGAGCCTTCTTCTTATGAAGAAGCACATGAGAATGAGCATTGGTTGCAAGCTATGTAAGCTGAAATTTCTTCTATCATGAAGAACAATACATGGGATCTTGTGGAATTGCCTAAAGGCAAGCATGTAATTGGAACAAAGTGGGTGTACAAAGTCAAAAGAAAGTCTGATGGTACTATTGACAGGTACAAAGAAAGACTTATGGCTAAAGGCTACTCCCAGAAAAAGGGAATAGATTATGAAGAGACTTTTGCTCCTACTTCGCGAATGACCACAATAAGATCAGTGATTGCATTGGCTGCCCATAAAGGATGAAAAGTGCATCAATTGGACATCAAAACTACGATACACCCGCTCGCTGAAGCTCCCGCCTCCACCCTGCTCTGCGCGCCATCGCTCCCCCCCCCCTCCTCGCGGCCTTTTCTTTCCTTCCGCCCCCCGCTTGCTCCCCTCTGCTCGCCGCTGCGCCCCCCCCTCCTTCCTCGCTGCTGCGCCGCCCCCCCCTCCTTCCGCGCTGCTGCGCCTCCCCTCCCTCTTCGCCAGTTCGCCCCCCTCCCCTCTTCGCCAGTTCGCCCTCCCTCCCCGCTGCCGCCTGTTCGCCCTCCCTCCCCGCCGCCGCCAGTTCGCCCCCCCGCCTCTTCGCCTCTTCACGCCCGCCTCCCTTCAGCAGCGCCCCGCCCCCCTCCTTCTCGCGTTGTCGCCGCCCCCCCCCTCTGGGCCTCTCCTCCGTTTTTCGCCCCCCCCTCCCTCCTCTGTCGTGCTGCTTTTCACCCCTTGGGGGTTTTTGTTTTTTTTCCTCATTGTCATCCGTCCTTCCGCCTCTTGGTGTGCAGCCCGCTTCTTGCAGGTTTCCCGCTTTCGCCTCGCCTTCGCTTGAGCTTCAGACTCTGATGGAGACTCCTCCCGCCTCGCCTCAGAGGAACTCTTCCGCAGCCCCCTCGCCCGCCCCTGAGGTCATCCCCATGAGGCTTTCTCTTTCGCCGGAAGAGGAAGCGAGCCTCACCGCAGAGGTGGAACGCCTTCAGGCTCACTCCACCATCTGCCGTATAGTCGGCACTCGCCCCAGCAGAGGGGAGATCAGGGATCTACTTCAGGCTCGCCTTCTTGCAGATGTGGGCAAGATCCTGGATGTACAGCTCTTGGGCCGGGGACATTATCAGATCGAGTTCGAGGCCGCCCAGAGCGTTGCCAAGGTCCTTGCCATGAGTCCTCTGGATATCAGGGGTGCTCGGGCTTTCTTCAGGCGTTGGCAGCATGGATTTGACCCAGCTGCGGCGGAGCAGGGAGAGCGCCTCTTCCATATTACAGTTTGTTTCCCTGGTCTCCGCCGGGAGTATCTTCCGCTCCTCTCCAGGCTCGGAGCATTGGTGGGCTCGGTTCTTGAGACGGGCCCCTCAGCAGCTTCAGTGGTGGCCAGAGCAGCTGGGCTACCTTCGGTCAGAGTGTTGGTATCTGACATCTCCTCCCTTCCTAAGGTCATTCAGCTACCTAGGATACGGGGGGGTGGATAGATCAGAGAGTGGAGTTCTCGGCGCTCCCGAACCAGTGCTTCATTTGCAGGCAGGTCGGTCATTTGGCCAAGGCCTGCCCTCGCAGGAGACCTCGGCCCTCACCACAGCAGCAAGCCACGGATGGCCCGCCCACAGATTCGGCTCGGCAGGCTGCCTCAGGGACACCTGCTCAGGCCACAGAGACCTCGGAGTGGCAGCCTGGACAGGGGCGCCGTCGAGGGAGACAGCCACAGCAGCACGCCCAGATACCGGTGCAGCAGCAGCCACAGTCTCAGCCTCACTGGGTTCCCGTGAGGAACAGATTTGCTCCCCTTCAGGAGGAGACCCCTGCAGCGACCGAGGACCAAGAGATGCCAGCTCCCCCTCCTTCACCTCCCCCACACCCATCCCCTCCCACCGCCTCGCTTCCACCATCGCCTCCTCCCGCCCCCGCTCCGGTCTCGGCAGCGGCTCCCTCTCCTCCTCCCTCGCCTCCCCCTCCTCCCCCTCCTCCCGCCTCGCCTTCCCGGGAGGTCCTGGCAGTTCCCTGGCGCTCACCTGCAGTCCGGAGGGCGCTGAGCACTGACCTCGCTCGAGCATCACAGAGGAGACCTATGCCGATTAGGGCCTCACGGATTTCATCTATCCGCAGTCGGCTGAGTCGCCTCGGCATTCGACAGCGCTCGGAGGCGTTTGATTATACCTTCACACGGCTTTTTGGAGCAGAGGGCCCCCATGAGCCAGCACCCATCCGAGTGCATGTAGTGATACCTCCGGCCCGCGGGGAGGAGGCACTAGACTCAGCGGTGGCCTTCTCGTTCCCTCTATGTGGACCTTGTGACCGGGAGTGGACTCTAGAGCTCGCTCTCAGCACGTTGAAGACTCAGGCAGTTGAGTTTTCTCATCACATGAGCGATTTGGAGGTTACAGATGTGATAGGCCGACTTTGGGAGTTGGCTCATTTTTTCTTGGATCCCGGGAGTGTGGATACATCCGGGATTCGGCATTTGGTCGTGCGCATAGTTGCAGATTTGGCACGCGACCCAGGATATGTGAGTATACACGAGGTTACTATGTCAGAGCAGGAGGCAGTCGCCATGGGTCACAGCCACTGGCGCCTGATCCGGGATTCTTGCAGTACACCGGGTGGGCAGACTCGCAGCCGTTCGGATGGGGACTACTCTCCATCCAAGCCGCTTGCGAAGGCCCGCCGCACGGCTGAGACAGCATCCACCTCAGTAGGACATCCATGAGGATCATCTCATGGAATGTACAGGGCCTTGGCGGAGCACACTTTATACGCTATCGAGGCTGCTTGAGGCAGGAGCTACAGAGATGCCTGGTTGGTGGCAGCATTGACATTCTGATGATGCAGGAGCACCACTTGGGTGAGAGCAGGATCCGGAGATATGGTTCGGTGATGCCTGGTAGATGGGACACTTTCTGGTCTGCAGGGTTTGGTCCTTTGGGTGGACAGGGAGGAGTATGCATGGTTATTGCAGATGCATGGCGGCAGGCCATTGTGGATCGAGGGATCATTGTGCCTGGTAGAGCACAGTATGTCATTCTGAGGATGCATGATGAGCTATTGGGTGTGCTCAACATCTATGCGCCCAATCATGCTAGTGCCAGAGCAGAGTTCTGGACTCAGGTTACAGATGCATTGCCAGAGGCCGCACATTGGTGTGTTGGGGGAGACTTCAACATGCTTGAGGACCCGGCAGATAGGGTGGGAGGCAGTCATGTTACAGTGCACGGCACGGAGCTTGCAGCTTGGGACCGGTTTTGCATGTCACTGAGGATCACTGATGCATGGCAGCATGGGGCTTTCTCCCGGTCTCAGGACAGTCTTAGTTTCTCTCGGTCGGATCGCCGACAGGGAGGGACTAATCTATCTCGGATTGATCGCTTTTATGTGGGCGATTGGTTGGGGGAGCGAGGGGGCTCCGTCGGCATTCTTGCTGGCACCTCATTTTCAGATCATGCGCCAGTTATATTGACTTTGGAGGAGGGGACACGGGAGCCCAGCTTGCAGTTGAGGATCCCAGAGAGGGTACTTGCAGACCCCAGTCTCGCTGAGGACATTGAGAGGATCTGGCATGATAGTCAGTGCTCTGACCAGGATGCAGCGGGCCAGTGTGCCCAGGGACTCATTGATCTTAGCTCTTTTCTACACGCTGCAGCTTTGACACGACTGGGAGAGATTCGCGAGTGGGAGCAACGGCTGAGACGCAGCCTTGCTTCGCTACAGCGCCTTCAGGAGCAGCAGCCTGCATGTGAGTGGGTGGCGTCCCAGCTGAGCCAGGCACGCCAGGAGGTTAGAGAGGCAGAGGAGCAGAGACATGAGTTTTACTATCGTCGTCAGGCCTCTCAGTGGACGCAGCTTGGTGATAGAGTGATTGGGGAGTTTTTTGAGATCACTGGACCCCGTCATGCGCGAGCAGGGGTTCGCCAGCTTGGTAGACCGGATGGATCGATAGCTACTGAGCTCGGGGAGATCAGAGCCATTGCCACTGCTTTTTATAGTGATTTGCTTTCAGCGGAGCCAGCCACTGAGGATCGAGATGTATGCAGACAGAGTGTGTGGGCCCATGTGCAGAGGAGGGTCACAGACCATATGCGCACAGTTCTAGGTGCGCCTCTGTCAGAGATTGAGCTTGCCGAGGCCTTGAGGGTCCTGCCGCGACATAGTTGCCCAGGGGAGGACGGACTGACGCCGGCCTTTTTTATGCGCTATTGGGACCTTTTGGGGCCAGGCCTCCGCAGGGGCTTTCAGCATGTTTTGGACACTAGGGTGATGCCGCAGAGCTTTTCAGAGGGCTTGATCTATCTTATCCCCAAGGGAGAGGGAGTATCAGATGATATTCGGCATTGGAGGCCTATTACGATCCTCAATACTGTCTACAAGGTCTTGGCAAAGGCCTTGAGTTTGAGGATCCAGCCCTTCCTGGGGGAGTTGATTCATGCTACTCAGACAGGATTTGTCAAGGAGCGCAGTATCCTTGACAACATCTTTACTTTCTGGGAGGCGACGGCCCGAGCTAGGTTTCTTGGCGAGGACTTGGTCGTGATGCTTCTCGATTTTGAGAAGGCATACGATAGAGTTGATTGGGGATTCTTAGAGGGCACTATGCTACGCCTGGGCTTTGAGCCAGGATGGATCAGAGGGGTGGCAGCTTTGTATTCCACAGCTCGCAGCCAGGTGCTGATTGCAGGAGGTCGGGGGCCGAGTTTTGAGCTGACCAGATCAGTCCGTCAGGGGTGTCCTCTCGCCCCTTTCCTTTTTCTCTTCTTTGCGGAGGCTATGAGTATGTATTTGACGGCAGAGGAGGTTGGTTTGAGAGGACTTCAGCTCCCAGTCCGGGGGGAGGATTTGCTTGATGCTGAGTTTGCAGACGACACGGGCTTATTTTTGCATGGCCAAGAGGCCAATCTTATTCGGGCAGAGCAGTCGCTCCAGGTTTTTAGTGCAGCTTCGGGAGCATTGATCAATTGGCGCAAGACAGTGGCCTTTTGGATCAGTAGTGCTCCCACTCCGGCATGGAGTCCGGACCCCGGTTTTAGATGGATTCCTCCCGGCACAGCAGTGCGGTATTTGGGATGCCAGATTGGCCTCGATTTGTCACCTGAGCAGCAGATTGCCCCGCTTCTTCTGAGCATTCGGAAGAAGCTATTGTATTGGAGTACAGCTCGACTATCCTTGGCTGGGAGGGTGGTGGTGGCAAATCAGGTGCTGTTAGCGACTATGTGGTACATTACGTCTTGCTGGATTTTCTCGAGCTCTTGCATCAGCCAGGTACAGAGGCTGATCAGGAACTTTCTGTGGTCTGGGCGGGACGGTCAGCCAGCTCGGGCAAAGGTTGCATGGGCAGTTATTACACTTCCGCTGGCTCAGGGCGGTTTGGGCATTATAGATCCAGTCGATCAGAGTAGAGCCTTATTGGGGAAGCTTATTGTTCGGGGGTTGCTTCCAGGCGCTGAGCCTTGGAAAGAGCTCTTGCAGCGACTGCAGGCCCGGGCGCCTCCTGCAGGGGGTACTTGGGCACCAGAGATTCGCTGGATCTTCATAGAGATGAGGAGGACAGGCCTCAGTAGAGGATGGGAGGACAGATTTGCTTTGAGTATCCTGAGAGCTTGGGAGCTGCTGAGACCGGGGCTCTCTCAGCGGCCTCCTTCTTGTGTTGAGGAGCGGGCCAGGCAGCCGCTCATCTGGAGCCCAGCGGTTCGTACAGAGCAGGGTCATATGCTGGGTTCTCGGCCTCGTCTAGCCTGGGGACCTTTAGCGGCAGGCCCAGCTCGTAGTTTTGGAGACTGGCAGGCTTTCTGCTGCAGTCTACCAGAGGAGACCCAGGTGGAGAGGCTGAGTCACTTCAGAGGGGGGTTGATTATGAGGGATGATATTCAGGAGGCACTTACAGAGGAGTGGTTCACACCTCTCGAGCCAGTGGCCCCACGGTGGATGGGAGCCTTTACACAGTTGGAGATCCTGATTGCTGTCAGAGCTAGCACTGAGGATAGCAGATGCCTCTATTATGAGATTCAGGACGAGGGCAGACTCCAGAGAGTGGAGGTGGAGTCGCCTTTGGTTGCAGAGTGCACCTTTCAGAGGATTCGGGTAGTGGCTGCCGCTTCTCGGAAGTGGCATATTGACCCCGACCCTGCTGACGTGCTCCCGGATTGGCGCATATGGGCATATGCAGCGCGCCCCTTGGCCCGGCTACAGTGGGACCCCGGAGAGTACGAGTGGCATGATCCTTATGCATCCCTTGAGGCCACAGAGATCACATTTTTCCAGTATACTGTTCGGCTGGGACGGCATATTTTGACGGCGAGGAGGACGGTTTCTCCAGCGGCAGCGGGGCATTGGCGATTGCAGGGACTATCACAGGAGTTCCTGGAGGATTTCTGGGCTCGGCTCTGGGCTAGTCGACAGGCCCGCAGGATCTCGGCTTTTCAGTGGCTGGTCGCCCACAGGGGCTCAGCAGTTGGCACTTGGCTTGTTTACAGCGGTCTTCCGGCGGCCTGCGTCCGATGCGGCCACCCTATGGAGACACAGAGACATTGCCTTTGGGACTGCCCTCAGGCACAGCAGATTTGGCTGCGGATGCTGCGTATTCTGGCCCCCCTCTCTCCAGAGGGTATGTTTACGTGGGGTGCCGCTGCTTGGTCGACTTCGTCAGGGCCTGCTATGGGCTATGAGATGGAGCAGGGCAGTCAGGCCATCAGATTTATTAGGGGCCAGCCTCGCCTGGTTCCGGCACCGGATTTCTCGTCCGCCAGCTGGACACAGGAGAGGGATTTACGATGGGAGCTCCTCAGCAGCTGTTGGAATTAGGGTTGCAGGAATGCACACACAACTTCAAGAAGATGAGGAAGCTTGAGCACAACACAGTAGTGTATTATGAGTGCCAAAAATGAAAGATAACTAGCCCTAGAAGATAATGGGCGTATATACAATGCACGGGGGAAAAAACCTCCTAGTGAGGGAAAAAGTGCCCCGGCGGTCCTAAGTGTGTTCACACACATCACTACTATAATATGGTAACAAATCCCCCCTGGAGTGATGCGGTGAACAAGAGCTAGCACTCATGTATAGGGAAGTGTCTAGCTATGTGGACGAATCCACAAAAGGGAGTAAGCCCAAAGCTTTGCGAAAAGCTTCGAACTTCTCACGAGGCAGAGCCTTTGTGAAAAGGTCTGCAAGGTTATCCTGTGTTGGCACATAAGCCAAACTGATCTCTCCTGCAGAGAGTCTCTCCCTGACATAATGGTAGTGCACCTCAATGTGCTTCGTACGAGCATGGAACACTGGGTTCCGCGCAACTGCCAATGCGCTCTGACTGTCAGTGAAGATGGTGGTGGCAGATGGCTGCCCAACACCCAAATCAGCCATAAGGCGTCTGAGCCACACACACTCAACCGTAGCTGTGAAAGCTGCCCTGTACTCAGCTTCACAACTAGAAGTGGCCACAGTAGGCTGCTTCTTGCTCAACCATGATATGCATGAGCTTCCAAGCATGAAGCAAAAACCACTCGTGGACACGCGTGTGTCATAACAACCAGCCCAGTCAGAATCTGAAAAAGCATGTAAATCTGGCGACAATGATCTCCCCTTGGGATAAAACAACCCAAGATGCCGAGTACCACTCAAATAGCGAAAGATACGCTTCACTGCCTGCCAATGCTTAATGCCTGGGCTATGCATAAATCTGCTCACCTGTGAGACTGCAAACTGAATGTCTGGCCTCGTAATGCATACATAAATGAGGCAACCAACAGCTGTCTGATAGAGTGTGACATCAAAGTGATCTCCAGCATCATGAAGACTCAACTTCAAACCTGTCTCCATTGGAGTAGCAATAGGCTTGCAGTCTTCAAGGCCAAATCTCCGCAACAATGTTTCAATATACTTTGTCTGACACAAAGCAATACCTCCATCACACTGCTTAAATTGTATCCCCAAATAATGATGCAAATGCCCCAAATCTGACATCTCAAAAGAGGCATTCAAATCAGCCTTAAAATCAGCAATATGACTGTCATTTGGTCCTGTGAGCAGCATGTCATCGACATAGAGAGCAATGATTAGATGTACACCATCCACACGTTTAGCATACAAAGTGCTTTCTGTTGGACTATTCTGAAACCCATGTGCAGTCAAATATGCATGTATTTTTTCATACCAAGCTCGTGGAGCTTGCTTTAAACCATATAAAGCCTTTTTTAACCTGCACACTTTGTTTTCCTGCCCTCTTTGAACAAAACCACGAGGCTGCGATACATACACCTCCTCATGCAAATCTCCATTTAAGAACGCAGTCTTTATGTCCAGCTGATGTACATTCCAACCATTATGAGCTGCTAATGCACAGATGCTACGAACAGTGGTCATACGACATGTGGGAGCAAAAGTCTCATCAAAATCAATGCCCTTCTCTTGAGCATAACCTTTTGCAACAAGCCTAGCCTTATGGCGATCCACTGTGCCATCAGGCTTACGCTTCAATTTGTATACCCACTTAGTGCCAATGGCCTTCTTGCCAGGGGGCAAGTCACATAAAGACCATGTACCATTCTTCATAATAGCATCGTATTCTGCTTGCATAGCAGCCATCCAATTTTCTGAACTTTGTGCCTCATCAAATGAAACAGGCTCACTTTCATCGCACATACTAGAAACAGCCAATGCATAACAATCTGACGCATAAGAGGCACCATGAGAGCCAGAACGAGTGCGACTAGACAAAGGGGCATCCAACTTGCTGTCACGCAAAGTCTGCACCAGCCATCTAGGCATGTTTTTAGAGCCCTCAATCTCTTGTCTCTCATCCTCAAGTGCATCATGCACATCTGCATCAGATATAGGCTGATCTGTGCCATCATTTAAAACCTGCATAGGCTGAAAAACTGCCTCATGAGGTATTGCACTTGACTGTGCACCACTGAAAAGAGGCAACAATGTATCATAGACATCACGTGAGCTGATATCTGTCTCCTTAGTACATGAAACCAAGGGCTGAACTGCATCTTCCACAAATACAACATCACGGCTAACCAAAATGCGCTTTGTCTGTGGATGATACAAACGATAGCCTTTGCTCTCAGCACTATATCCAACAAAAATACATTTGACAGCTTTGTCATCCAATTTTCTGCGATGTTGCACAGGCACTAATGCATATGCCAGGCAACCAAAAACACGTAAATGGCCA
The DNA here is from genome assembly GCF_041138505.1 of Cibotium barometz. Classification (NCBI taxonomy): domain Eukaryota; kingdom Viridiplantae; phylum Streptophyta; class Polypodiopsida; order Cyatheales; family Cibotiaceae; genus Cibotium; species Cibotium barometz. The sequence goes on from NC_141084.1 coordinate 34,147,557, forward strand.
ACAGATGGCTTGCGGCCATGCCAAGCCTCATATGGAGTGACAACCTGTAATGCTTTGGTGGGACACCTGTTTAGTACATAAGTGGCACACATGACAGCCTCAAGCCAAAAACCATGTGGTAGACTTTGACTCTTAACCATACATCTTGCCATTTCCATGAGAGACCTGTTTTTTCTCTCAGCCACACCATTTTGCTGTGGTGTATACGGCACTGTACATTGGTGTTTTATCCCACGCTCAGCCAGAAATGCATTAAATTCTGAAGACATATACTCCCCCCCTCGATCTGAACGGAGGGTGCCCATCTTACTTTGTGACACATTTTCAGCCATAACCAAAAACTGTTTGAAGCACAAAAACACTTCGGACTTTGCCTTCAAAGGATATACCCATGCATGCCTGGTAAAATCATCAATGAAAGTCACGAAGTAAAGGTAGTTTCCAAATGATGGAGTTTGCATGGGACCACAAACATCACTGTGAACAAGCTGCAATCTGCGTTCAGCTCTCACTGATCCATCTTTGGGAAAGGAAGCACGCTGCATTTTACCCAATATGCAGCCCTCACAAACATGCTTGACAGGTGCCTCAAGCTTAGGCAAAGAAGACACCATTTCAGATTTCTGCAGGCGCAGCAAACTTGCAAAATTCAGATGACCAAAACGTGCATGCCACAGTTTTGCATTTGAAATAGCCTGCGTATCCATAATAGCACATGCTGAATCCTCTACACATTTGCCATCCATATTGAGCTTATACAGCCCTCGACATAGTGAACCAGATGCTACAATGATGTCACCACAAGAGAGATCATGAACAGTACATCTGTCATCCACAAATTTTATAACCAAACCTGTTTTGGCAAATGCGGAGACTGACAGCAGATTCTTTTTGATCCCTGGCACATACAATGCATCAAAAAGTGTAAAGGTGTTGCCATTTGCAACATTCAGCACAATCTGTCCAACTCCTTCAACGGGATAAGAGGAGTTATTGGCACAAGTGACAGTATTCCCTGTGGGAGCAAACTCAAGGAAGGTGAATAAACTGCGCTGCGAGGTGATATGCTTAGTGGCACCACTGTCAAAGTACCATACATCTGAATCTACTGCAGACATACATGTGTCATGCAAAGATGGGTCATAACTGCACTGCGCATTGAATGCCCATTCTGTATCTAGCACAACATTAGCAGATTCATTGTTAGAAGGAGAGGCATCTGCAACAACAGCCATACCAGCCTCTTTCTTCTTAGCCTCTTTCGCAGCCAGCTTAGGACACGCTTTGATGACATGATCATTTCCCTTACAGTACTTGCAAAATGTCTTCTGTTTGTCACCCTTCTTCTCATCTTTGTCTTCCTTCTTTGGTTGCGCAGCATTTGCAGATTTCTGCTTACTAGAAGAAAAGCCAGCTTTACCTTTCCCGCTTCTCTGACTAGCAACAAAAGCTTGATCTGCGACACGCATAATATTCCTGTTTTGCCTTGACTGGTCTTCTTGCAGCAAAACAGAAACTAACTCCTCAAATGATAAGGCATTGGGATTGCCTTTCATCATCAAGCGAAGAGTGGAAGCAAAACCCTGATAAGAATCTGGTAAACCATTCAAAACAGTCTGCACAAGTGAACTGTCTGACAGGATTTCATCTGCAGAAATGAGCTGCTCTTTGAAATCCTTGATCTTTGTCAAAAAGCTATCCATAGAATCACCTTCGTTCATATGCTCACTCTCCAACTGTTTTCGGAGGTAAGCAACACGAGCCTCATTTCTTGCCTGATACAATGTGGCAAGTACATCCCAAGCATCCTTAGAAGTCCTGCAAGAGCGAATATGTGGGATAATGGTACGTTTGACAGACAGCGCAATCAAGGCATGAGCCTGCGCATCTCTACCATCCCACCGAATCTGCTCTGCTGAAAGTGGTGGTTCTCGAACAGCTGCTACAGCACTTGTGCCTGCACCATCATCAACAGTACCTGTTTCTGATGTGTTTGCAGCATTCCCAGCCACAATAGGACGTGCATCAATACCCTGCACAATATTCCATAACCCCTTTGCTACCAATACATGTCGCATCATATATGCCCACAATGGATAGTTGGTGCCATCCAACTTATCCTCAGCAGCCAACATGCGGAATACATCATTGTTGTCAGCCATGGCCAATGACTGTACTACTAGATGTAAATGCTGTCTGTAAGAGGTAAACCTGTATAAAATCGACCTGTGCTATGTAGCACAGCCCAAAACAGACGAATGGGCACCTGTCCTGCAGATTTTAATCTTGACAGAAAATCTGCACAGTAGGACGATTTTGCCTGCGCAGTACTTGGAATGCAAAAACGGAGGGCGAAATGACCTCAGATCAAAATTCTGAAATGACCAAGCCCTACGGGCTCTCCCACGGCATATACTAACCTGCAGACGCTCGTGAAACCTCGTCGCAATCGGAGGAGATGAAGCGGCAGGTGCCGGTGATGCTGCCCGGGAGGAGGAAGCCTGCTCTGATACCAATTGTTGGAATTAGGGTTGCAGGAATGCACACACAACTTCAAGAAGATGAGGAAGCTTGAGCACAACACAGTAGTGTATTATGAGTGCCAAAAATGAAAGATAACTAGCCCTAGAAGATAATGGGCGTATATACAATGCACGGGGGAAAAAACCTCCTAGTGAGGGAAAAAGTGCCCTGGCGGTCCTAAGTGTGTTCACACACATCACTACTATAATATGGTAACAGCAGCCTCACCATCTGGTTCACCTGGAGGGCCCGGTGCTTTACGGCCTTTGAGGGGAGATTAGAGCCACCAGCAGAGACTGTTCGGGGGATTTGGCAGGAGTTGATCCACACCCTGCGAGGACAGTACGACCGCATCCGGGGAGACTCGGATGAGGCGATCTTACGGCGCCAGGCCTTTCATACCACTTGGCGCTGCGGCCCGTTCTACACCCTACACACGGGATCCCCCCGTTGGCACTACAGGCCATCTGTTTGGCTCTTTCCCCCTCCCATTGTATGATTTAGCCGCTCAGTCCTTTAGACTGATGCTTGTATTTTGCAGCACCTAGGGAGAGTCTCCCGGGCTGCCATGATGTATTCACTGCTCTTCTCTCTGGTAGGAGCAGGAGAGATCTCTTTTGTAGCCCTACGGGCGTTTTTTACATAACTAATGAAAGGATCTTTTCTTGGAAAAAAAAAAAAATTGGACATCAAAACTGCATTCTTAAATGGGGATTTACAGGAGGAAGTATATGTAAATCAGCCCATTGGTTTTGTAGTTCCTGGTGAGGAACATAAAGTATGCAGGTTGCACAAAGCATTGTATGGGTTAAAGCAAGCTCCAAGAGCTTGGTATGATAAGATACATGCTCATCTAAATAGCCAAGGTTATGAGAATAGTCCAGCTGAAAGCACATTGTATGTGAAGAAAACCGATGCCGATCTTCTCATAGTCATCTTGTATGTAGATGACACGCTCATTACAGGTACAAGCAAAGCACAAATTTCAGATTTCAAAGCTGAATTTGATATGTCAGATTTGGGGCCTTTACACTACTATCTCGGCATACAGTTTATGCATACAGATGATGGCATTGTTATGCAGCAAACTAAGTACATAAAAAGTTTGCTAAAAAGGTTTCACATGGATGAATGTAAGCCCATTTCTACTCCGGTAGAACCAGGTGTATGGCTTACTATGCATGATATTGGAGAGCCTTTTGAGGCCGGCATTTACAGCCAGGTAGTGGGATGCCTCATTTACTTGTGTAACGCGAGGCCAGACATATCTTTTGGGGTGTCTTTGTTGAGCAAATTCATGCACAGCCCAGACACAAAGCATTGGCAAGCAGTCAAATGCATCTTTCATTATCTTAAAAGTACCCTGGATCTTGGTTTGTTCTATCCCAGGGGGGGCAGCTTGCAGCTTTATGCATACAGTGATTCAGATTGGGCTGGTGATTATGATACCAGGCAATCCACCAGTGGGAATTGTTTCTTTCTTGGTAGCTCATGCATATCTTGGTTGAGTAAAAAGCAACCCACTGTTGCTACATCTACTTGTGAGGCTGAGTACAGGGCAGTCTTTACAGCTACAGTAGATTGTGTATGGTTGAGGAGACTATTGGCTGATCTTCGTGAATGTCAGCAGACACCCACCACCATTCTCACTGATAGCCAGAGTGCTATGGCCGTGGCACGAAATCGAGTATTTCATGCACGTACCAAGCACATAGAGATTCATTATCACTATGTCAGAGAGAGGCTACATGCAAGGGAGATCAGTTTATCTTATTGCCCTACACAGGATAATGTTGCAGATCTATTCACAAAGGCTTTACCTCGAGAAAAGTTTGAAGCTTTCCGCAAAGCTTTGGACTTACTCTCATACAGAGAGTGATCTGCTACCTTGTACAGGCTCACACTTCCACTATAGGGGGGATTTGTAGGCATATGCTCACTTATGGTAGTGCTATGTGTGAATAGGGCTTAACCAAGGGCACCTTTTCCCTTTTCCCCTTGGACATCAAGTGTGAAAGGACACAATATATTTTGTACTTCTATATTATATGGATGTGGCACACATGCAAGGGTTGACTTGCATTTTGTGGATACCACACTTTTGGCTCTCTCTCTCTCTCTCTCTCTCTCTCTCTCTCTCTCTCTCTCTCTCTCTCATTTCTGTGTGTGAGCTTCTCTACCCTGCACCTAACCCTAATGTGCAGGTTTGTGTGTGTGAGTGTGTGAGTCCAACACCCAACAACCACGTCCTCCGTGTTGCCACTGTCAAACAAGACAACGACTCTCTTGCCACCTATGTAGCCAAAGGTCTTGAGCAATTCGTTGCGCTCATACTCCTGGTCATGGGCGCCCTTTTGCTTATCTTTGAGCTCCCGGGGCTAATGATTGCTTCAACCGAAGCATTGGGATTTGAAGAACTAGGGACAGCCATTGGGGTCTGTGTGGGAGCTGGGCTCACCACTGAAGCCGTGGAGGCTGAAGCGGCGGTCTTTGGAGCAATAGTCTTCTTAGGACATTCCCGAGAAGTGTGTCCTTTTGTATGACAAAAGAAGCACCTACCCTCCTTCTTGTACTGAGCAATCTCCTCAGCACTCAACTTGCCACCGGTCTTGCCTGCCTTCGCTTTCTGGTCTGGAGTAAGCTTGGGCACATTGGTCGAGTTCTTGGAGCCATAGGCTCCTGTGCTCTGTCCTAGGGAAGACCCCGTCTGGTTTGGGCCTTTTCCCCCCGAGGTGGTAGCCAGCTAGGAAGTCCTGGGCTTTAAACCATTGTGCTTCATTTCAGCACTCTGCGCAAGCGAGAGTGCGTCTTCGAAGGTGGCTGGCCTAAACATACGCACCTCCCACTGGATTTGCGTGTCAAGGCCATACAAGAATTTTCCTTTCTTGTCCGTATCAGATAAGCCTAATTGCAAACATAAGTTTGAAATTTTGTTGGCAAATTGAAGGACTGGTTGTGCGTTTTGACACGCTCCCCTAAACTTGTCTTCGAGTCGCTCAAGGTAATGGGGCGGTAGAAACTGCTGCTTAAGGTCGCGAACAAACTTGTCCCAAACATAAGTTGCCATACCTAATCTGGTGTGGGTATGAGCCCACTGGGTCCACCAAGGAATGGCCTCACCTCCCAAGTACCAACTGGCTAAGATCACCCTCTCAGTATCATTTTTTCTAACTGCGGCAAAGTAAGCTTCAAATTGATGCAACCATGAATAAAGAGTTGTGGGGTCGAGTTTACCATTATACTTATTGAAATTCATTTTCTCGGGAAAATGATTTGAGGAAAGCCGCTGGTGTCTGTCTTTCGTCCAAAGCCGCAAGGTATCGCTCATGTTCCACGCGTCGCATGGCTTCGTCTTCACGTTGTTGGATCTCCAATGCACGCAGCTGCAACTCAAGCATCGAACTCGATTGCGGTCGTAACCCTTCGAGAGGGTCCTTGTGTAGAGGATCTGGAATCTGGGAAACGGAAGGAGAGGGAGGAGGAGACGGAAAATGCGGAGCTGGAGAACGGGTGTGCTCTTCCAGAGCCAGTATTTGTGCCTTCTGCTCTTCCAACTTGGTACTCTGGTCTACGATTGCTCGCATCATCTGTTGGGACATCTCTTTTAACACTCATGCCTGATGCCCTAGCTGGGCTGCCTGGTGTACTTTGGTCCCAAGGTTCTTGGTCTGTTTCGTTGTCGAAGCTCTCCAGAGACTTCCGGAGGCTGAAAACCAACCGTCCTTTGAGGGACAGGAGTCGCTCCAAAAGGGGTGGTCCACCGGAGTCTGAAAACCAACCACACGAGCGAGAAATTTTTTTTGGTTTCTTGCTGAATCTTTACACTTGAAGTAGGTTCTGATACCACTGGAACATGTGGAAGCTTCGGGGGAGATCGGTAACTTCAATGCTCAGAAATCAGCACACTTCTCACGACGGAATTAATGCACAAAACTGAATATAGATATGCACAAAATATATATATATATATATATATATATATATATATATATATATATATATATATATATATATATATATGGAGAGAGAGAGAGAGAGAGAGAGAGAGAGAGAGAGAGAGAGAGAGGACATAGTATTGGGTCCCGAATACCCTCTGTAGGGCCCCCACTACGGATGGTGTATTTGCTTTTATTAGAATGATGCAAATCTGAAATAAAAGACTGAACCTAAACCTTCTTGGCTGAGGAGAATCCTCTGCCCTTGACCTTCAATCCTTCACCCTTGGCGTTAGCTTCTCCTTGGCTGTCCCGGCCCCTTGATTGGCTTTAGTACTTGGTGAAATATGAGATGAATGAACTGATTTTATGCCTTGGGTATTTATACCCCCAGAAGATGCTGGTCGGCTGGTTACTTTTTCTCTCCATGACTTGTTTAATTAGCATTAAATGCTGAAAAGTCCCACGTTGTAGTTCGTGGCCTCCTGCCAGGCGCTGAGCCGTGGAAGGAGTTTCTTGTCCCTAGACGACTGGATAGGTTTTCAGCAGCTGCCTCTAGAGGCTCAGGAGAGGAGACTCAGTGGGATGAGGGGCAGAGAGTTGATGAGACAGGACATTGAGGCGGCCATCCCCCGGGAGTGGCGGACCCCAGTACAGGACCCTCCACCTCCACAGTGGATGGGTGTCTTTACTCGGCATGAGATCCTTCTAGCGGTCTGCGGCACAGCGGAGAGAGTCGCCCCACTCACTTTCGAGGTGGGAGAGGGTGGCCAGCTTCAGAGGACACGACTAGATTTGGATGGGCTCCAGGGATGTATTCTTCAGAGGGTGCGGGTGGTCGGCTTTCGTCAGAGACAGTGGCATGTAGACCCCTCACCGGCCTCGATAGGGGAGGACTGTTCTTGGAGATTATGGGCTTGGGACAGCAGGCCTCTTATTTGCCTTCAGTGGGATCCAGGTGAGTGGTTTTGGCGAGATCCCTACTTGGCCCCTACCAGCCCAGGCATCCCCTTTTTTCAGTACACAGCGAGGCTGGGGCGGCGGATTCAGAGACACAGGATAGCGAGCACCCCGGCGGCGGCCGAGCATTGGCGGCGACAGGGGCTCTCCCCTGCCTTTCTTAGGGACTTCTGGCAGCGCCTTTGGGCCAGCTTCCGGCCCCGGAAGGTGACGCTGTTTCTCTGGCTCACAGCGCATAGAGGACTGGCTGTGGGGGCTTGGCTAGCTTTTGGCAGTCACCCAGCGTCCTGCCCTCGGTGCGGCCATGCACAGGAGTTGCAGCGGCACTGCTTATGGGATTGCCCACAGGCACAGCAGGTTTGGCAGCGCGCTCTCAGGATGGTTTTTGCAGGCTCACCAGGTGAGATGCTGGTGACGTGGGGTGCGGTGGCTTGGGCCACGGACAGCGGCCCGGCCCTTGGATATGAGGACGTCCCTGGCAGTGCGACCATCCAGGTCTCTGACAGGGCGATGGCGGTGGTTTCGACGCCAGACTTCTCTTCGGCAGCCCCTCAGGAGGGGGTCGGGCACAGATGGGAGATGATCAGCAGCATGACGGCTTGGCACATATGGAGAGCCTGATGCAGGGAGGCCATTGACCGCCAGGCGACTCCACCGGCGGAGGTCATACAGGCCCTCTGGGTGGACATCATTCACACCTTGAGAGGACACTGGGGGAAACTCCAGGGCGACTCGGATCGCATGAGAGGGCGCCGCAAGGCTTTCCTCCGCACTTGGCAGCCTGGCCCTTTCCTCACCGCGAGGGGCGAGGATGTCACTTGGCACTACAGGCCTCTAGTTTGGCTTTTCTCACCTCCCACATGTACTACTAGGTAGCCCCCCCCCAGAGAGCGGCCAGCCACGGGGGTGGAGCTCAGGTGTTCACTGTGTTTTTTATCCCTCCTTGCGAGGTGAGCTTTGTAGCCTTATGGCGTTTTCTCATTAACTAATAGAAGGATCGTTTTTCCGGAAAAAAGAAAAAAGAAAAAAGAAAAAGAGAAGTCCCACGTTTCACACCTAAACTACTGGATTGGCCTCGCCGCCTCTGTGGACTGTTGTCCAGGCGAGCGCAGGCTGCTACGCAGCCCCTGGGCCAAAGGCAAGTCGATTGCTTGGCCAAGCCCGCTTGGGCTGGCGGACAGCCTGCCCAGCCCCTCCTTGGGCTAGTGGGGAAGTGCTGGGGCCTGCCTGGCCCCCTTGGGGTGTCCCATAGCCTTCCCCATGCCTAGACCTGATGCATACCTACATCTACACAACTGTCTGACATCTGGTCGTAGACCAAACATACAGAGCAACTGACATCATTCCAGAGGGAGACTCACAACGCGGACTAGCACTGCTTCATGTGGAGGGCAATGCACACTTGGCCTTGGATGCATGTGCAGGACAATGCACACCTGACCTCGGACGAATGGAGCGGAACCCTAGTTGACTCGTCCCGGACTGGGCTCACATGGGACCAATTTTTCACCCCAAGTCTTGCACCTTCTTGTACAGATGTCTACGTGGCATCCAAGTGCGGGGTGCATGTGACATGGCAATGATTGCTCAAGAGTTGCATGTGTAACCGAGGGATGCAGCACGTGCGTATTTGGCTTGTACCGAGGATGCCTATGCAAAAAAGGCAACCATTCCACATGCCTTGGTATCCCCATAGGTGCCTGAACAAGAACTTACGTCTAAGAGGATGAATCCTCATGCTATTGGAGAGGAACCATCTCAAATTGAAGTAGGGGCTGCCTTTGTTGGTAGAGAAGTGTAGGTTATGCCTATTATTGGAGAGGAACCATCTCAAATTGAAGCAGGGGCTGCCTTTGTTGGTAGAGAAGTGTAGGTTATGCCTATTATTGGCAAGTTGAGCATACACATTCAAGGCTATGTGGATCATGAGAACTTTCTTGTAGCGCCTTTGAATGGGTGTGATGTATTGCTTGAAAACCCTTGGCACACACGCATTGATTTCCGTGCAAGGCTTACAAGACCAATAGTATCACCTTCATGCATAAAGACCGAGAGCATGTGATTGATGCTGGTGAACAGGGTGATACCATTTCCCTTGTATCTCATGTACAAATTAAGAAAGTAATGAAAAAGAGTGTTTTCGCGTACTTGATTTTTGTACGGGTTAATGTGCATGTAAATACTCTTAGTAATGATAGGCTGAAATTCTTGCAAGAGTGCAAAGATTGATTTGCTGATGAGTTATGTAATGAGTTGTCACCCGTACGACCGGAAGATCATCGTATTGATCTTGTGCCAGGTAGCTCACCACCTAATAGACTAGCCTATTGTGTCAGTGTAGTCCAAAAAGAGATCATATAGTCGTAAATGAGCTTCTTGAGAAGGGTTTGGTTCAGCCAAGCTCTTTTCCGTATTGTTCACATGTTCTCTTGGTTCAAAAGAAGGATGGATCTTTTCGTACGTGTGTGGATTCTAGAGCTTTGAATAAGCTTACCATCAAGAATCAGTTTGTGATTCCGCGTATAGACAATATCCTTGACAAGTTGGACGGATCGGCATGTTTTAGCCGAATTGATCTCAAGAGTGGGTATCATCAAGTGCGTGTGGTGCTTGAGGATGTACATAAAACTGTTTTTAGGACAACATTTGGGCTTTATGAGTATCTTGTTATGCCTTTTGGTCTTACAAATGTCCCAGCTACATTAAATAGAATGATGGATCATATATTCCGTGGGTATATGAAATTTACCGGTGTCTTCTTTGATGACATACTAGTTTTCTCGAAGACCGAAGAAGAGTATAGAGCTCATTTGGCTATTGTTTTTGAAGAACTCCGTAAGCATAAACTTTTCATAAATGCAAAGAAGAGTGAGTTCTTCTTGTCAGAGATACATTATCTTGGGCATATTGTGTCCAAAGATGGAGTGCAAATGGATCCTGCAAAGATTGATGCAATTTGGAATTGGCCTGAATTGAGATCAATGCATGAGATCCGTAGTTTTCTTGGATTTACCGTAGGTTCATTCTGCACTTTGCATGACTTGACAAAGAAGAAGGCTACATTCAAATCGATTGATGTTATAAGCCCAATGGAGCGTGTAGTGACAGATGCGACCATGTGTACAAGAGATAAGGATAGAGAGAGAAGGGGGAGAGAGATGGGAATAGGGGTTTCACACAGTACACCATGCTGAGCGCGGAACATGTCCCGCCCTCTCTTTAGGAATTTATTTCAAGAACAATTCACGGGCTTTTCCAAGCCAGGACTCATACAACGAATGAATACAATATCAAGCAAAAGTGTCGATGTCGAGATCGGGCCGAGTCGATGTTGAAGTACAAGATAATTGATGCCGAGCTCACCACGAGGATGACCCACAAGAGACTTACTCCGGACTAGAACCAATATCCAATACTTGAATCAAATTCTAAGGCTTTCAAACATCCACAAGAACTCTTCACGTAATATGGACAAGAATCCCAAGATGACAAACTCCAAAGTGATAACTACTGGATAGGATAGGGGGCTGTACAAGATAGTGAATGGCTGGCTTCACTACTTTTGATGGCTGAATAAGAGATGGCAGCACAATAGGGGACAAAATTGTGCTTCAAGGCTTATTCAGGTGGACCGGGGTAGTGCTCTTGGTGCCAAACGTTGCTCTCCAAAGGGCTACAGTGGCCAGCGGTGCTGTGTTGGCGGTGGTGCTATTGGAGTGACACAGGCACCACTTGGCTGTGCAGGAGACTCTATGCACAGGTGGTGGGCAGTTGCGATAAAGGCGCTGCTGGCTGAGTCAAGCAGTGCGGGCGGCTACAAGAGGGATAAGGCAGCGCTGGAGCACAATGCAGCGCAGGCGCACAGGGAGATGCAGCATAGTCACAAGGGAACGGGAACATTTTGGGGAACGGATGACTGTTTGGAACGGGAACGAAAAGCTTGAATAAAAGGGAACGGAATCGGGAACGCCACATCATTGCATAAATGTGTTTATAAATGTACTTTATATATCTGTAAATGCTTTGGAAAGAGGCATAGTAAAGAAAGAACCTCAAACCATCTCAGTAGTGGCCATGATAATGCATAGGTGTGTTCTACATGATACATAGTTCACTTATATTTCTTACATGGTCTGCGGTGCCATTTTGGAACGGGAACGGGAACGGCTATCTCTATGGAACGCGTTCCCCCGTTCCAAGAGCTTGGAACGACGTTCCCTTGTGACTATGAGATGCAGGTGTTGCAGGGCAGAGGTGGCGTAGGTAAGCGGTAGCGCTGGCGGTTGCTGGCGCTGTTGTCGGCTACAGGTGGCGCAGAGCTCTCAGGGCAGCGAGATTGCCGCTGCAGCAAAGGCAGCGGCATATCTTCACAAGGTAGCGCTGCTGAAGTGCAGGCGACGGTGCAACAGAGTGGAGGTGGTGCTGATGGCAGAGGCGCACAACCGGCGCAGAGAGGGCGGAGCAACAACGGAAGTTGGCGCTGCAAGGGCGGTTGCTGCCGGTGGAGATAATGAGCGGCGTGAGGAATTAGGGAGAAAAGATGATGTGGGTGATGGTTTCTTCTCACAAATTCTCCCTCAAGGTTCTCCATGAGTTTCTATGCTTCACCAAGAGGATACAAGCTTCTTATATATTGGGGAAGGGGTCCATGCTTTTACCTTGTTCTGCGTTTGTTTTATTTTTCTTGCTTTTGCTTTGCCTCCTTGCTTTTCCTTTTAAATATTATTTTAATAATAGCCAAAGCTCTTGATTAGCTTTTTAAATTTTCAGGGCCTTGCTTTTTGGCCTTGGAATAGCTTTTTGAAAAAGTGGCTTTTAGCTTTTTGATCCAGTTCGATGTCCTCTTTCCAATAGTGCCCTCAGGCTCAGCTTCTTGGTCAACAAAGTTTGACTTTCGCTTTTTCTTGCTTTTTGACCAAGACGGGTGCTTTTTCCAATTCCAACTTTAGGAATCCTGTTTCCATGTGTCCGTCATCTTGTCCATGTGTCCGGGCATGAGTTCTATCATGTGAAAAGAGCATGGAGGACCAAATAGCTACAGCTGTAGAGAGGGATGCATTCCTCAAATTGAAAGATGCAACTACACATTCAGTGTTGATTATGAAAGAAAGTGAAGCAAATAGAAAACACAGATGTAGGCTCAGGTACAAGACTTGTAAATGCTAGAAATTGATGTTTATTGTTGAAAACTAAGCACGAGGGAAGCACGTAGCTGCTGTACAATGGTAAGAAGCAGAAGCAGCTACTAATGACCTTAGGAGAAAGCTAAAAAATGTGCTAAAAGTCCTTATATACTCTCCCAGAGTGCTGGTAGGCCAGCTGTAGCAAGCCGACAGTAGACCAGTAGCATAAAATGCTAAAAAAATGCCTAAAAATGGTAGAAAAATGCTGAATAATATCTGCTAAAATATGCCAATGTAGGGTCTCATAAAAGGACCAGTACAAGCATGAAAAGGTGATGTAGACCCTGTGGAGATGATATAATCCAACACACGATGATGTAAAGGCTGTGGCACCAAAGACCAAATGTTATTCCTCTCAATAGAGGCCATCTCTGCTTCCATGGCTTGCCACCACTGCGGCTGTGAGAGAGCCTCCTCTAGACTCTCAAGCTCATCGATCTCTTAGAGAGAACTCATGAGAGCATAATTCACTGTGTGATGAGATGTGGAAGTCCGAGATGAACTGTCACGTGCATCCCGCACTTGGATGCCGTAGACATATCTGAACAAGAAGGTGTAGGACCTGGGTGGAAAACTGGTCCCATGTGAGCCCAGTCCGGGATGTGTCCGCTAGGGTTCCACTCCATGCGTCCGAGGTCAGGTGTGCATTGTCCTGCACAAGAAGTAGTGCTAGTCCGTGCTGTGAGTCTCCCTCTGGATTGATGTCAGTTGCTCTGTATGTTTGGTCTGCGACTAGATGTCAGACGACTGTGTAGATGTAGGTATGCATAAGGTATGGGCACGGGGAAGGCTATGGGCCACCCCAAGGGGGCCAGGAAGGCCCCAGGCCTTGCCCACCAGCCCTAGTGTTTGCTGGGAAGGCTGTCGGCCAGCCTAAGGGGCCTGGCCAGGCAGCCGACAAGGCCTTTGGGCCAGCCCAGCCAGGCAGCCAGGCCATAGGGCTGCCCAGCAACCAGTCGGCCAGTGCCCAGGGGCTGCCCAGCAGCCTGTGCAGGCCTGGACATTAGCCCACAAGGCCAGTACAGCATTGTCGGTGTGAATACGATGGGCAAAATAAGCATTTTATGCTTATTAAACAGGTCGTGGGTCTTTTTCAGCAAACCGACCCCTGATAAACCAGCCGACCAGCATCACGAAGGGGTATAAATACCCAAGGCATAATTCAGCTCATTTATCTCATAATTCACAAGGTGCTGAAGCTACTCAAGGGCCAGGACAGCCAAGAGAAGCTAACGCAAGGGTGAAGGATTGAAGGTCAAGGGCAGAGATCTATCTCAGCCAAGAAGGTTCGGGTTCAGTCTTTTATTTCAGATTTTGCATCATTCTAATAAAAGCAAATACACCATCCGTGGTGAGGGCCCTACATAGGGTATTTGGGACCCAATACTATGTCCTCTCTCTCTCTCTCTCTCTCTCTCTCTCTCTCTCTATATATATATATATATATATATATATATATATATATATATATATATATATATATATATATTTTTTTTTCTGCACATCTATATTCAGTTTTGTGCGTTATTTTTGTTGTTAAACGTGTGCTGATTTCTGAGCATTGAAGTTACTGATCTCCCCCAAAAGCTTCCGCATGTTATAGTGGTATCAGAGCCTACTTCAAGTGTAAAGATTCAGCAAGAAACCAGAATTTTTTTCACGCTCGTCTGGTTGGTTTTTAGACTGCGGGGGACCACCCCTTTCGGAGTGACTCCTGTCCCTCGAAGGACGGTTGGTTTCAGCCTCCGGAAGTCTCCCACACATAGTGGATGGTCAGATTGCGCTTCAGAAAGGAGGTGCATTTTCCTGCTATGGCGAGCTACGATGGCGAGAGAGACCAAGAACCTTGGGATCAAAGTGCAAATCGTAGACTAGAGTACCAAGTTGGAAGAGCAAAAGGTGCAGATATTGGCTCTGGAAGAGCGCACCCGTTCTCTAGCTCCGCGTTTTTCGTCTCCTCCCTCTCCCTCCGTTTCCTAGATTCTAGATTCTCTAAATAGGGACCCTTCCGAAGGGTCACGACCGCAACCGAGTTCGATGCTTGAGTTGCAGATGCGTGCATTGGAGATCCGACAACGTGAAGACGACGCCATGCGACGCGTGGAACATGAGCGATACCTTGCGGCTTTGGACGCAAGATTGACACTAGCGGCTTCCTCATATCATTTTCTCGAGAAAATGAATTTCAGTAAGTATAATGGTAAACTCGACCCCACAACTCTTTATTTCATGGTTGCATCAATTTGAAGCTTACTTCGCCGTAGTTAGAAAAAATGATACTGAGAGGGTGATCTTTAGCCAGTTGGTACTTGGAAGGTGAGGCCATTCCTTGGTGGACCCAGTGTGCTCATGCCCACACCAGATTAGGTATGGCAGCTTATGTTTAGGACGAGTTTGTCCGCGACCTCAAGCCGCGGTTTCTACCGCCCCATTACCTTGAGCGACTCGAAGACGAGTTTAGGGGAGCGCGTCAGAACGCGCAACCAGTCCTTCAATTTGCGAATAAAATTTCGAACTTATGTTTGCAGTTAGGCTTATTTGATACGGATAAGAGAGGGCAAGACTCGAAGACGAGTTTAGGGGAGCGCGTCAGAACACGCAACCAGTCCTTCAATTTGCGAATAAAATTTCGAACTTATGTTTGCAGTTAGGCTTATTTGATACGGACAAGAAAGGGCAATTCTTGTATGGTCTGGACACGCAAATCTAGGGGGAGGTGCGTATGTTTAGGCCAAACACCTTCGAAGACGCACTCTCGCTTGCGCAGAGTGCGGAAATGAAACACAATGGCGGAAAGCCCAAGACTTCCCAGCCGGCTACTCCCAAGGCTACCACCTTGGGGGGAAAAGGCCAGAACCAGACGGGGTCTTCCCCAAGACAGAGCACGGGAGCCTTTGGCTCCAAGAACTCGACCCATGCGCCAAGACCGGTGGCAAGTTGAGTGATGAGGAGATCGCTCAGTATAAGGAGGAGGGTAGGTGTTTCTTTTGTCATACAAAAGAACACAGTTCTCGGGAGTGTCCTAAGAAGACTACCGCTCCAAAGACCACCGCCTCAGCCTCCATGGCTTAAGTGGTGAGCCCAGCTCCCACATAGATCCCAGTGGCTGTCCCTAGTTCTTCAAATCCCAATGCTTCGGTTGGAGCAATCATTAGTCGGGAGCTCGAAGATAAGTAGAAGGGTGTCGAGGACCAGGAGTATGAGCGCAACGAATTGCTCAAGACCTTTGGCTACATAGGTGGTTAGAGAGTCATTGTCTCGTTTGATAGTGAGCACGGAGGACGTGGTCACAGAACAGGCCGCTCGGCGTGCCCGTTTTGTCCTGACTTCGGTGGACAAGCAAGTTGAGGGTTTTAGCACAGGCATGAAGATGAGCGTCAAGTATGAAGCTCTTGGTGCTAAGTTAGTTATTCAGGGCATAGAGTTTGTGCATGATTTTATGGTTGCCCCTCTTGTAGGAGCAGACATAATATTGGGCATTCAGTGGTTTCACAAATTCCTTCCTGATGTCAAGTGGGACAAGTACACTTTCCAGATTAGCCGGAATGTGTCTAATGCCCTAGTGACCATTAAGTGTGAGCCAGGAATCTTGAACTTTCCGTTTATCAACCACTTGCAGGCTAAACGAGCAATCAGGAAAGATGCACATTGTGTGATGATTTACATCCAGATTGCCCCGACGGTAGCCAATGCTTCCGAGCTCTCCATGAAAAGTTCCAGAAGATTTTTCTTCGGGACAATCTTCCTCCCCAACTCCCCCCGTCCAGACCGGAGGACCACAAGATCGACCTCCTCCTAGGCTCGGAACCCCCGAGCAAGTTTCCATATCGCCTTTCCAAGGCAATGGAATCAGAGTTGGACCGCCAACTCTAAGAATTGTTGCAATCTAGCTTCATCCGCCCCAGCGTGTTGCCATTTGCAGCTTCGATTCTGTTTGTCAAGAAGAAAGATGGGTCTTCTCGTTTGTGTGTTGATTATCATGCACTCAACAAGCTGACTATCGATTCCCGATGCCTCGAATAGATTATATTCTCGAGAGGTTGAATGGGGCTAAGGTGTTCTCAAAACTCGATTTGAAGAGTGGGTACCACCAGGTGAGGATTGTTGAAGGGGACATCCCCAAGGCAGCCTTCCATACGGAATGGGCCCACTATGAATTTGTGGTCATGCCTTTTGGCTTGATGAATGTCCGAGCCACATTCAACCGCATGATGATGCGGGTGTTCCGAGAATTGATTGGAAAGTGTGTGTTTATATTTCTAGACGACATATTGGTATTTTCAGCTACGGTTGAGCAGCATGACATTGATGTGGAGAAAGTCCTGAAGTTGTTGGAAAGCAACGAGCTATACGTCAATGAGAAGAAGTCGGAATTTTATTTGTTCGAGGTTCATTACCTTCGATATATAATGAGTGCAGAAGGTATTTGACTTGATTCGGCCAAGGTGGCCAAGATTGTCAATTGGGAAGTACCTCAGACTGCTTATGATATCAGATCCTTTGTGTGTATATGCCAAGCATACTCCACCCATATAGACAAGTTTTTTGACCTCTCGGCGGATCTCATTGATCTGGTAAAGGGTGTCAAGACAAAAAGGCAGCGGATTCGAATGACACCACGAGTGTTGGAGGCATTCAAGAACCTCAAGGTGGTTTTATCAGAAGTGTCTTGTTTAGCACTTGTCTCGTGGGACGAGCCGTTTGAGGTGATCACCGATGGGAGTAACATTGCAATTGGAGGTGTATTACAACAAAATGGTCATCCAATAGCTTACATGTCTCGTAAGTTACTGTCTGCAGAAAATAATTACTCGATCTTCAATCGGAAACTCCTCGCAGTTATACAGGCCTTGGAACATTGGAAACATTTTTTTTATGGCCGTGACTTTGAGGTTCGCACTGACCATCATGCATTACGTTGGATTCAGACAATGCCAAGTGCACAGTGGAGTGACCGACAGTACCGTTAGAGCCAGATATTCTAGCAATTTGGTGGTATGATTGAGTACCTTCCAAGAAAGGCCAATCCAGTGGCCGATGCTTTGAGC
Source organism: Cibotium barometz (assembly GCF_041138505.1). NCBI lineage: Eukaryota > Viridiplantae > Streptophyta > Polypodiopsida > Cyatheales > Cibotiaceae > Cibotium > Cibotium barometz. The sequence continues at coordinate 34,165,206 of NC_141084.1, forward strand.
AGGAAGGGATAGTTGACTTTGATTCAGACCACTAGACTCAACCTTGTTGGTACGGGACTAGACGACATGAAGCACGCGTAGGCGGATTCTAAGGAATTCGGTACACAGTGGGAACATACATTGGATGCCATAGGACCATGCCACTTTTTGATACGCGATGGTTGGCTTTTCTACAAAGGCCGACTGTGTGTCATGAAATCGATTAGGACAGCTGTTCTCCATGACACTGATGACGCCGGTGGTCATAGGGGGATGAATTCGACTTTGGAGAAGTTAGAACGGCAATACTATTGGCCAAAGATGAGGCGAGATGTGTTTTCATATGGAACACTGTGATATTTGTCAAATGGTGAAAGCTCCTCGTGGGAAGAAGATAGAGTTGTTACAGCCCTCGTCAATTCTTGAGGGACCTTTCCAAGATATTTCGATGGATTTTGTTACAAATCTGCCTCCCAGTCCAAGTAAGCGTAATACTCAGTGCTTGACTATAGTTGATAGATTTAGCAAATTTGTTATGCTTATTCCACGCAGGGTCAATGTGACTGTCGAAGATATTTTCCGTTTGTTTATTAGGCATTGGTACCCGATTGGCGGGATCCCTAGGACCATAGTGTCAGACCGAGATGCCAAGTTTACCAGTCATTTTTGGAGGGCATTGTTTGATAACTTTGGTACTAAATTGAATTTTTCCAGTGCATTTCACCCACAAACGGACGGCCAGACAGAAATCTACAACGAGTTGGTCTTTGATGTGCTGAAATGTTATGTCCACGATCAGGGAATCTTATTTGCCTTTAGTTCAAGCTATTTTGAATGATCCTTTTTCTTCAGCTATTGGCATGACTCCATATGAAGCAGCGTTTGGAAGACCATTCCAGTCGCAATTGACCAGAACCTCGTCTTCAGTTGCTAAAGCGAACAGATTGACGGAGTCTTACCATGAGATTTTGGAGTCAGTAAAAGACAGGTTGGCTAAAGTGCAAGAGGCCTACACTCGACAGGCCAACAAAGACCGAAGGGATTTGAGGTTTTCGGAAGGTGATTGGGTTTATCTCCGGATTATGAAGCAAAGGTTGAAACAGGTGGGCAAATGATGCCCAAAGTTGTCATTTAGGAGCTTCAGACCTTTTCCTATCCAGAGAAAGATTAACGAGGTTTCAATGAAGTTGAAGCTACCTCCGAGTTGGACTATGCACGATGTGTTCCATGTCAGTTGGTTAAAACCATATGCAAGTCCGATCCCTTCAGAAGTGAAAGACGAAGCGGAACCAAATATCATTGATGAAGCTGAAGTGATGGTTCCAGAACAGATGCTTTTGCACCGCTTCAAGCATGGCTTAGGCCGAAGGCAAAGACAGTTCCTCACAAAGTTTCAGGACCGAGGGACCCACGAAGCGGTATGGCTTGACAAAGCGTTCTTCGACGACTATCCGGCTTTATTGACGGATAATTTGGATGCTATGCAGCTTCCGTCAAGTTAAGCAGAAGGGGATGTCATCTGCATCCCGCACTTGGATGCCACGTAGACTTATCTGAACAAGAAGGTGTAGGACCTGGGGTGGAAAACTGGTCCCATTGTAGCCTAGTCCAAGACGAGTCAGCCAGGGTTCCATCCCATGCGTCCGAGGTCAGGTGTGCATTGTCCTGCACATGAACTAGTGCCAGTCCGCGCTGTGAGTCTCCCTCTGGATTGATATCAGTTGCTCTGTATGTTTGGTCTGCGACGATCAAATGTCAGACGATTGTGGAGATGTAGGTATGCATAAGATATGGGCACGGGGAAGGCTATGGGCCACCCCAAGGGGGCCAGGAAGGGCCCAGGCCTTGCCCACCAGCCCTAGTGTGGGCTGGGCAGGCTGTCGGCCAGCCTAAGGGGCCTGGCCAGGCAGCCGACCAGGCTTTTGGGCCTGCGCAGCCAGATGGCCAGGCCATAGGGCTGCCCAGCAGCCAGTCGGCCAGTGCCCAGGGGTTGCCCAGCAGCCTGTGCAGGCCTGGACAGCAGCCCACAAGGCGGCCAGGCCAGTACAACATTGTAGGTGTGAACATGATGGGCAAAATAAGCATTTTATGCTTATTAAACAGGTCGTGGGTCTTTTTCAGCAAACCGACCCTTGATAAACCAGCCGACCAGCATCATGAAGGGGTATAAATCCCCACGGCATAATTCAGTTCATTTATCTCATAATTCACAAGGTGCTGAAGCTACTCAAGGGCCAGGACAGCCAAGGGAGAAGCTAACGCAAGGGTGAAGGATTGAAGGTCAAGGGCAGAGATCTATCTCAGCCGAGAAGGTTCAGGTTCAATCTTTTATTTCAGATTTTGCATCATTCTAATAAAAGCAAATAGACCATCCGTGGTGGGGGCCCTACATAGGGTATTTGGGACCCAATACCGTGTCCTCTTCTCCCCCCCTCTCTCTCTCTCTCTCTCTCTCTCTCTCTCTCTCTCTATTTTTCTGCACATCTATATTCAGTTTTGTGCGTTATTTTCATCGTGAAACGTGTGCTGATTTTTGAGCATTGAAGTTACCGATCTCCCCCGAAGCTTCCGCATGCTACGTGAATGGCGAGGTCGAGGGGTGGTAGTAGAGATCTGGTTATGGAGCTACGTATCAGTGAGACCAAAATCTCTAAAGAGTTGCTGAACCCATTGAGGTAGGCCAGCCTTCCTCTCAAAGCGTGAAGAAGAAGATCCAACTGTAGTAGAGGACTCATCCGATGCTGCTGGAGTGGTGATGAAGTAAGCATTGGTGAGGGTAATCCTGGAGTCAAAGCAGGACTCATAAAGGGATTGGGAGATGTAGAAGCTGGTGCAACAGGAACAGGAGGTTGTAAAGTAGTAGCTGGCACCGGGGTTGCAGCAAGGGGGGAAAAGGGGGGGGGGGGGTAGTTGGGGGTGGAAGAGGTATAAGATCACTAGCATTTGCTGGGAATGGATCATCTGGAAAGTTGGAAGATGCATCAGATGGAGAGGAATCAATGCCAAACAAGCTCTCATCAAACCGAGCATCACGGGAAACGATGATGTCATCAATCTTCGGATCCCAAAAACGGTACCCTTTGGATCTCAAACTGTAGCTTATGAAGATCATCCTCTTTGACTTCGGTGCGATTGTGGTCCTTTTCTTATCTGGGACATGCACATAAGCAACACAACCGAAAACATGTACATGAGAAACAGAAGGCTTGTGTCCTGTAAAAGCCGTCTCTGGAGTCATCCCCTCAATCGCTTTTGTGAGAGAGCGGTTAATGAGATAAACTGAGGTAGCCACAGCTTCACCCGAGAAAGCAGGAGCGAGACTTGCATGATGCAAGAAAGTACGAGCGATCTCTTTGACGGTCCGGTTCTTTCATTTCACAACTCCTTTCTACTGAGGAGTGTAAGGAATTGTAGCCTGCCGGTGAATTCCCTTCGAAGCAAGGAAGTCATCGAATGGTACAAACTCGCCACCATTATCAGTCTGGAGGAATGAAACTCTACTCTCAAATTGATTTTCCACAATTGCGATCCAAGTCCTGAAATTGACGAAAGCATCTAACTTGCGAGCCAAAAAACATACCCAAACTTTGCAAGTGAAATCATCCACAAGAAGAAGAAAATATTGAGCCCCTCCAAGAGACTCAATCTCCATAGGACCTGCAAGATCTGAATGTATAAGCTCCAGTCTTCGGGTTGCTCGATGAGTGGCCTTCTCTGGAAATGCATCTCGATGATGCTTGCCCATCATGTAAGATGAGTAGATGTGTGAGAGAGACCTGAGCTGAGGTAGTCCGCTGACAACCTGCTTAGAATGGAACTTCTGTAAGGCAGTAATAGGCGCATGACCGAAGCGAGAATGCCATAGAGAAGTATTTGCCTCAGAAACCAAAGCCATCAAGGGGAAGAAAAGCTGATGAATATGGGAATCAGTGTGAGGGATCTGGGAAGAAAAATTGGTGATCTTGTAGAGAACCCCATCATGGACTCCATTGGCAACAACCGAGAGAGTCTTCCTGTCAATTACTTCAATGACCTCATTATCAAAGTACACACTAAGTCCCTTTTGAGAAGCTTTGTATGCTGAAAACAGATTTTTGGAAATCCGTGGTACATGAAGAACATCATGTAAGGTGGCAGAGGAACCCAAAGAAACATTACCAACATCGGTGACGGGAAGTGAAGAGTTGTCGCCGATGCGAATTGAAGAAGAGAGAGTCTGGTAGTCCTCCAAGATATGGGCATGATTGGTCAGATGGGCATAAGCACCACTATCACCAACCCATTTCACTAAGGTGTGTCACTAACCTCTTCAGGAGAAGTCATATCTGTGATCACGAGGAGTGAATCCTATGAAGAAGTGGATGGCCATGTATGCAACTTTGGTAGATCCCTCCTCTGAAACTTTGCCTTTATCTTTGGTGTTGTCCTTGTCAGATGCTTTAGAAGCATCCTAAGCTTTATACTTGGCTTATTGGGCTTTATACCTCCTCTGGATCTCTGTCCACATCTGATGAGCATTACTCCGGGTAGAGATTAACTGTGCCTGTATAGATGGAGTCATGCAATGGATGATGATAAGACAAGCCTGAGCATCCAATATGCTTCTCAAAGCAGGGTCCACCAAGTGATAGCTATCCACACATCGGCTCCTTCTAGCAACAATTGAGTGTAGAAAGACCAAGTATGATAGTTGGTCTTGTGAATCCATGTCCTCTGACAAAAGCCTTCGCTTAAGAAAGGGATTGAAAAAATCAGCAAATCCTCCTCTCAGGCTATGCACAACAAGAAGAAAGGGAGAGAGGGTGGGAAATTGAAAGGAGAGGAAGAAGGAACATCTCTCCAAGATGTAGATCCTTATCCTCAGCACCTAGAAGAGGGCTTCAACAATCCAATCAGCATAAAAATCAGCAATCTTTGCTGAAAATTCAGAAATACAACAGTCCCAAGCGTTAGATGAAGAAAACGCAACAATCTTGAGGAAGTCTCTGCTCTTGGAAGAAAACGCAACACCTTTTACGCTGAAAGCTGCAGAAAATGCAACAAACTGTCGAAGCCTCTGCTCCAAAACAGAAAAAGCAGCTCTCTTCAGCTGACAGGTCAGCGTTTTTCTTTGATACCATGAAAGAAAGTGAAGCAAATAGAAAACACAGACGTAGGCCCAGGTGCAAGACCTTTAAATGCTAGAAATTGATGTTTATTGCTGAAAACTGAGCACGAGGGAAGCCCGTAGGTGTTGTACAATGGTAAGAAGCAAAAGCAGTTGCTAATGACCTCAACTGAATGCTGAAAAATGAGATGAAATGGGGGAAAGGGGAGTCAGCCCTTATATACTCCCCCAGAGTGCTGGTCGGCCAGCTGTAGCAGGCCGATAGCAGACCAGTAGCATAAAATGCTAAAAAATGCTTAAAAATGGTAGAAAAATGCTGAATAATATTTGCTAGAATATGCCAACGCAGGGTCTCATAAAATGACCAATACAAGCATGAAAAGGTGATGTAGACCCTCTGGAGATGATATAATCCAACAGATCATTCCAGATTTGCAAAAGCCATTCAGTGTAGAATGTGATGCATCTGGAAATTGCATAGGAGCTGTCCTAAATCAAGAGGGACATGTTGTGGGTTATGAGAGCAGTAGATTGCATGATGCAAAGCTCTTTCTTGGCATTTATGAGAAAGAGCTCCTGGCTGTAATTCATGCACTTACCATATGGAAACATTACCTTCTTGGGGCTGATTTCACTGTCAAGATAGATCACTAGAGTTTGAGGTATTTTCTTACTCAAATTAAATTGTCGGAGAAGCATATAAGAATGGCCAATTTTCTCTCTGTTTCATTTTCAGATCTTGCACACGGGCAACACACCCGAGGAAAGAAGAATGTAGTGGCAGATGCATTGTCGCGAAAGCCGTATGTAGCAGCTATCTCGGCTACCTCTCATGGAGACTTGTCTGCCATGCGTGATTTGTATCATACGGATGCTGATTTTGCCATTATTTGGGTTGATTTGATGGCTGTTCATGCACATGCCTCATATGTAATCAAAGAGGGTTATCTCATGAAAGATAATTTCCTTTGTGGTGTTTGACATGAGGCAAAAGGTTTTGGATGAGTGCCATGCTCCTTCCCATATGCTGGTCATAGAAGCATAATGCCTACTACTCACATAATTGAGCGGTATTTCTTTTGGCGAAGTATGCAGAAGGACATAGAGGCACATGTATGTGCATGTATCACCTGTCAAAAGGTGAAATTTGATAGGCAAAAGGCACCAGGTTTGCTTCAGCCATTGCCTATTCCCACGCAGCCATGGGAAAGTATTACAATGGATTTCATTATGGACTTGTCACGGACCCAACAGTCACGGACCCAACAGGGTAATGATGCTATTAGGACAATTGTGGACAGGTTTAGCAAGCAAGCTTACTTCTTGCTGGTCAAGAAGACCATCAAAGTGGAATGCCGAAGTCCATTGTGGGAGAAGATCCCAGGACTACAAGTCTCTTTTGGCGGGTCTTATTTGATAACTTGGGCATCAAACTGGACTTATGATCATCTTATTACCCTCAAATGGATGGGCAAATGAGACTGCAAATTCAGTTGTGTTGGATCTTTTGAGATGTTATGTGGTGGATCAGAAGTCTTCTTGGGACAAGTACTTACCGCTTGTGGAATTTGCATACAACAACACGGTGCATGCATCTACGAAAAGGCCCTGTTTGAGATTGTTTATGGTAAGGTATTTTGCCACCCATCCTTTGTACAAAGGATGAGATATTTGCAGCTTTCATGTGAGTCTCCTTCGCAAGTATGTAGGACCGGAGCCTAGTGAACTGGTTATTGAGGATCCACCAGAAGTGGATGAGCTTGAGGAGATTTTGCAGCCAGAGCAGATTGTGTATCACAAGGAACGCAAGCTTGCTGAGGCAAAGTTGTCAAGCGTTACCTTGTGAAGTTCAAGGAACTATCTTCCCATTGTTGCTAAATGGGTAGATGAAGAGTTCTTTAGAGATTGCCCGCATTTGCTTCAGACGTATTTGGATGCTTTTTAGTTGTGGACAACAGTTTAGAAGCTAGGGGGAATATCACCATTTGGCCATCCAATTAGTCCACCCGTGCTTTCTCATTATGTATGTACATTGGACTGGCGTCCATGGCAGTTACATATGCCAGGGATTGATGGCACTCATGCGATACTGTGGACTTGGCTTTCCGCTGGGACTTGTGTCTGTGTACATGCTTGGAAATGCCTGGAGGATTGGTGTTCCATTGGGCTTGGTACCTCGTGTACTTGCCTGGAGCACATCTATTTTGGTATAGTCTCATGAATGGGGATTGTCCATACCAATGCTGCATTGCATAGCATCTTTATGTGCTTGAAATTGCATGCTGTTTTTATGCTTGCCTGACTAATGTGTAGTTCCGGGTAAGGGGACGTCCGCCCGTGAAGTTGCATGTGAAACTGTTTGTTGACATGGTTATGTGGCATGTGACAGGTTTTAAGTATTGGTCATAAACCTAGCCTCAGGAATTAGCACTAATTTATAAGTAAGTGTGTACACACTTCATTAAGTTTTGGGCGACCAAAACTCACTTATAAGTTATGATCAGCCTTGTGTTCGTACGTATTGATGTCCTGAGATGTCCTGAGATGGACAAAATCCAATGTCCACCGCCCAGACCTTATTCCCTTTCTACAAAGGGAGCAACCAGCCATGTGTCCGTTCTAGCTTGCACCACAAGGAACTTGTCCTCTCTACGTGACACCTAGAGTGGACAACTCACCATCTCTCTTCCCTCTCTCTCTAGAAGTAGGCGCCCCCTTCATGAGGTCTTTTTGGCTATATTTTCTTCATATCCAAGCTTGCTAGTGTGTTTTCCAAGCTTCCAAGAATGTTTCTAGGTGGTGTTCACTCTCCCACACATTCCCAATGACTGAAATGCAGCAAAACAGCTCTTATTTTTGCTGTAATTTTTGGTCTTTTTGTTGAAAACCCTAATTTCACCTTTCCTTTATCAAGTTGAACTATAGGGGAAGCTTTACTAGCGTTCCCTTCATCCTCTTGAAGACTTTTGTTGTGAAGGATCGCGACAAATTGAAGATTTCAACACTTCAAACGCTTTCGTTGCGAAGACTTCCGTTGTCGTGGACTTTACTTGTAATTGGTAAGTTTTGATGTTTAAATATGGAAGCAAGTAGCAGGAGGGAGGAACTGGACTCCATGTTCAATACCCTGTGTAGTGTTCTCTTGTCCTACGTACTCTCTTGCAGATTGTTGCTACCATGTGTTGGTGGAACAATAGAGAGCAGATGGTAGGGAACATGGACACTTGAGAGGGTAGGGTAAGTTGCAAGTCTACACCGACAACACATTGTTTGCAATACTGTATTCATATGCATTGGTATGGAAATTTGGTCAGAAATGCCCATGACATTATGTACTTGATTCTCCCAAGATCAATATACTTTATTTGAGCGAGGGGCCGGCCGTTCTGGCTCATTGTGTGTCTCTTGTCAATTCAGCAAATTACTTCTTGTATGAAGTTTATGTTTTATGCCATCATGAAAAAATGAAAAATAAAAAAGAAGCAAAGGGATAACTTTTTGTCAACCAAACTATACTCCCGTGACTCTACTGGCTGATCCCTAATCAGGCAAGTAGCACAATGGAATGCTAGAAAAGAAACATTTTGTAAGAAACCTAGTTCTGATATGAAACCTAAGACTATTGGCAGTTGCAAGCCTTTAACAAAGAAGTAAACACAGTGGAAGATTAACTCTATATTTTTAAACGAACGGATGTGAATTACCCAATCTTGATAGGATAGGTTATTTGATTGGCTACGACAATTGTCTCTGTGATGTCAGATTATCCAATTCCTCGGGAATTGGATTGAGGGATTGTTTTGTTCCCCACGACTCTCGTTTGAGTTGGTTTGTTTTTAGTTCCAATGAGATAGTTGTAGGAACAGTTGGTTGCGGATTTAGTCAGTTTCTATAGAAGAGTTAAAGATGTACATGCTGTTCCTTGAGATCAATTAAATTGATATAATAAGAGCAGTAGAAATGAAAGACAGAGAGACTTGGTAAGCCTCACTTTCTTCTATATCTTCCCAGAAATCTGCTCCACACATCAAGGCTGGTGTGACGAGGGTGTCTAAAAGCCAACCCTTCCATTCCCTGGAAATAACCGTGTCTTGGTACGAGTGAAGGTCTAGTATTACCAGCATGGGGGACGAGTGGTGCTGCAGGTAAAGCTAGAGTTGGTCTAGCATAACTGGTATTTGTGCTAGCGGTTGAGCATCCATATCTACACATGGATGTCTTGTGGTTCCCCAAGCATCTATATGTACGCAATAGAGTAGTGGTCTAGGTTGCAATTCAGTGCTCTTTCTCCTCTTGTTCTCAAATAGGTTATGGGATATTTAACGAATACCCAATGTTTCTTTCATAGAATATGAAATGAATATTTTTCTTTTTCATGGGCTAGTTGTTACCAAAGTTTAAATCAATAAACAATTCAGTTAAAAAAAAACTGACTTGTCTTTCTTTTACAGTCTCCTCTTCGTCCTTTGATTCTTGGTGGTGATCATTCCATCTCATTCCCTGTTGTAAGGGCTGTTACGGAGCACCTAGGAGGACCTGTTGATATCCTCCATTTTGATGCGCATCCTGACATTTACCATGCTTTCGAAGGGAATATTTATTCACACGCATCATCCTTTGCACGCATAATGGAAGGTGGCCATGCTCGTCGTCTTTTGCAGGTTTGATCTCATTTTTTCCTCTAATGGGTAATTAAGGAGACATAAATGCACTAGGAGTAACTTTTTTTTGGGGATCATTTACAGGTTGGAATACGATCTATAAACAAAGAGGGAAGGGATCAAGCAAAGAAGTTTGGAGTTGAGCTGTATGAGATGAGGAATCTCAATAAAAATCGAGAATTTTTGGAGAATTTGGTTTGCCACATCTTGCCCTACCTTTTTAATGAAGCAGTTACTTTGATTTTTCCTTAATGGATGGCAAATGATTTATTTGTGGATGCTTCAGTAGTTTAGAACACCATGATTTGTTGGAAGTCTTATATGCGATAGTATTCTTTTTCTTTTTCTTTTTTGCGCGGCGGGCCCACGGGGAGGGGGGTGTTATCTTTTTACTCTTGGTGCGAGCAGGAACCTCTCATTTTTTGGCTCTTTGCTTGATTCAAATGTGCTCCTTTCTAGCTTGCTTGTCCATGGCAATGCTCTCCTCTTACTGCTGCTTGTGTCCTGTTTTTGCCCCCCTCCTGCAATTCCAAGGACAGATTTGATAGAGAGATCTTGTTTCCTGCTGCTGCAGGGGGGTGATGCAGCAGCCGTATAATGGCTGATTAGATCAAAGAGCAGTGCAGTCTTGCCTTCATTGATGACAAGTCATGTTGTTGCTTGTGGGTATCTCTATATGGTATTATGGACTCTTATAAAAAAATGCATGCAACGTCATCTTGTCATCTCTTGATTGTGATTAGATTTGAAATTTATGAGAACCCACACACACAGAGCTTCCAATATCTGCCCAAGCTATCAAGCTCTTAATAATTTTCCGAGTTGAGTCCACTGTTAAGTGATTTGGTCTGAATGGACAACAGTGGGAATTTCCTGGCACTGACAACCATGTTGAACACCTGTGTAAAGGAGCCTACTGCTGAAACACATCTAAGAGGAGAAAGAAGGGTAACTCTATTGGGCAAAGGGCAAGGAAGAAAGGAAAGGCAGCAACAATGTTCGAGGAAGAGAATGCAAAGGGGGGAAAATGGAAGGCGCCCCTAGGCCGCCGGGGGGGTGGGCGCTGTGGGGGTGTTTGTTGGCGTGTGTGGGGGGGGGGGGGGGGGGGTTGTTTCTCGTTGGTTCAACTGTTTTCTGTCCTGGTTTTATCTATTAATCCAACTTCAATTTAGGCCTGTTTGTCTGCTCTTATGTATCATCATGTTGTTTGGGCAGGAGCTTGGAGTGGGCGCAAAGGGTGTGTATGTATCCATTGATTGTGATTGCCTTGATCCAGCTTTTGCACCAGGAGTCTCTCACATAGAGCCCGGTGGACTGTCATTCCGAGATGTGATGAATATCTTACAGAATTTGAAGGGAGATATTGTGGCTGGTGATGTTGTGGAGTTCAATCCTCAGCGTGATACGGTAGATGGGATGACTGCCATGGTGGCTGCAAAATTTGTGCGGGAACTAACTGCCAAGCTCTCAAAATAATCGTGGTTATTCAATCTGCTAAGCTCTCAAAATAGTCACAGCTATAACCAGCTTGGGAATCATTTCCCATTGACTTTAAAGTTGTGGTTGTGAGGACTGCAAGGTTGCGTGCAGGGTTACCTGCGAGGGATTTTACATGATGAGTTGCAGTTGTTTAGGTGGATGGGAATATTGATTAACCACCAATCCAATTTTGTATGCACTGTGATCTCTGTGGGCATAGACTTGCCTGCTATTTTTCAAATGTTTTTTTTGCTTGTGTACGGGCATCCGATTGACATGGAACCGAGTATTGAACCTTGTAAATCTTGAGAGAAAATCATAGATGCTCTAGATGGTATATGTGTGCTGCCGGGCTGCCACCATGTCTAATTGGGGTGTTGCGCAGAATTGAGTGCATCCTACCTGTCTTGTTTGGTGTGGGTAATGTTTCTTGAGACCATCTTGACTTGGCAAAGAAAGGCACTTACATTTCTCATAGGTAGCAAAACACCTCCCAAAACACTCTCTTGGTTTGAGGGATGGCCAGCACAACACAAAGAGCATGACACTAGCCCATAAAGCTTCAATTGATGCAAGTAAAGAACTAGATATTTGAGCTGTTTGTTTATTATGACCAAGTATAAAAGACCTTCCCCCTCTGAACAGACTAGTGACGCTCCCAAATTTCTTAGTATGCTAGTATGCTAAACAATGTCGAATGTCTTGTACATATTGAGCATGTCACGTTATTCTTTCTGGTTTGCTCTTGTAGGTGAACATGGTTTCAGCCTTGAGAGTGTGTGAGTGGAAGGAGAGATGGAGAGATCAAGTCATGGTGACTAGGTGCATAGACATGGATGGGTGGAAGAGAGAGAAATGAAATGATATATTAACATCTCTAAGAGGCCATAGTGGCCTATGAGACCAAAACTGAGAATACATTTGAAGTTGGTGTCTCATCAAAGAGAACAACTAAATGAGACTAAAAAGTACAATAAACTGATTGTCCTACAGTTAAAAGAATAGAATTGTAAGACTCCGAGATGATACTGAGTAGAAAATACTGAAAAAGGTATATTAGGTAGATCCATGTATGATGATCAGTTGAAGTGTTGCCCTCTCCTTAGATCAAGTATCTTCGCCATGGAGCTGTCTACAATGGAGAGGTCGTAGAAGCGAGGTAGGCGCCTCCGATGCCGAGCAATAATGGCTCTGATCTGGCGATGGTGAGGATGCCGTGGTCGGGATCCTGGTGGGCGTGGTCGACGAGCACGACATAAGATAACTGCTCTATCAGTGGTTACTCCCTGGGAGCGTGGTCGGTGCCCTGATGGCCCAATGGAGGAGGTATCAGGAGGTGTGTGGGCTGGGTTGCTGGTGCTGGTGCTGAAGAAATTTGTCAGGGTCCTCTCTCTAGGTACATCTTGGCTCGGCCTCCTGTCTGCCAAGAGGGTCTCTCTGTTTCTCCTGAGCTCAAGTAGAAACAATCCCAGGCATCTCTGATCCTCAAAACTTCGTGACCTTGCGTAACGGCCCAAAACCCTCTCGGAAGAGGCAGTGATATCTCCCTCGGATCTCATAATAGACTGTACATCGGCAAATGTAGTGTTCCTCTATCTTTACCTCATGGTAGCATAGCTGACAAATGCGGTCATCCAAGATTTGATGCACATATAGCCCTGTCTCAATCTGCAATTGGTGTGATGAGGTCTGGATCTATCCAATGGCACAACGTATCCCATGTGATAGGTGTACATCCATGTATGCTGGGTGGGTGATAAAATCATCCGGTGAGGTGTGTAGAAAATGGCTCTTGTAATGAGTCATTTTCGTGCCCAAGGGCTCAAGGGGGTTGGTCCATGTCCTCTCTGTATCCACTCTGATGATATCCATCTTGATCATGTGGTTTTGCTCTGAGCGGGTGAGATCCAAAAATGGACAATCCAGACTGTACTGAAAGGGTGGTAGTGCCTCTATCCGCAAACCATGTAGGTCAAACCATGATCTCATCTGAGCGTACCAACAATGAGTATCTCCATCCTCTGCCAATTGTATGGATGAGGTCAATGCCAATCGGGAGTACCTCTGCTGAGGGAGCTCCCATAGCCGCTGTAAAAAGGTAACTGCCTGGAATGGGCCTCGGTTACTATTGGTGGGGCACCTAGCTCAGCCCGAACAATCTCATGTGATACTGATGATTTGCTCTGAATAATTTGGGCAATCATCATAATCAACGGTCTCTCCATTTGCCTCCATCCCTCATCTGTCCCTCTCTGAGATCTGTGATGTATACTGGCTCTCCAAATTGGAGCTCCGTACAGGAGGGTCGGTGTGAAGTGTGTATCAAATAGCCACAATTTGGTGCGTGGCTCTTGAAATTGTATGTGTGCACACTGCCTCTCAAGTGCCCCCAAGGCTGCATGCCCTCGAGCTAATCTAGCTGCTGTTGCCTCCATCAGGGAGAAACACGGTCCTGTGAAAGTAACTCCCAAGTAGACATATGACCTGACGTACTCTACCGGCTCCCTTCGGAAAGTGAATTGAGGCTCTGATCTCGTCACTCATGCCTGTGTGGTGTTAAACACCATAACCTTGGTTTTCCCAATTTGTCAGATCTCTATCCGCACACAGAATGCCTGTAATGCATCCAGGTGTCTCTGTAATCCCTCCGGAGAGTCTAAGATTAGAACAATATCATCAGCATATAACAAGATGGGTATCAACACCTCTGCTAGGCATGCCCCGGGGCCTCCCAATCTGTCTACATAATCAGAGACTGCATCAATGTATAGTCCAAAAAGGGTGGGCGATAGCGGGCATCCTTGCTTCACCCCTATCGTGCTGGTCACCCTATCAGATAGTTCGCCTGGACTCTGCCTGCCACCACAGACTCATACAAAGCATATATTCCCCACTGCATATCCTCGGGTACCTCAATTCATGCAATCTGTGCATAAGCCTGGCGCGTGGTACGGCATCGAAGGCTTTGCGGAAGTCCACAAAGCAGCAGTATATCCTTCTCTTCTGTGCCCTGCCCTCTTCAATAAGTGCCCGAAGTGTCAGTATGTGATCCAAGGGAGTAAATCCTCTCCTCAAGCCAACCTGTCCATGTGCTCGATGACCATGCCTCTGCCCATCGGCTCAGCTCCCACTCCAATATAGAGCCATATAATTTGGCCAAGTAATGACCAATCATGATCGTCCTGTAGTTGCCTGGTACCATGGGGTCTCCACTCTTAAAGAGTGGTACAATGATATGCTTTGTCCAGCTTGTCGGCGGGAAACCCTCACAAATGGCATGATTAAACACATGTACGATGAGCGGAGCCAAAGTGTCTCGTGCATATGAGAAGTGCTCTCCAACTAGCCCATCATGATCCTGTGCCTTTCCATTCTGTAACCTGTCTCGCATCTAGCACCATCCGCATAGTAAAAAAGGTGCTGCCAGTGGTCTAGCCAGTGGTCTAGCAGCACCATCCGCATAGTAAAAAAGGTGCTGCTAGCCGGTCTAGCTCCCAGTGGAGGGGGGGTGGGGGGCTGTCTTGGTGCATCATATAGCTCTCTAGCATAAGTATGTCATGCCTCAGGTGCAGTAATCGGAGTACCAGGCTGTCTCTCCTGAAACATCTTCCATGCCCTCTTGCTGTCCTTCCCCAAGAAGAGTTGGTAGATCTTCTCCTCTAGCTTAGCCAGATAGGCTCGTTTCTTCCTCCGCACAAGGCGCCGAAAGATCATCCTGGCCTGTCTATGCGTGTGACCCAATGGCAATCTCACGCTGTAGCTGTGCTCGTGTCTCACGACACTCATCATCATACCAAACTGTTCTGTGGGACAGTGCTGCGGGGGTGGGTGGAAGGGATCATAGTGCACGGAAACGCATATGAGGCGGATGCATGTAGTACACCTGCCAATCCTCTCGTGATGTCGTCCAGAGGGCTATGCAGGTCTAAAGCGAACAAGCCATCAAAATATTGCATCTCGATAAACCCCAACTGTCTCACGTGTGAACTGATATCTCGGGTACCTAGGTAGATGAGTGGCTGGCCCATCTCTCTGGGATCTACCTACTAGTGTGAAACTTAGGTATGCACGATCGGTTGCTATGCCAATGGGCCTACTGGAAATCGTGAAACCCCGCACATCAGGTATCAATGAAGGAGATCCCATCAAGTAGGGGAATAAAAAGTCCTCCAGTAGTACACATAGGATGTACACAGCTAGTCAAAGATAAACCTAGATGATGGAATCATCGAATTGGAGGTAGACATGGTTCTTAGACCAGTCATGTACCATCTTTGCTTCTCTCATGAACAGACGTCCTAAGATCATTTCATACGATTCTTATTGTTTGGAAAAGTCCATAACAATGAAGGTAGGTTTAACGCAATCTTTGAGAACTTTATTCTTTAAATCTCGTAAGCATCCCAATAGGTTGACAGTCCCATCAACCATCTTGACAATGATGATGTGGCTTGGCCATCTTCTCCCAGCATTTCTTGGTAATTATATTGACTCCCGCACCACCATCTAGGACTCCCATTATTGTGATGCCCTTGGCTGTATTAGTAGTAGTAGTGCGTTAGACTCACCACCTTCAAAATATTGTCCCAGTTTGTTAAGTGGAATGTACCTCGCATCTGCATCTCTATGTACCACACGTATTTTGTCACGAAGATCCTCCCTGTAAAGTATTGCCACTCCTCCAGATCCTCTGGTACCTCCCACTGTGCGTGACTGAGGGCGAAAAACTGATTCCCATCTATAACCCCGGAGGCTAGGAAGCCTCTTGTTTGTGCATTGATGGGTCTCCGTTTACATAGCAATATCAGTGTGTCGGAAAGTATCCTGCATCTGTTCTAAGGGCTCCGTTGCAATTCCACACTGTGAATCGCAAGGTCTCATAGGCCACGCACCGTCAAGCGGGCCTCCTCTCCGTAATGATGACTCGGCCATCTCTGTATACCGCCCATTTCCCCTCTTTCCTTGCCTCAAGCACACGCGGCATGTGTTCCTTTCGGTGTGCTATCTGTGCCGGTGTAAGATCCTCATCCAAATAAATCTTTTCCCCCTTAAGGGCCATCCTTTTGGCGAGGAAGGCCTTCTTCTTCTCCAAGTCACCAAACCTGATGATCAATATCTTCGCCCTGGTTTCATCTCTGCCTACTTGCCATGCTCCGGTAATGGGTACATCAGTGGCTCCAATTTTTGTTGCAAGAGTTTTTGCATCCTCTTGGGGATTTCCCTTATCTTCCCACCCAACTACACGTACATCTAAGGCACGTCCCATCCCTTGGCTTCCTCTTCCAATGTAGCATTCATCACCTCTACTTTATTGATTGGTGTATCCTTTAGTTTTTTTACTACTTCAATCCAGGGGTTGACTTCCTCAATTTGTTTCTTTGTGGCACTGGCAATTTCAGCCCATGAATGCATTTCCTTCTCACCTGCAGAGCCACTTTTGCCTTACATGGTTCCAAAGTGTTTTGCATTTCTGTGATGTCTTTTTCACGGTCAGCCATACATGTCCTCAAAGTGCCTTCGTACGATGCAACTGTTGTGCCAATCTCTCGGAGCATGTCATCCTTTCATTTTTGCATCTCCTTTTTCATTTTCGTGTGCATCAAGGCTTGGGCTAATTCCATCTCAACCCGTACTTGGGCTTGCATTTCTCCCTTCAATTGGACATATATCTCTCCCTTCAGCGTTTCGTATATCACTTTCCTTTGGGCGTGCATCTGCTCGGTCCATTCCTTTTCGAGAGAGAGAGAAAGAGGGTTGGATTTTCTTCTATATCTTCTTTTCTCTACAACTATAACATTATATACTATATCTTCTTTACACACACGAGTAGACAAGCACACAGGAGGGTTAAAATGTGTCTGTCTTCTTTTCTCTACAGCTATAACATTACATACTATTAAGGAAAGTACTCTCTTACTATAACATACAAAGGCCGGTCTATACTGTGAACTTTGACCACATGAGTTGGTACTGTAACTATGCCATAACTCTAGTACATCAAAGTAGCTGGCACAGCTTGTAAAAACTAGTGTTGGTATATGATACATAATCTCACCAATCCAACCAGTGACGTAAGTGCGGAAGCTAGCTCAACTACACACTACACTCCAAGTAAGCTTCTCTGTATCCAATGCTTTCTTGAAGATAGTCATCTAATCTTTGTGTTGACATATACCAAATTCATATCACGTGCTCAAACCTTCTTCCTCACAAAATGATAATGTACCTCAATATGCTTTGTCCTAGCACGATATACTGGGTTACTGGACAATGCTGCTCATGTTGTTAGTCAAGTCATCCACATAAATGACTTGACAACATGATTCCTCGTCTTTTTCACATAAAGTGAAAAATCTACATTGGATATTTGAAATTTTTAGTTGGTAACAAAATACTCCGTGATCTTGTTTGACCATGCTCAGGGTGCTTGCTTCAAGCTATAAAAGGCTTTGTGTAGCTTGTATACAAAATCTGGATGTGCATCACTCTCATAACTTGGTGGTTGCATTTTTTAAACTCTCAACTTGTCAATAGGTTATCTAACCCAAGCAGACCTGTGTATTGTTGGGTGTCCTCAAAACAACCCTGGTTCTTCATGCACTAGGAGTAATCATTGACGGAATGCTAAGCTCCTCTCATTAAGGCTTTACTCGGAGCCACTTGAGTCACCATCCACATAAGAGTGACCTACTGACAAATCATGCATAAAGGTTGCTCTATATTTTCCTTCTCTTTGTGTGATACATGTATACCAACACCTGTAGTACCACCAGATGACGCATCTACATTCATTGCATCTGTTCTCAACCTACTTGACTATGGACTAACATTGGATCTAGTGCTAGAAGACTATGGTTTCACTAAGCACATGTGATCACTGCTTTACATGTGGGACATCATCATTACTTTTTACATCTACATCTTCAGTTGCCCTCATTGGTGCATATCAGCTACTCTTCTCATCAAATATAACATTTGTTCTTTCTCGCATCTCACGAGTGATAGGGTTATAACATTTATAACCTTTTTGCTCTAAAGCATAATAAATAAAGATACATTTCTCTGTCTTTGGATTTAACTTGGTTCTCATTTCATTTGAAACATGCATAATAAATAAAGATACATTTCTCTGCCTTTGGATTTAACTTGGTTCTCATTTCATTTGAAACCTGCATATATGCAATGCATCCAAACACTTGTCAAGTGAAACACATCTGGTTTATGTTTGTAAACTTCTGTTCAGGTGTCATGCCATGAATGGCTTTAACCCAAAAATATCCAGCATATTCTTTTCAAACATTAAGGCACAAGAAACTTGTGTAATTCTCAAGAAATCACTGAAGTCATTGGAGAAATATTCTCTCCTACCATCTGATCCAAGGCTTTAAATCTTTGAAAGTGAGTAAACACCTCACTTTTCTCCTTCATGAAGTAAACCCATACTTTTCTAGTGTAATCATAGTGAAATGTAATATGCTTTTCTTGTAAACCCATACTTTTCTACTGTGATCATGAATGAATGTAACATAAGACTTGCAATACTTGTTGTAGTCTTGGTGTAATCACATCAATGAATGTAACATAGTACGTGCAACTTGCACTTGTTGCAATCTTGGTCGATTTCCATACATCATAATGTATAACATCCAATGGCCTTCTTGCAGTGATGTATTTTTCATGTAGGAAAACATGTTTGGCTTGCTTATCAAGCTAGCATGCTTCACATACTGTATGCATACTATCAATCATAAACTTTGATAAACTTGCACAATATTTTTGATGTGCATAGATTATTGTATATTTACATTACCAATGCGCTTACACCATATGTTAATATGTTTAGTGGCATTTGTTCCATACGCAAATGTAGTCACCTTTACCTCAGGCATGCTAACATCTAAAGTAAATATCTTGTCATTTTTGTTACCATTTGTAACCAAGTACCACTGATTTTTGAAGTCTTCCACAAAGCACTCTTGAGGATTGAACCTCACTCGCAAACCCTGCTCAACCATCTATCCAATAGAGAGAAGGTTTTTCATAATATTAGAAACATGAAGTACACCCATCAATAAGTACTTCATTTTGCCATCCAGCATAGACAATGACACTTTACCATCATGCGCAATGGGATGTGTAGTATCATCACTTGTTTCTAATCCCTAAACCACTCACCATGACTGATCATATTGTCAGAGGTGCTAGAACAAATATCTCCTTCGATCCTGATATATCTCTTGTCATGGAATTGAGTATATGATACATCACAAACAATGCACACTTTTAACATCACCTTGTGCATAGTTTCCTTGCTGCAACTTTCCTCTTTTGAGATTATTTTAATTTTTATTGTATTCCGTTGTAATGTGCCATGGTTTGCCATAGAAATATCACTCCATGCTATTTATATTTATATTTCTTTGCCAACCACCTTGGAACCTCTGGCTCGCCTTGCCTCTAGAGAAACCTCTTTGACCTATATGAGATTGATTTTCTTGTTGTTATTGCTTCTAGTTTTTATTTTTAAATCAACCACCCGCCCGCGTCCTCTAGATGACTACTTGTATCTATATCTAAGTAGAATGCATGCTTATGTGAAAATTGTTCTTGTCCAGCTTCTCGCTCAGAATTTATGACAAGTTGTCAGATATCTTTACATGCAAACAACTTGCCAAATAGTGCTTGCAAAAGCTTCTACATATTTATAATATACATATAATTTTCAACACATCAGTATTGTAAATTATACTGTAATTGTATATAGAGCAATCACATAAACATACATCTACCAATAACTTATAAATCTTAGATTCTCTACACAGACTATTCTGTAACCAAATTTCTATCGCATCTTTGCAACAAGCTAGAAATTGAGCATATATAGTCAAAATCGACACTTTTATAGAGAGTACGAAAAAGTTACAGAGCCAAAAGGGGCTTGAATTCAAATTATGAAATCACTATGGTCCTAGGGATATGTTATCCACATAATATATTGCTCCTTTGCTTCATCACGAAGAGCGTCTCAAAAGGTGATAGTGCACCTTACTGTTGTGCTTGCTTGCTGCTCTTGCCTAATAGCTACTTGTTGCAGAGATTTTCTTCCAAATCAAAGAGAAAGAGATGAAGTTATCCTTACTCGTATACCGCTTCTTCCTTTGCTTTCCTTTTGCTTGCCTTCACTTGATCTCTTCACACAAACCGATTCTTTGATAACATGAGAAGAATGTGGGGGAGAGGGTGAGCATGAGCTCCTTGCAACAAGCAAACACACACACACACACACACACACACACACACACGCACGCACGCACACGCACACACACACACACACGAGTAGACAAGCACACAGGAGATGGATGGCTAAATTATATTCTAAATCTTCTCTTCTCTACAACTATAACATAAAGAGATAAGAGTATATACTATAAGAAAAAATATTCTCCTACTATAACATACAAAGATCAATCCATATAGTGTGAACCCGACTACATGAGCTGGCGCTATAACTATGTCATAAGTTTAGAATACCAAAGTGGTTGTCACACATCTTTTATAAACCATTGGCGGCATATCGTCCACCATAATCTCACCAATCCAGCTAGTGGAATAAGTGCAGAGGCTATCACCCTAGGCGGGTGTCAAAAAATATGGTGGCTAAGCGTTGCCTCATGATGATAGATGGTTGTATTGATGGGAAATGCCTAGCTCAGGAGAAAAATGTAGCAAAGATGATGGGGTGACAATTGAAAAACATAGAGAGGACATGTGACGCATAGATGCATAGCTTAGAAAAAAATGTAGAAGTGATGGCGAAGGAAAAAAGCGCATAGTTTAGAAATAAAAATGTAGCAAATAGAGGTGGTGAAAACATAGGTGGCAATGTGATGGTAGGCTACATTATCTAGCTATGAGGGTTTGCATGGATCGATTACGGATGCTTATGTTTTGGGCATCTACATGTATACTGCCATCTACATTTATTATAACCTTATATGTTTGTTTACTTGCATTATTTATACTCGGTGTGTGATCTCTTCATGTATGGTGTATATCTTACTTGGTTTCTTCTTCTCATCTCATTTCATATATCATGTATGAATCTTGCCTAGTTTGATGATGTTCCTATACTACTATGCATTCATACTATTATCTTGCCTGGTTTGGCCTTTTTGAATGTATGCCATGTAGATGCATCTCGTTGTCTCATAGAATTTTAGTATTCCTTTGCACATTAACTCTATTCAAATGCATCATATTGTCACACTTATATTGATCTTATTGTTTTTGAAGGCTTACATTTGTTTGGTTTTTATGATGCAAGGAGTGTGAAACTGTACACTATCAATAAAAGCTGTATGCTGTATGATTTTCGTAAGCCAAGAGGGCAATGATTCCTCAACAACAAAGAAGCGGGAGAAGACCAAACACTCTATACATGGTGTTTTGGCATGCTTAACAGTCAATCATTAAAGCTAGGTGCTGTGGACTATTCTAACATGTTTCCTTTTTAAGTTATTTCAAATGGGCCCTTTTTCTATGTGTGAGCCCACGTGGTGGATATAACTATGCAATATAAGAAACATTTTCTTTTGTGTAGAAGGGGGACTTTACCTCTTCCTGCAATGTGTTGAACACTCCCCCACCTCTCTCTCTCTCTCTCTCTCTCTCTCTCTCTCTCTCTCTCTCTCTCTATGTCTGTGTGTGTTTGTGTCTCATTCCTTAGGGTTTTTTAGCTTAAATTAGGGAGACTTGATTCTTGGTCAAAATCTAAAGGCTATTAATTTATGTCCTTGAGCACACCCAAATTTATGCTAGCTCATTTATGCAATGAGCAAATAACGACACAATTAATTGTATCGTTAAAAAGCCTCAAAATTTTTCTAAACATTTTGGCACTACTTCTTTGTACACAAAGGACAAGGCTATAGGCATCCTAATGAGTGAATTTTTATGAAAGTGTTAATGAAGACTAGTTGTAATGGGTTGCCAGGAATCTGTAAGTGTTAAAGTAGGTGGTAATTGTTATAATGGGAGGTGTATGTTGTTTGTGGAACTTCTAATTGAAACTAGTGTGCTTGGGTAGTGGGTTTTTAAAAGATAAAAATTAAAGCTAAATTAAAACAATAGTGGCTAGAAGTGTAGTGCACATATAAACAATGCAAACGACCATTACACTAGCATTGTAGGTTGTCATGTAGCAATAGCACAAAAGAAACGCACAGTCTTGTGGAAACCTTTCATAGAGGCTCTTAAAACAACCACTATGCAGCGTAGTTACTGTGATGATGGTAGCTGCAGATGGTGTGAGTGGTGGGTGGCCTAATGAGGTCCATGTCTCCTAAGACAAAACATTGCCAATGTCAACCAAGGCTAGCCACATAGCTAGGTGGTCATTCTGGGACAAAAGGTGACTAGGTTCCATCACTACGCTCTATTTTGAATGCATTTAGCAGGAGCAAAGATGTGATTTTTTCACTGTCCAATCATGCAAACCTTGTTCCCAAGCTTCTTGGAAGAGTGTCCATGGTTGCTAGAATGTAAATCCAATCCTTGGATTTGGCATGCTACTCTGGGGGAGGGACTCATATTCTTGGTCCTCATCTTTACCATCCAACATCAAGCTCTATATGCATCAATTGGCGTAGTGTGAGCTTCTGCTTGCATGCTGTTTAAATATCAACAACAATTGAGGTGATCAAAATGGTTGTATCACACTCATTTGGTGAGGATGTCTTGACCCATAAGATGATTCTTTCCTATTTTCACGTCTATTTTCAACGTTTGGTCACCCTTATGTATATAAACGTGATTGGTTTCCCAGCTATGAACTAGCCTTGTTTCTCTCAGAACATGTAAGGCCTTCTAAGAATCATAGCGTATGACCCTCTTCTTTTTTGAAAATCCATCAGCACTCATGAATGTGTGTTGCTTAGCTTAGATGTTTTAACCTGTGTAACAATGCCTAATGGTTTAGTTATGTTCCCATCAACGAGCTAGACCATGAGGCTTGTTCCCTTGAGTGGTGGCCCCACGCCTCCCAACAATCCTTGGTTATTATGTTGACACCAACACCACCATCCAAGATTGTAGAGACTATCATTCCTTTCTTTATACACACGGCCCTAGGAGGCGATGCCTATAAAGGGGATGAAAGGTGGGCTTGGACTTGCGAATGTATAAGGGATGTGTATTAAATATTTGCCCTTCAGAGGGGAAGTTCCTCTAAAGGGGATGAAATGAAATCAGCACTAGAATCACCTATGAGAAAATGTAAGGGTGACTATGACGACCCATGGAAGGCCACATTCCTTTCACTTAGTCCTCTTTCACAACATCTAGCAGCAGTGAATGGTCTGGTTAGATTGGTTCCAGAGGAAGAGGCTCTGGAACTCGCTCTTTTTATGGCCTCTTGAGAATGGTTACATGTTTAGCTAAGGCCTTTGGCATGCTCTAGGGTTTCCTTATAGACTCTATGATTCTCTTTGGAATAGAGTCATGGATACACTCAAGCAGGGTCAGTGATTTGTACTTGACCACTTGCTAATGTATTAGCTCTAGTTTACTCGGTACCTTCCTTTTGCAAGCTTCTGGGATTGTCTCATTATCCCCTTCTCCACCAACACGGGGTTTAGGAACTCTTTGGGTTTATTCGGAAGGTTTTTATAAACAATGGGCTTCTTCTATTGGGAAGATCTAGTTTAAGTGGGGGATCGCGCATTGTCTCTACAAGGGAGGCAGTTTCAGTGCTTTCAACTGTTAATCCCATTTTGGATTAACAAACATGATCCTCCAATTGAGGACATTAATAAGTGTCATGAAACGGCACTATAAAAGTTGTACATTATGAGATATTGGCTACCCAAGGTCTAGTTAAGTAAGTTTTGGACACCCAAGTGTAAATAAAGGCCAAATGTATATAAAGCATTTTCTCAATGAAAAGACACAATCCCCTTTTGTGCTATAGAGAGCTCTTCCTTGTGTCTTAAGAGAGAGAGCGAGCATTATAGCATTGTTCCTCTTCTATGCTTGTATGATTCATGCTTCTGTGGGAGAGTGAGAGAGAGTGATTGCCTATGCGACGGTGCGAGCGACTCTACGATGACAGCGTGGAGGTGGAGCTTGGAGGTTTGGAGCTTAACAAGTGAGTTTTGAGGCCCAAAGGGACTCAAGTTCAAAGCATTGGTAAGTGACCTACGACAGTTGTGATCTATTTCTCATCCTTTAGGTGAATGCATTGAGTTCCCTCTTGGAGGTGTGGTAGCCCATAACATTTTTGGCACCGTTGTTGCCGGGGAAATACCTTTGTTTCTTCCTTCCTCTTGGAGTTTCAACTCCCATTACATAAGATTCATGATTGCCCTTGCATTCTAGTAATGCATTGTGTAGAAAATTAATGGATAAGATTTGTGTGGAAGCAAGAAATCGTGTAAAATAGATTGTGTTGTTGTGTATGTATGTGGTGGAGTGGTCTTAGAATAGAGCTTCAATGTTTTTTATTGTTAATTTTAATAATTGCATCATTGGAAGCATTAACGTGAATGAACAGGTTGGTGTTTTGTTTTCTTATTTTCTAAAAAATTCACAAAAATAAAGCATTAACGTGAATGAACAGGTTGGTGTTTTGTTTTCTTATTTTCTTATTTTCTAAAAAATTCACAAAAATAAAAAACATAAGGAGCCATTGACTGTGTCGTGAACTTGTATTCCACTCCTTAGGCGGCATAATCATTTTTGGATCTGTTGGATAAGTATTTTGCACCCAAAATCATAACATTCGACGCGAAAAGTTCACGTGAAACTGCAAAAAAACGTTCACACCGTGAACTTTTTTTACAACTTCACGTCGCGAATCACTCCCAACAGCAGCGCCGTAATTAACGCTTCAAATCACGGGATTGCCTTGCCAAAAATAGGTAACCTTATCCTGACACCTTTGCCACTCGAAGTCTGATAAGATTTAGAATCGTGAAAGTTCAGAAAAACGTTCATGCCTTGAACTTTTTCAGAACTCTTCACGACGTGAACCAATTTGTTAATGACGTGAGCCAATTAGAAAACCTTCACACGGCATGAACCCTTTTTTGTTCACGACGTGAACTTTTCCTGGAAACTCACGATTTAGTCTAATCCAATGAACAGCAGCAGACTAAGGCCACGAAGGTCGGTAAGGGAGGGATGCCTACAACAAGGACGAGGGTTTCTGACGACCCTAAAAGAAAAAAAATTTGAACACGTGAAAGTGCATAAAAATGTTCACAACGTGGACCATTTTCTGACACTTCACGCCGTGAACTATTCTGCTCTGCAATCTCACAGCCTCAGAAATAGAGCAATAGAATCGGATCAAAATTAAATTGGGTCAACAAAGTAGCTTATCAAATCATACATGCATGCACTTAAGATCTGTAAAGCTCATCGGAGACGATCTTACACTTGACAATAGTGCATCGAATCACCGAGGATCTTCCTATCAAAAAAGTGTGGGTTCAGGTCATTCAGCAAGCACACACTTGAGTGTCTTAAAAGGAACTTGACCACCCTTGAAACTAGTAATGAAGAATCCATGGAAGAAGGGCTGAGGTACTCTGGGTTCGGGGAAGAGGAGAAACCACCCTCCCCCACCAGGTCTAGTGGTATCATTGATATCGTCCGGGGATTTTTTGGTCTCCAAACTAGTTACGAGACGAAGAAGCGCAATCTGCGGGGGCATAGGTCCGTCAACCAGCGCTGAACTCAGTCCACGACAAGAAGTGCCCATCCAAATGTCAAATTCTAGGTTGTCGAACATCGGCACCCCCTGAATGAGATGGGACATGAAAAGTGCAGCCAAGACGGGTCAAGTATTCTTCCCCACCTCAAAGGAAGTAGAGTTAGATCTCAAAAGGAGCGAGATGGAATAGCAGCTATACGAGAGCTGAGCTTAAGGAAACAAGAGCTTGATACTCGAAGGGCGAGATCTGAGCAAAAGGAAACGGAAAGTTTAAACCTACTCCAATCACAGGGTAAGGAACCAGAATTGGTCATGGGAAGAAGTGAGGGAGAAATTCCAAACTTGGAACCCATAAATAAGGATCCCAGAGCTGAGGAAGTGTTTACAACCATAGAAGAAGAGGATAAGCTAGCAAGAGTGGCGCGCGAAGTGGAGGACGGTATGTACACCAAAAACGATATTGAGGAGATGATCACTCATCCTACGTTCCTACAAGACATGGAACTTCTAATTCTGCAAAGGCGTACGGAGGCAACTAATGATGAGCCACTCCAAGGAACAGTGGTAGGACCATCCCTTGCACCGGAGATACTTAGAAGAGCCAATACAAGAAGGGGACGAGGTCTAGGAAGGGGGGGAACAATTCCTCAAAGACCAAGGATGGATCCAACCATTGACCTTAAAGCAACCACCACCAGGACAGATTTGCTAAATATGGCCAGTAGAGATGGTGGGCAAGGTGCAAACTACGGGAGAGGTTAACTGACGATCAATTATTGCCTTGCTCTTTTGGAGAGGAGTTAGAGACCACAAGATGCATGATTATCTAGTACTAGCCCGACCAGCTACTCTTGATGCATGTTGCAAACTGGCAATTGAATATGAAGATAATATGCTAGAATTGCCGCAACTAGAAGATGTCAGAACATCTTCAACAAAAAATACGACTGCGTGTCTCGAGTAACCATTGAAACTCAGAGCAAGCAAGTTGGAAACATGACGGTGGACGAGCTTAGTAATGCTATACTAGAGAAATTGAAGGTAAAGGAGGGAAGAGAAACATCTGGGCATGGGCATAATCATCTTTACCCCCGCAGGGAATTGGTGTGGTGCTCTATGTGGAGATTGAATCACACTACCACTGATGAATGTCCACAATTAAGAGCAAGGCTATTACTCTATTGTGCCCACTGTGTAAAATTAGGAAATCATGACACTTCAATGTGCAGATATCCAAGATTCCAAAATGTTGCATAGCTACTAGCACTTAGAGCTCCATTGGCTTTACTTGTGCCACTTGGACAGATCACCGCTACTGCAGGAGGACAACCCAACTCTTCCTACTTACCTAGGGGGATGTTTTGGGTACAAGATGCTTCACCGCTGCCACCACCACTAGTTTTACTACCATAACCACCGCAGGCTAAAATCAATGAAGTATTGATTGAAGAGCCATCAAAAGATGTTGATGTGGTACGTGAAGTAGAACTTAGCAGAGAGTACTATGAGGAAACTACGGAGGTCACGCTTGAATTCTGTCCTAAACAGGCCAGTACTTGTGTTTCAAACCACGGTATAGTGGAAGGGCAAGGACATGAACTCAAACCTGAGAAGAGGACCGCTACAATGTTTTGGCTGTGGAGGGTCGTATCGAGTCGCTGTGGAGGGCCGCATCGAGTCGCTGAGTGCCCAAATAAGAATATGGTTCATACGCACCAACCCCAACAAGTGGCTGTTGCTATGCCCAATAACATGCCAGTACTCACTTGTACTAAATGTGGTATTGATCATTTGATCAAGGATTGTTCATACCACGCAAGTGGTTCAACTCCTGTTACCAATCAGGCCACCATCTGAACCATTAGTGTGCAACCTAGAAATATCATACCACTCAATGTCCTTGACAAGAGCCCAAGCTCAATTAGGAGACAAGGGAAAGAATTGAGCAGATGCGACTATTTCCAGAATGTGAAAAAGTGGGTAAGGCTGACACTAGGGTCACAATCCAAGATGGATCCGAAGAAGATACAATCGACACACCGGATCCACCCAATCGAGAGAAGAGGGGGATCAAAGGATCAACCACAAGGGGCCGGACCTAGAGGAGAAAAGGGAGCAACCAACAACTCCTAAAGAAATTGGTGTGAGTACCCCAATTCCGACGAGGAAATAAGAAAGCTCGAAGAAGCCAAGGCCTTAGTCTCGAAGAATGCCAACGGCTTCATGAAGCCAAGCTAAGGGTTAACCGAGTGAGGGATACAATTTATCCACGAAATGAGCCAACTAGGGAAAGGGAATTGGAAATAGAAGAGGGATCCCGCAAACACAATGTCTAGAATGTTTGAGGAAAATGCGTTGGGTGAGTCCATCCATTCCTTCCCTATGGATGAATGCGAGTCACACACCTGGCGAGAACCCTCAATCTCCAAAGAACCCAGAGACATAGGAAGTCTCGTAGCTGTACTGTCCACGCCTGTATAAATGCCATTAGGGAAATTGTTAGGCAATTTACCAACCCTATGGACATACATAAAATAATGGGTAGAAGGCGCAGACTAAAGCCAAACGATACTATAGATGAGGTTTTGCCACCTCTAGCAGAAAGAACCTTAAGATACACAAGGAAAACATGAGTCGTTAAGTACCAGTTAATCAACTGGGATGTTATTAACAAAAGAGACAATACAAATGCTACAATTTGGATTCATCATAACGGGTACCACACAGGCACTGGCTATCCTGGATGGTGGGGCAGGGGTTAGCATCATCACAAAACGTTGTTGGGAGAAATGCGAAGGAAAACCCGATCTAAAAAAAGTAGGTCTAATCCTTTAAAATGGATGACGGAACATCTTTAAGGCCCATTCGACTTCTGGAGAATGTAAAACTCAAACTCTTTACGTTTCGCTACCATCATACATTTGTGGTCATGGACTTCCTGCACCAACCTAATTCATATGACATAATATTGGGGAGACCCTTCATGAGGGAATCCAAATTGGTGCATGATTGGGCATTAGATCACGTGTATGTACGTAGGGATTCGTAAATTTTAAAGATAGATCCGAGAACATGGAAAGCATACCCTATGGAAGGGTAATTGTTTGGTAATGGTCACAACAGAATGTACCACATCTGTACAAATATGCCAGCCCTCAGTGGGAAATTCCAAGGAAGAAGAGGAAACGGAAATGTATGCATCACTTCCTCCTCCAGACTTCATTGAAAACTAGATGCATGTGTTAGCTACCATAGATGTGATGCAACCCAGGGGGACCTAGTATGTGGAATCTAGAACTGTCCCCACGACCTCTGTCTGTATGATTAATTGGTAGACCATTGATGAAGCATCAGAAGAGAGGACCTCGAGTATAGAAGGTACCATAGCAAGATATCACTGGAGGGAAGACACAAGGAGAAAGTCACCCTCTTCAAGAGCTAGAAACACCTAAGCTTACAAAAGCTGGGCATCGAAAACATAATAAAGCCTTGGCAGAAGCAGAACATGAGGCTAGAAAGATCATGACTAAAACCAAAAGTGAAAATGAATACAAACCAAACTTGCTCTCAGTACTCGACCACTTCAAAACCTATACTGTTGTGACGAGCAGAAAGTGGTCCGCCGACTGACGGCAACAAGGGTTAAGGAGGATGGGCTGCCCACATCATACGATGGCTCCACGGAAGTCAAGGAAGTTGATATTGTGGGACTAGGAGAGGAATCTCGACCCGTATACATTGCTAAGGACTTGACTTCGGCTGAAGAAGATGAGCTCGTTGCTCTCCTTAAGGAATTTAAGGACTAATTCGCCTCTGGAACTATAAGAAGATGAGCTCGTTGCTCTCCTTAAGGAATTTAAGGACTGATTCGCCTCTGGAATTATAAGGAGATGAAGGCATAATAGTACTAAAAACAAATGGAAAACTTAGGGTATGTGTTGATCTTAAAAAGGTCAACGTAGCTACTAGAAAAGACCATTATCCACTACCTTACAGAACATGTTTTGGAAAGAGTGGCTGGTGAAGAAGCTTACAGCTTCTTGGATGGATTCTCCAGAAAGACCATTATCCACTACCTTACAGAACATGTTTTGGAAAGAGTGGCTGGTGAAGAAGCTTACAGCTTCTTGGATGGATTCTCCAGAAAGACCATTATCCACTTACAGAACATGTTTTGGAAAGAGTGGCTGGTGAAGAAGCTTACAGTTACAATCAAGTGTCCATAGCACCTGAGGACCAGCATAAGACATCTTTCAATACAATGTGGGAGACATTTGCATACAAGGTTATGCCCTTCGGTTTCACCAATGCCCCAGCAACATTTCAACGGTGGATGTGCATAGCCTTCAACAAAGACTACTTACAGAAATGGTTGGAGGTATTCATTGATGATCTTCGTGCACACTCTCGATAGGCGGACCATCTGGTCTGCTTAAGGAAAGTGATTGAGCGATGTCGATTATATCGTATATCCCCCTGAACCCTCTAAAGTGTCAGTTTTGGGTCAAACATGGTGTGATATTGGGACACATTGTTCTCAAAGAATGGTGTAGCCACGGATGATAGCAAGATCAAGTTGATATTGCAGCTGCCACCACCTACTAATTACAAAGGTGTGCAAAGATTTATGAGCCATGTGGGGTATTACCGCCGCTTCATAATTTTCTATGCTGAAATAGCCAGATTATTGTACAAGCTACTCATTGTCTTTGAATGGGCTGAGGAATTCCAGGAAGCATATGATCGATTGAAGCAAGCATCGGCTA
The DNA here is from genome assembly GCF_041138505.1 of Cibotium barometz. Taxonomy (NCBI): domain Eukaryota; kingdom Viridiplantae; phylum Streptophyta; class Polypodiopsida; order Cyatheales; family Cibotiaceae; genus Cibotium; species Cibotium barometz. Next base: position 34,195,911 of record NC_141084.1, read on the forward strand.
GCATGCCAATTCTATGACCCCCCAATTGGGATCTCATATTTCACGTGCATATTGATGCATCAAGTTTTGCTATTGGTTGCGTACTAGCCCAACCTGGTGAGTTTAAATCGGACTATCCAGTCTGCTTTGCTAGTCGTCTCAGTTAAATGATGTAGAGGTGAACTACACCACCACAGAGAGGGAATGATTGGCCATGATTTACGCCATCAAGAAGTAAATCGACATTACCTCTTGGCCAACAAATTTGTATTCTTTGTGGACCATCAAGCCTTATTATACCCAGTGAATAAGCCTTGCACCACAAGGATAATCGCATGATGGTTGCTATTATTGTTGGAATTCGACTTTACAGTCATGGCGGTAAGAAAAGGAACATAGCATGTGTTAGCCGATCACATGTCAAGAATTCCAAATGGGGAACTAGCAACTGGTGTTGAAGATGATCTCCTGATCCTTGTTTGTTCAAATTGGACATGGTACCCGAACGGAGCGAGGAAATCTCAGATTATCTAGCTCATGGTACCTTTGAACAAAGATAAAATGCAGTGGCTTATCAAGCTTATTACACCTTTTCAACTGATTTTGTGAGAGAACTATATAATCTAGGAAAAGATAATGTGCTAAGAAGATGTGTGAGAGAAGATAAGTTCGTCACAATATTGGATGAAGCTCATTCAGGGGGATAGCAGGCGGGCATTTTGTTGGAGAGATCATAGCTCATAAAGTGCTTCAAGCAGGACTATGGTGGCCTACATTATTCGGAGATGCCATAGAATTTGTCAAAAGGTACGAAGAATGTTAGCGTTTCACTATCCCACAACAAAAGGACAAGATGCCGCTCGCTCATTGCTATTATTGTAAGACAACCATTCAAAAAATGGAGAGTGGATTTTGTGGGACCTATTAGCCCAACGGCACATCCATCCAAGCCTGATATGTGATCATGGCCACGGACTATTTCACAAAATGGGCACAAGCCAGAGCCTCAAAGAGAGCTGATACGCGAACAACAACAAAATTCTTATATGAGTAAATTATCTCAAGGTTTGACTGCCCATTAGAATTAGTTAGTGATCGTGGCTCATATTTTATTAATGAGGTGATTGATCATTTACTTGCGGGATTCTTAGTGGTCCATCGAAAATCATCACCTTATTATCCACCACAGGCCAATGGTCAAGAAGAGAGTACAAACAAAATTTTGTGTACTATCTTGCCAAAAACCTTGGAAGCAAGTCCAATAGACTGGGAACATAAGCTGACAGCAGCCCTGTAGGTGTATCAAACATCATATAAGGTAGCGATGGGATACACTCCCTTCCGTTTAGCTTATGGTGTTGAGGCAGTAATGCTAATGGAATACCTAGTCATGAGCTTAAAGATTGCAATACAAGAATGTTTGACGGAGAATGCATTGGCTCGAAGGCTAATTGACTTAGAGAAGCTTGATGAGACCAGGTTAATAGCATCACATGGACTCATGGTCGAAAAACTACAGATGAAACATTGGTTCGACAAAAATCTAAAACAAAAAGAACTGGAAACATGGGATCTTGTTCTTGTGTATGGTGTAGGAAGCACCAAGAAAAAGAAACTCAAATATGGAGGCCTGGGATCATTCTGAGTATTTGAGATCAAACCTAAGGGGTCTATTTGAATTGAGAAAATTGACGGCATACAGATGGAGGGTTACGTCAATGGAAGTAAACTCAAAAAATATTTTAGACCACTGACTCAAGAGATGCTCTTGCAAGAACATCTCTTAAAACAATAGAAACAGCTCACAAAGGAAAAAATCCAGCAATATCAAGAAGAAGCTAAGGCCAGGGAGGCCAAAGGGAAACAATTACTCCAGAAGAGACTGATACATGTCAACGTGGCTTCCGTGACTCTCTTGGACAAAGAGGAACTAAACATTGAGCCAGCACGACTCAAGGTGGGACTTTCTAAAGGCTATGCACGAGCATTGCACTAATAGATACGGGATCAAGTCATAACTTGATCTCGTATAAAACCTAGGTAGAATTAGATAGACCACACCTTGAACCCAATGATGCGCAAGTACGCAGTGTGCACTTAATAACTACAAGAGCTGAGGGATTTTTAAGTGTTAACATTTCCATCAGAAATCATTCCTTGGTTGGGAAGGTATTTGTCATGCCTGCAGGTTCCATGGAAGAGGAAATGATTCTAGGATGATCTTGGATTTGTGCCAGCAAGTGCAATATCCAGTGGGAAGAGAGGACATCGTTGTTGAGAGCGACGGCGACAAGGTCATGCCCATACCCTTATGGAGCTTGATAAACAAAGGGAAACAGATCATGAATGATGGAAAAACAACACCGAATACAATGACATCACCTCATAAAATAGAACAAGCATCAATCCCACGAAACTTGCACAAACAGTATCCAAAATCTAAGGGTACACAGAAGTGGGTGCCCAAGATTCAACTTAAAAACAAACCCCACAAGACGGACACCATGAATAATATGGGGACATCAAGAAAAATCTACAAAGAAATCAAAATTCAGACCTTGCTGACACAAACAGATTCGCAAGACTCCAAGCATCCCAATAGACCTCAAGGGTTCCATAAGCAATGGGTCCAAAAAGACTTACTGCGCACAAGGATACTACAAGGCAATACGTCATCAATGTGGGTACCCAAACCCCACTCAGTGGCCAACACCACAAGCAATTAATGTCACAAAAGAGAGAGTAGTAAAAGCATACAACATCAACTCGCAACCCAAGTGGGAAGCTTGCCAACCTTTGTGTGGAAGAAAAAGACAACTCAGCAAAATGGGTTGGGAATTGCCAAAACAATGACAGTAGCCACTCCGGTCATGAAACCAAATAGGGAACCTAAAGGTAAAAACAAAGAAGTTCCGCAAAGGGACACAGATAGAAGCCCTCCACCACAAGACATAGTAACAACATTGTTCAGTTGGGTGGAAGGAAAATTTAAAAACTCCCACATAGAACTAAAACGAGTGCATCAACAAATACCCAAAAGTGCCCAGGTGTCACCTTGGTTCTCATGGCAGTAAAACAAGAAGGTATCCAATGGTTACACAATGGGTACAAGGTAATCAGGGTATCATTCACTCATTATGAGCATGTTTGACCACTTGAGCACATGAAGAAAACAACAGAAGGTATCAATCTTATGCATTCATGATCCAAAAATGTTCACGCCATGAACCAATTCAAAAACGTTTACACTGTGAATTGGTTCACAAAGTTTCATGCCATGAAACAGTTCAAAAACATTCACATCGTGAAACGGTCATTTCTCACGAGCTAATCAATCAACGCCACATGGTTTTCTTCATTAAGGCAACCGCCCTGTCCGACAGCTGTGTTATAAAATCAAATTTCTTTTCTTTTTTTTGTCATTTTGCATTGTGTGACCTTTGCTTTTCGATTGTGCTTCACTTCCGCTATACTGATCGTTATGCATCTTCCATCCTAGATTTTGGGCTATAATCGACTCTCTTATTGAGGTGGGAGCTTGATCCATTCCCTTTTCATTTTCATTTTCTTCTTTAATTTTTTGATCTTCATGACTAATCAAGATCTTGTCAGGCAATGCTTATTGTACATAAATTATTGAATCATAATTATTCTAAAATTTCTTCACGGTATCCTCACATGCATTAAGCACAATTGGCACCTTAATACCAAAAGGAAAAAAATGAAAAACCAATAACATAACAAACGGCACCTTCACTAAAGATTCACGATATTATCACCCTATGGTTTCACGAAACCTCAGGTTCATGAACCTGCAGTTTCACGGAATCTCAATGGTTCACGAAACCTAACTTCACAAAACCTCACTGTTTCACGAAACCTCAAGGTTTCACAGAACCTCAATGGTTCATGAAACCTCATTGTTTCATGAAACCTCAAGGGTTCATGAAACATCACTGTTTTTCACGAAACCTCAATGTTTCACACGGAACCTAACCGTTTCACGAAACCTCAATGTTTCACGAAACCTTACCGGTTCAGGAAACCTCAAGGGTTCACGAAATCTCACTATTTCACAAAACGTCAATGTTTCACGAATCCCCACCGTTTCACAAAACCTCACCAGTTTACGAAACCTAACTTCATGGAACCTCACCGGTTCATGAAACCTAACTTCACGGAACCTCAATGTTTCATGAAACCTAACTTCACGAAATCTAACTTCATGGCTTGCAGGTTCACGAAACCACTCTAAACCTGTACCTTCACACCATAGCCTGCACCTGTCTATTAACACACACTGTGTTGCTCCTACACTAACACACTCCTCATTTCAACTAACCAGTTACCCATTTTAAAAAAAAAGAAAAGAGGAAAAAATGGTATCAACCCCACCAGTCGGAAGACTGATGTGTTGTTTTTGTATAGATTTCGACCTCAGAGTCGGAAGCTTTCGAGACCCCAGCTTCAACTTAAGACAGCACCACTGAATCCCCAACAAGTCAGAAAAAGAACCCAGTGTGCGGGTCCCAAAGTTGAATTTTTTGGGCCCTTATGACTAAGCTTTCCATGGGGCCATCATCAGCAAAGAAGCCCTCACGGCGTCCAATGGAAAGATATCCCTACACTACCATAGCCTAGAATGCCTCTAAATTCTAGAAGAGGCTGAAAAGTAAAGTTGGATAAGGTAGGCTTGGGGAGAATGGCACAAATACTCCCAAGAGCATCGACACAGAACTCTGCGTCAAATACATCAAGACCTACGACAAGGGCGCCAAACGAGGAACAATCACAAAGGCTGACGGCACTACAGAGCAACTCCTGATCACGAAAGAGATCATATGGGATGCTCTGCAGCTCCCGCCACTAGCAGTAAAGGTTCATGCCCACGCATTCGACAAAATGCCTCTTGACACAATGCTCAAGAAAAGTTCTTACAACTCCAATGGGGCCAAGTATGAAAACATCCGTGATGAGGCTACAGAAAAGCTTGCATTGCCATGTCACTAATGATGCAGGTCAAGCCCATGGACATATATAAAACAGGGTGCCCTTGAATAGCATTGCCAAGGTACATGAGGAGAAGGAGGAGGACTGGGCCTACTATGTCCATAGAGAGATGGAGAACTACTTGAAGGCCCACCAATCCAAGATTTGCAACTCGTACCTTCTCACCCAAGTTCTTAATCACGTGGCAAAAAGGCCTCTCCTCCCCCAGAGCCCAAACCAGCGGAGCACTTGCAACTAGCATTGCTACCAAAATAGCCAACACTAACAGCTGAAGATATGCAAGAGGGGCAAACTGTCTTGATGGAGACCCAGGCAATAATGAAGGAAATCAAGAAGGGGAGAAAGAAGAAGACAGAGAAGAAAATGAGGGGGGAAATCCTAGATATAACTGCCGAATCGCAAAGATTAGAGGCGAAAGTGGCATAGGAAATCCGGACATGCCAAGAAGCCTTACAAGAGACCACCATCAGCCAAGCCACACAGGAGCCTATACAGCAAGTTACTCCCTTGACAAGCTCACTCAACTGATATTCATGGATCTATCCCCACTCAAAGATTTAGCCTTGGCAGACACACTAGGCAGACACACCAATAGAGACAGCGCCCCAACAAGAAGCACCAGTATAGGCTGAGGAAATACAAGGCATTACGGCGGTGACAACGGCTCAAGTACATGAAATAGAGGCCCACAATGAAGCAAGCAAAAGGCAAAGAAGTGAAGAGCACCTAAGCCCAAGCAAAAGGTGGTTGGAAGATGAGGAAATAATACCCCAGCTAGCCTCCCGATAGAAAATGGACTATCAACAATTCATGCAAAAGACCATGGAAGGGCTGGATGAGCTGCTAAACCAACCATAGGAAGGCTGGGCTCGAAGAAGGAGCAAGCACAAGTGCAAACTGGGAGCAGCAAACAACAAAAGGTCTAGCGGTGCCACCTCCTCACAATGCACATGCTCCATGATCATAACGTTGCCCTTTGGAAGCAGGTTAATGATGCATGCACACAAGTGTAAACCTTAAAAGACCACTTGCAGCAGCAAAAGCTACACATAAAGATGTCATCATGAAAAGCTTAAAGGCCACGGAGGAGCAAGAGAACAAGTATAAAGCCTTGGAAAGAAATAATATGGTCCTCAGTCAAACAATTATAGTACAAAGAATCAAGGAAAATGTGGACCTCAAAGGCAAAGTTAGAACAAGCTAAGGAGCAGCTTCAGAAGGAGGTCACCCACACCAATGAGCTCACTACACTTCATGCCCACCAAGTACAGGAGCTCTAGCACAATGCTAGGGCCAAAGAAGAAGAATTCAAAGCCATATCCAGCAACTAACCTCACATCCAAAGAGGCAGCGGAGGAGAGGGCAACTCACTTACAACAAGAGAGAATAAACAAACAAGGCCCATGTAGAAAAATTAAGAACCCTTAATGACACTATTAGTGTGCAAGCCAGGTCAAAATGCAAAGGAAAGAATTGGCAAACCAAGAAGCAACGGCACATCTTAGCAACTACAAAACATTCAGAGAGGATGGCTGCCGAAAGGCTCCAACAAATCACCGAAGCTCAAGAAAGAGAAGAAACGGCCACGTGTGCCCAAGAGGACACAACCGAAAGATTCGAGAAGTTATATGCTGCAAGGATGGTTCGAGAAACTGCAATTTCAAACCTCCTCAGCAACACTGACTCTCGCTTACAAGAGTTAGAATGTCGGTTGGTGATCTAAGAAAGAAGTCAGCGGGGCTGGAGCCTACCGACGATGACTTATGCCGACTTCTCGAGTGTGCCTTAGAGTTGGGTCAATTGCCAGTAACTCCTCAGACCCCTCCTCAAACTCTCACTTTGTTTTTGTCTACACTAACCCTCTCTTTACTTCAGTATGATATAAATCTATCTGAAGACATAGGCCTAGGTGAACTAATCCTAATTAAACAAAATACTAAACAAGATGCTGACCCTACAATAATAATGGGAATTTTACGAGGGGACATCGTATATTAACTAATCCACAAGACATCTTCTTTTACTACCTGTCAAGAAAAATTCTGTAAAGGTGTTTTGAGTCCGTGTACATATGGGATGCATGGTGTGCAATAAAACTTTGCCCTGAATGTCCTGGCAAATGTACAGAGCGGGTGGTTTTGTAGTGAGCTGGTATATGCATGTGTTTTTTTTGGGAACAAATGCTAGAGATCTGGAAGTTTTATTGCAGCAGTGTGGTGTGCGGGTGGTTGCTAAATGCATAGCACCGATGGCAACTCGTGTTTGGTAAGTGATGATGCTGATGATTATGGCCACAGGCAGCTCTTGTATTGGAAAGTCGTGGGCGCCGTATATCAAGATGAAGCAAAGCATTAAGGTTGTGATGATGCAAGGTATGAAGGTTGGGATGATGGCCATTAGTGAGGCTTTGGAAAAAAAATATATAAAATATATACATTAAATAGTGGCCAGCTTTGGAATAGCCACATGGAGGCCTTATTGGCTGCCACCGTGATTGTCTAGAAGGTGGCGAAGGCGTGAAAAATCGAGAAGATGGCCGCCTTAAAGTTTTGACCGCCTTGTAGGGGAGCCGGGTGCAGAAGAAAAAGATCACCTTGTAGAGGTGCTGCAGTAGACAAGCGAGTTGAAAGAAGGCCGACGAGAAGAGAAGATCGCCAGGTGCTGCACAACGAGAAGGCGTGGTGGTTGACAGGCTGTGAGGGGTCGGCTCTGGGTGAGCAGCCGCCTTGTATGTGAAGGGCTGGAGGGTGAATGTGCGCAGACAGGCGTGAAGAAAGCTAGCCGCCTGGAGAAAGGCGGTGGCCGCTGGTGAGAGAAGTCTCCGGAAGAAAAAAAGCAACGAGAGGTCGCTCTCAAAAAATTCTGTAAGAGCAAAGCCTGGCTGGAGAAGATTGCGGGAACAAGCAGGTGCAAGCGAGGGACTACCTTGTAGAGGAGAGCTACAGCGAGAAGGCGTAGCTGGGGCCAAGGGCGTAGGAGAGCGCTGAAGTGGCTCGAGGAGAGGTGGTGAAGCTGAAAGTGGCCGCCTGTGTGGTCGCCTGGACAGTGGAGGCTGGGTGAGCAAGAGAGTTGAAGGTTGTCGCCTGGCGGGTATTGTTGCTGAAGCTGGTGCTGGTCGAGGCTGACGGAGGAGAGTCGGCTTTTGCTGACTGACAAAGGCAAAGGGAGAGTGCACCTTATAAGGTGGTGTGGTTGTGGTGGCTTAGGCGACAAGGTGAAGCTGGCGAGGAACTGTCACTAGGAGACGTCAACGAGGGGAGCCAGGAGCGAAGGTGTTGATGCCGACTGTGGAGAAGAAAGTTTTTCTTTGGAGACTTCTGCAAATAAAAGTCTTGGCTTGCCATCTGATTAAGGACATGTGTGTTGGGATTTGTCTCTCAAGTGGGCCTTGTAACTAGTGTTATGCAATAAGTCTTAAGCAACTTTTCTTTCCACTGTACAAGCTTTGGGTGTGTGCATATGGTGTTAAGAGAGCGGGGAAATGGTTCTTAGTGTAAGTGTTGTGAGCAATGGGTATGTGGGCAACGAAATAAAGAATAGTCAGTCGTGGTGAGCTGATGAGTGAGTTGAGAAAGAAAGGGAATCTAGGGTTCTGAATTGAAGGTGCTGGTGTATATTCTGGCTTGAATCCGTGTGGTGTTTTGAGAGATTTCTGTTTCCAGCAAGGTGCTGGTGGTGCCCTTGTTGGTGTTTATTGTGTCTTCCAAGGCTGCTGGGTAGGTAGCTGTAGAGGCATTTCTTCTTTTTCCAGCCTCCCGACAGTTTTCTGGTGCCCCCACTGAGGATTGCTCAGGTATTTCTCTTACGAGGGTGTATGTGATTGTTCGACAGAGGAGAGCTCAGGTATTTCTCTTACGAGGGTGTATGCCCCAGAGTAAGAGATTGAAGGAAGGTGTTTCCAGTGTTTTTTTTTTTGGTCTGAAGGTGAAGCTTGGGGATAAAAATGATGTCTTATCTAGAGTTTTATGGTGGTCCTAATGAGGATGTGGCAGATTTCCTGGAAAGGATGGAGGTTGCATGCATAAGCAACCACATCAATGAGTCGGTACAGGTGTTGCGGCTACTGAGCATTTGCTTGAAAGGGGATGCAAGGACCTGGTACAGAGCTTATGAGGAGTCATTGAGGGTTACTGTTCCACGTATTGATATGACTGAGAATGGATTAAAGATAGAACTTAGCAACAGGTTCAAGAAGGTAGAAGACCCCGACAAGGTTTGGCATGAGGTGCAAGCTCTAACACAAGGTGAGTTGGAATCAATTGATGATTATGTGAAGAAATTCTCTTTGTTGTGGGAGACTTTATGCAGGGCTTTAGGGGAAGACCAAGTACCTCCTGACATGATGAAGAAAAACAAGTTTGTAGCCGGGCTTAAGAGGAGTATTCGCTGGAAAGTGGAATTGAAGAAGCCCAGGTCTTATGAGGATGCGGTGGAAATTGCTAAATCAAAAGATTGGAAGTTGCAACGGATGAATCAGCTAGGGATGATTCTAGTTGTAGCACAGCCAGAGATTCGCAGAGTGGAGGCTACACCCATGAATGCAGTGATTGAGGATGAAGCCCACTGAAGCCCAAGCTATGCAGATGGTACCACAAGCTAATCAAGGAGTACCTATGGTTCCTGCAGGTTCTGATGAGGGATTGCGACAGGATATGAAACAGATAGTTGATCTTATGAAGAATTTGAGTTTAAATTTAATGGGAAGTATAGGTGGTGGACGTGGTAGAGGCAAAGGCAATAATCATGAAGGGGGAGATGGACAAGCAGGGTATGGACGTGGTCGTGGTAGGGGCCGTCATTTCATCCCTACATGCTGGAACTGTGGTGAGCTTGGTCATCTAAGTACAGATTGTGATAAGCCTCAGCGAATGGGTGGTGATATGTACCCACTACCTTCACAGTTACCTGACAGATCAAATTACAAAATAATCCATTGACAAACAGTTATTGGTTACAGATGTCATAACTCAAAAATTCCATCTAGTCCCTTGTTTCTCAAAAAATAGTATCACTCTGGACTCTCCGTTGAGACCAACTGGTCAGCAAACGAGATCCAGTAAACAGATTACAATAATCATTTCGTCCATTATACATATCTTCCACGACATACGCATGGGTGTCATACGCACTGCAAGCCCGTGCATCTCTTGGTCACAGAACCCTCCAGGATTCTCCTTAGGTGTCCTGGCACTTCACTCAAGGACCACTTCGTCAGCCCTCGCCCATCGTACCGAAAGCGCACCATTTTTCAACCATACCGAGGTTGGTCAAAGGCTTTGCCGTGCATGAGCCGTCCTTTGAACACTCCCCGCCAGCTGTTGCAACCGAACTTCCCTTAGAAAAACATATACCAAATGCTCCCTCCAGCATTCTGGTGTAAGACAGTCCTTTAAGAAAACAGGGTTTCTATGCAAGTTTTCAGTTTGATTTTCTTTTGAATACGAGTATTTCTTGAATTAGTATCCCCAAAACTTCTTGATCGGAATTCTGAATTTCATACCAGAATTCCTCGAATCCTATAACCTTGATCCACAGATCAATTCGAAGGGTCTCAAACTTAGTTTCAGATTTGGCGCGAGTTTTGAGTGTATTTTTCTAAACTGGTCACACCTTCTTTCCTCGAAACTGATGGAAGAGTTTGGTCTTAGTCATAGTCTGATTCAAGGTTCGAGTCGGATAAGATTTTTCCTCAACTATCTTTCTCGAAAAGGTTTGATAATTCAGTTATTATTTTACTGAATTTCTTTCTTTGAATATTCACTTAACTGATTTCTAAATAAGTTACGAATTCGAACGAGGAATAAATTAATCATTCATCTGAATATTTCGATCTCGATAGATTTCTTGAATTTTCTTTTTACAATTCGAGTGAATATAAAACGATATAAATTTCTCTCTTAGAGTATTTAATTATTCATTTATCAAATACTCATAGAATTTAAACATAGAATTTAAGAGAATTCTAATTTTGATATAAAAATTCTTTATGCATCTATTTATGCATAAAAATCAACTTCAATGGGAATAACACTTTTATAAAAAAATTCCTTTTGTGCATCTATTTATGCATAAAATCAAATTTAATAGGAATAACACTCTTAAAATAAAAAGGATTTCTTTATGCATCTATTTATGCATAAAAATCAATTTTTATAAGAATAACAATCCTTTATGCATCTTTCTATGCATAAAAATCAAATTTAATAAGAATAACACTTTTGTAATAAAAAAATTCTTTTATGCATCTTTATATGCATAAAAGAATAACACTTTTGTAATAAAAAAATTCTTTCTATGCATAAAAATCAAATTTAATAAGAATAACACTTTTGTAATTAAAAAAAAATCCTTTATGCATCTTTCTATGCATAGAAATCAAATAAGAATAACACTTTTATTTAAAAAAAATCCTTTTATGCATCTATTTATGTATAGAATCAAATTTAATAGGAATAACACTTTTAAAATAAAAAGAATTTCTTTATGCATCTATTTATGCATAAAAATTAATTTTTATAAGAATAACACTTTTATAATTAAAAAAAATCTTTTATGCATCTTATGCATAAAAATCAAATTTAATAAGAATAACACTTTTGTAAATAAAAAAAATTCCTTTATGCATCTTTCTATGTATAAAAATCAAATTTAATAAGAATAACACTTTTGTAATTAAAAATTTTCCTTTATGCATCTTTCTATGCATAGAAATCAAATAAGAATAACACTTTTATAATAAAATTTTTTCCTTTATCCATCTTTCTATGCATAGAAATCAAATTTAATAAGAATAACACTTTTGTAATAAAAAAAATTCTTTTATACATCTTTCTATGCATAAAAATCAAATTTAATAAGAATAACACTTTTATAATAGAAAAATTTCCTTTATGTATCTTTCTATGCATAGAAATCAAATTTAATAATTAATATCAATAATATCCATGTATATTCATAGGTGAATATGTACATGGAGTAATTAGAATATTTCTTTTAGATGCAAAAATGGAGGGAATTACTCTTTTGGAATAACATAAAAATAAACTTTCTTTTTCACAGAATTTTAGAAAATTTTGCCATAACCTCCTTTGTATAGCTGATCATTTCTCATTTTTATCTTTCTTCACTTAACTTAATTAACCCAATTTAGAATTATAGAACTCTAATCTATACAATTTTCTAAATTCAAGAGAGTAAACAATAAGAAGAGTTTAATTAATCACTTAGTTAATCTTTCTAAGATTAAGAAAGGTTGGAATATAAAGAAGAGAAGGGGGTGGCCTTTTCATCAAACATAAAAATCAAGAAAACCATAGATTTTTCATTAAAATTTATAAACAAAGAAAGAAAATTAGCTTACATGGAGCTTGTAAGCTCTCCTTTGGCTTGAGGGATTGAGGGTTCTACCCTTGTTTGAAGCAATAGTGGCCACCAATTCACTTTAGAGAGGATTAGGCCAAAAATAATTAAATTATTAAAAAATTCAATATAGATGGCTCCAAGATAGGAGTAATAATGCATAAACAACATTAAACTTTTACAAAAGGGAGAGGCTTCTATTTATAGAAAAAAGTGAGATTCTAACCAAGCAAACTGATTCTAGAATTTTTCGGATCAGTTTGGTCAATTTTTGACCTTTTTGGGTCAGTTTAGCTTACTTTTTGGATCTAGATTTGAAACAGGAGAGAGGAGAGATGAAAATATCTCATTTTATTGATTTAAAATTGGGGGTAATGATGAGAAAAAAGGTGCCTACTGCATGAGGGGAGATCCCCACACTGAGGTGTCAAAATTCAGTTTTTTAATTCTTTTCTTTAGTCCTTAGTCCACTCTTCATCTTATGTGAGCATTTACTCATTTTTGGGGGATTTTTCTTTTATTCTTCAATTTATCTCCTCCCTACATTTGGATTAATCTCATTGGCCTGTCAAACCTTTATTTGGACCTTAATCCAAAATTTGGACCAATAGAAATAGCAATTTTTGGGTTGTGGTTTGTAACTTGGAAACGAAATTTGAATTGAAAAAAAAAATAAAAATATTTTAAAAACTAAGAAAAGAAAATATACATAAGTGAAAAGATAGTGGGGGGGGATATAAAGTAAAAGTTACAATCCTTGCAAACTAGAGTAGCACAAACACAACCTTCTAATTGGGAAAGCAACATGAGAATGCTCTTAGAGCAAATCGATATAAAAGATTCAAGTAGCTCCTTTGTACTGATCACTTAACTCCCAACCCCCAATACCATCTGCTACTCCTACCCAAGTAGCTCCTTCAATAATGTAAGCATCTTCACCACTAGAAGCAATCTGAAAACAGGAGCGGCTAAGGTCTTTTATACACATTATAATTTATTTCTAATGCACCTTAGGAATTTCTTTTTAAACTTCTATTTTGGGAAAATTTATTTTAATAAGAAGGGATATTTTTCCATCCAAAGATATCTAAAAATTGAATTACCTCTCTCTAGAACATTTTCTCTCTCTAGGCCAAAACAGGTAGAAACAAGATCTTTTATTATTTTGAAAAAGGGATTGATTACAGGGGAAGAAACTGGACATCTTGAGCGGCTGGGGAGGAATCTTACAGATCCAAGCCAAAGATGAAACCCTTGAAGATGAAGAGGAGGATAGAGCTCGAGTTCATGCACCAAGGTGAAAATCGGCAACTTTCAGCGATCTAGACATTAGCATCTTATCATGGTAAACATTTTAAATTAATGATTGATTCTTGAAGTACTTATTCATTTATTTCATCAAAGTGCATCAAATAATTAGGTTTTAATAAAAAACCATCCATGAAAATGGTCATCAAGCTAGCTAGTGGCAAGGAAGTAATTTCCCAGCATACCATGGGGGATCTAGAGTTTGATCTTGATTGGTAAACCAACCAAATGCTACTTCCATGTGATGTCCCTGGGTATTTATGATGGTATTCTTGGAATGGATCGGCCAAAAGGTAAAAATTGCCACCATCCTCTATGAGAGTGGAGAAATCTCATTCAAGGATGCCAAAAACGAAAAAGTAGTGGCTTCACAAAGGATTGGTAGACCTAGCTTACAACTAGTAAAGGGTAGTAAGTTACTAAAGGATCTCAGGAAGAATCAAAGGGTGTTTGTAGAGCAATAAAACTCAACAAGGTAGAGAGATATTGTAGAGAGTGAACCTGATTAGCTATAGGACTACAAAGATCTATTCCCAAAGGGACTTACCTAGATGCCTCCACAAAGGGAAATTAACGAGATTGAGCTTATTCATGGAGCACAACTTGTGGGGAAAAAAGGGCATATAAAATGTTGGTTCCAAAGTTGATAGAACTAAAGGAACAACTCCAACTCATGTTAGAGAGCAAGGGTTCATCAGGCCGAGTGTATTACCTTAGGGTGCTAGTAGATAAATTTGAGTATTTAATTCTCGTTTCTTGTATCAAAAAACATTCAGAGCCAAGTGGGTGAATAATTCTTTTATAAGCAAGAGGGTTCTCACCAAGATTCATTGCCCTAAAGAGGAGATCCATACCTAAACCAAAAAGCATTTGTCTTTACTCCTTAGAAGGATGGCTCGTGTGGGTAGACGTGTTGAGTGAGGCGTGAGGGGTCATCCAAGAACAGGTGATCATGGTGAGGTGACAATGGGACCTCAAGTGACGGTAGCCACCACTCCCAAGGAAGTGGAAGATTGGCTCACCTCCTTGTAACCCCGATTATTGAGCCTCCACCTTGTTGTGTAAGTGGGACCAAACCCTAGAGGTTTTTTATTAAGAAAGGATTTTCAATGCATTTTAGCTAGGGAACTTTGAATAAATAAAGAGAAGATAGAAAATGTTATTTTTGTTATGTGAGAATGTTTACTGCATGCATGGATTCCTGCGTGAAATATGGATGCAAGGTTATGAGAAGACCGATAATATATTCTAAAATTGTTGTAAATAAACCGTGACGTGTTCGCTTGGGGATAACCGTTTTGAAGGAAACTGGGTATTCCCCTCACTGAGGGTAACCAACTCTTGAGTATCTACGAAGTTGGGGAAACTACCTATGATGGTTAAGGCAATGTTATAATTCAAGTTCATGATTATAAATGCATCATTTTTTAAATGATTTTTTGGCATTAAGGGATAAAGGAACCTGTGAAGGGAGTTAAATTAAGGAACCTTGTTATGTGATGCATCTATACTAATAATGTGCTTAGTAATTAAAAAAACTCATAGATGACTGTATTCCAAATCTAGAAAGTAGGTGGTAGGGTGGATGGACCCAATTAGTTGGATACTTTCTAAGCAAAATATAGGTAAATATGAGGTAAGATCCCTAAGACAAAGAATGTATTTGCATATAGGTAAATAAGAGGTAAGACCCCTAAGACCATGAATGTATTCGTATATCGGATAGTCAAGGATTGGCTCGTGATTAGGCAATTTTCATAGAGAGGTTGGGGTGTTACTTACCAGTGAGATAACTCCCTACCTCAAAGGAAGGAATTGTATGGGAGGTATCTTACACATAAGAAGCTACTAGATGTGAGCCACCATGAGTCAAGAGCCATGAGCCACACACGAGCCACCACATGTGAGCCACCACATGTGAGCTATGAGCCATGAGAAGTGAGCTATGAGAGCCACCAAATGTGAGTCATGATGAGCCATGAGATGTGAGCTGTGAGAGCCACCAAATGTGAGTCATGATGAGCCAATAGATATGATCCATGATTTGTGAGTCATGAGTTGTGAGACATGATGCACAAGATGTGAGAATGTGCACCATCAGACGTGAGAGACATGGGTTTGTGGGTCACCAATCATGAGAACCGTGAGACATGAGCCCATCTCATAACAAAACATATATGAGCCATTAGATGTGAAAAGTAATCCATGAAGCGTTAGGTAGATGTAAGCTAGTAGGCATGAAACGTGAGCTAGTAGACCAATAGGTGTGAAACATGAGCTAGAGTGACAAGTGATCCATCAGAAAATGTGATCCCACTTAGATATTAACCCACAAGACGATGTGAGAGCAACCAAACCTGACATGAGAAAACTAAAAAATAATTCATGTTTTATCACTTAGGCCGAACACACATGTTTAATTCCATTTAGACCTGCCTTGAAGGAGTGCCAAAGACCAATCATGTAGAGATAATCTTTAGTTTGGGCTAATTAAACAAGATACAACCAAGTATCCACCATTGCGTTAGAGGACCAACATAAAACTGCTTTCACCACCACATGGGGAACCTTTGCATACAAAGTCATGCCATTTGGACTGACCAATTCTCCCACAACATTCTAGCAGCAAATGAGCATAGCTTTCAAGGATTACCTATAAAAATGGTTGGAGGTATTTATTGATGATCTCTCTATGTGCAATGGATGGACTAACCAATGTGGTCGCAACATTCCAAATGCTAATGAGGACAACTTTCAAGGATTACTTGTTAAAATGGTTGGAGGTGTTCATTAATGATCTCTCTATGTGCATTCGCAATGGATGGAGAAATTGGCTTGCCTAAGAAAAGTGTTTAAAAGGTGTCATTGTATCATATATCCTTAAATCCTTTTAAATGCTAATTTTGAGTAAGGCATGGAGTGATATTGGGACACATAGTGTCCGAGAACCAGATTTCCATAGATGATAGAAAGATAAAATGTATACTAGTGTTACCCTACTACCCACCAACTACAAGGGAGTACAATGGTTTACGGGTCACTAGGCTATTACAAAAGATTCATTGTGTTCTATGCTGATATTGTAAGGCCATTATATAAGTTTTTGATTGTATTTGAATGGACCGAGGAGTGTCAACAGGTGATGAATCGAAGATGGCATTAGCTAGTGCACCTATCTTGAGACCACCAAATTGGGACCTCATATTCCATGTGCATATATTGTTGCACTTGGTTAAATATGGTTATCTCATGAAAAATAATCTTCTATATCTGCTCCTCCTTATGCAAGACATAAAGGCATATTGAAGTTTGGAAGGAAAAGGCACCAGGTTTATTACAACCCATTACTCCCTTGTTTAGAAGGAAAGAATTCTTTGAATCTACCTCTAGCAAGGATGAGCCAAATAAACCTAGATGTGGGCAGAGGAAACATGGAATCCTAGAAATGGGAGTGGTGCAATGGTCATCCAAAAGATTCACCACCACCATGACTGGCTCATGTGACACCACATTGAACCAACCCATCTTTGGATGAAGCTTCAGTGGTGAGGAAGTGGGAGAGCCAAGACTAGGGCCAGGATCAAGATCATCAAGGCAGCTAGGATGCCACACTTTTTTAAACTTTTGATGTGTTGACTGTGCGAGTTAGAAGTTCCCCTAGTATCTCCATCATTTCCCTTATTTTATGGTAATTGGGACATTTCTCTTTTTGTAGCACCTTTAGGGGCCAACAACAAGTTGCAACCCACAAATTAGTCCAAAGCACACAAAAAGAAAGCATGAGTACCACCTCTTAAAGGAGCCCATTTTGGAAGCTTCTTCACTACAAAAATAAGTCATATTTCCTCTCCATTTAGATGAATAGGAAATGTGGGGAAAGAACCAACTACATGGACTACTTCTAACCTAGGTGTTCCGCAAGGGAAATCACCTAATGTGTCCTCAAAGCCACCATAAACCTAAACCCTTAGAGCTAGGCAAATGTAGGACCAATACCATTGGAAATCCACATCCCAACCCCATGGGGATTGAAACTCTAAATCCATAGATAGAGGGTTTTGTGCAACCATAGCCTTATGTTTTGCCCACCACATGAATATGTAGATGATATGATGCTAAGGATGGCATTGGAAATGGGAAGAGGGGGTTCCACAAAAGTAGCACCTAGATCTAGGGCGCAAGACCAAGCCAATCCACATCTCACGGTTGATGACTAAATTTAATGAGACTAGGGATTCCATTTAATACTACTTAAAAAGGAAGTTTTGGAAGATTCTTCACCACCAAACCAATTTTTAGTTCCTCTCCAAGTTTCAAAACTTCATCACCATAAAACTAAGTTCTACTTCTTCTCCAAGTTTTAGAAGCTTCTTCACCAAGGAACCAAGTTCTAGTTCCTTTACATTAGGATGAGGAATAAGGAATGTGAGGAAAGGTAAGGGACCACTTAGATGGACTAGTTATAACCTAGGTATTCCATAAGGGAAATCACCTAATAGCCTAGTGGCTCAGAGCTAAGTAGATGTAAGACCAATTCCCTTAAAAACTACACATCCCCAACCCCATGGGGGATTAGAAATTTCACATTCCCAACCCCATGGGGTATTGGAACTCCAAACCCAGAGATAGAGGGTTTTGTGTAGCCATCCCCTTCTATTATGTCACCACATGAATATGTAGGAGGACATGATGCTAAGGATGGCATTTAAAATTAGAAGGGGGGGTTACCATGAATGTAGGACCTAGAGTCCCACATTTATTTCAAGTTTGCAAAGCCAATGGGAAGTATCCTCCCAAGAAATGTTCATTCGGACTTTGCCTTGAAGACAAAGTAGGACACTAGTGGTTTAAGACACTTGAAAAGGATAATTATTAGGACTTGAGACATACCTTAATTGTTAGATTTCTCACCCAATGGAGCTAGATGGAGACCCATTGCATAAATCTATAACCTCAAGCAAGAGGAAAACTACAACATGGGAAGCCCTTAGATTGATATACTCACTTAACAAGTTCAGTGTTGTGGAGAACAAATTTTTTTTCCATATTGATCTTCAAGCATTGTTGTATCTCATTAGGAAGTCAAAATTGCAAGGCAAGTTTGCTAGGTGGATGTTATTCCTACAAGCATTTCACATTAGTGCTGCACACCCTTGAAAGTGAGCATGCAATGGGAGACTTTCTGTCTAGATTAGCTAGTGGTAGGGAGCCCACCACCAATGGATGTAGTATGAGGGAAGTTGGTATTATGAAATGCTGACCTTTCTACAGTAGGGCATGTTTTCTAAAAGGATGACAAGGGATCATTATTAGAAGTTGGCATTATAAAGAAGGATGTTTACATTGATTACTGATGCAAAATGGGAGTAGATCAAATACTCCTCATATGTGTGCCTGATCATCACGCGAGCAGCATCAAGCCATTATGATAGAAGCTCATTAAGGGATGAGTGGTGGTCACTTTGGAGGTGACATTAGAGGTAAAGAATATGCAAGACGGCCTATGGTGGACAAATGTGCTCAAATATGCTTGGGATTTTGCTAATAGTGTGATGTGTGTCAAAGGCTAGGACAACCAATTGCAATAGAAATAATGACATAGCATAATAAAATTCTACTAATTAAAGCAAAGTGGGGGTAAGGTTTCATAGACAAGGTGTTAACCATGTAGCTCACAAATGGATAAGAAATTTCTATACCTTGGTTGCAACATAGACTACTACACCCAAGTGGGTAGAGGCAAAGGACCTCATGGACAATTCCACTAGTATCAATGGTAAAGGATCATGTCAAGTTTTGGATCGACCAAAGAGGACATTTCCTTAATGATGTGATATTTAGATCATGACAAGATATGGATTGACCAAGGAGGACATTTCCTCAATGATGTGATATTTGAATACACGGCCAAACACTTTGTCATACACACAAAATCAATACTATCCAATGGATAGGCATACCCTATAGCAATCATGTACTGTTAAAAGTACTAAAGAAAATTCTTAATGAAAATTAAACAAATTGGGATCAAAGGCCATAATCAGCACTATGAGCATTTAGAACAACACATAAGGTTAGAATTGGGTAGACACATTCAAGTATAGGGTTGGACTCTGTGTTGTGCCCATGGATTTTCTTGTACCAAGTGTACGAGAGTGGCATTATAAGAGAAACTATCTTCAGGTCAATCTATGTAGCACACACTAGAACAACTTCTAGCACTAGAGGAGGACAAGAAGAAAAGTGCCATAATGATAGAAGCCATATACTAGAGAAAAACCATGGGTGGGTAGAAATACAAAGTATAAATCTTTCTAGAAGGTGACTAAGTGCTAGTGTTCAACTCAAGAATGGGTCCATATCCTAGAAAAGTCAAGCTTAGATATAAGGGACCATTCAGATAGCTGGAACATTAGGGCATGGTATACTCAGCGGAACTTCACTAGCATATGGCACACCACTGCCAAAAGCCATATCATGGTCCAATCAATAATTCAATACTGGGAGTGTACCACAAAATGGTAGAAAAAGCACATGCAAGCAAAAATTGTAGTTCAATTATAAGCTAGAAAGTACAAAAATATTTTTTATTAAAATAAACAAACACATAAGTTTAAGAGCTTGGACCTATGGTAAGCCTCAGTCAACCTAAGCCATAAACCCCTTCTAGACTTCATTTATAACTTTTTAATGATGAGAAAAATAGTCTAGTCAAGTATTTTTGTAAACTTCCAATTATCTAAAGGAGAACCTTGGGCCCTTTAGGCAACCCCATTTCTCTTTTTAGAACCAATGTTAACACACCCAAAACTATTCATATAATAAAATCAAGCTTATATGGATTTAATGGCCAATGGCCCTTTACACAACCCCATTTCTCTTTTAGAACCAATGGCCCTTTACACAACCCCATTTCTCTTTTAGAACCAATGTCAACACACCCAAAACTATTCATAAGAAAATCAAGCTTACATGGCTTTAATAACTAATCAAGCTTACATAGCTTTAATAACTATTCATAAGAAAATCAAGCTTACATGGCTTACATGGCTTTAATAACTAATCTACTTGAGAACCTCTTATTCATTAAAGGAAAAGATATTTAGTCTAAGAATCCCAAAAATAATTGCCAAGCATTAAGAAAAAAACTAAGGTTTTAGAGTATTTCTAAGCATAGACAACATATTCTAAACATTTCTACTCTAAGAGATAATTCATACTTCCATGAGAGGGTCAATGAAAAGACAATCCCAAAGATGATTCATACTTCCATGAGAGAGCCTATGAAAAGACAATCTTAATAAGGATTCTTCCATTGTCTAAAAGAAGACTTGAATTTATAGGACAATCCATGTCTCACCACCTCTTATGCTTACACATAAACTTCTCATAGGCTTTAATATTTATGAATACCTTAACCATGATTAAGAAACACAAGCTTTCTATTATACAATATCTCTAATCAAGAGGGGAACCACCTACTCAAGAGAGGAACCACTTATTAAAGTTTATTTAACCCTTGTGTCTTAATAAAAATTACATTGTGGGATGCTTAATGCCTTAATCTCATGAAAAAAGCAAGTTCTATATTAAAGTACCACAATATCAAATTTTATAGATGACTTGGTTATTTATTACATCTTTATTTTAAAAAAAGAACTTCTAAAACAAGTAACACTAAGGAAATAGATGAATAATCCCTCATTTAGAGAAGAGAAAAACCTAAACATGCTTAAGGAGACATGTATAAGAAGATAACTAACAAAATAAAACAAAAAAGTGAAGACAGATTAAGATTACCTTGATAGCTTAAGCTTCCCACACCAAGAGAGAGTAAAAAGAAAAGGGTTTATAAGTAAAACAAGTACGGTAAGGGCCTTCACTAAAATGTCAATGTTTACTATACCCCCTCCTCTTCTTTAATAGTTGAGGAGAGTCCCCCTTTTTAAGGAACCAATTCCAATCACTAGTTTAGTAAAAAATGGACAAAAGAGACAAAAAAAGACTAGTTTTACAAGATGCCATATGAAATATCCTATGATTGTAGGCATTTTTCCACTTTTTAGGCTTCATGGGCATTAAAAATTACTTCTTCTA
This sequence comes from Cibotium barometz, assembly GCF_041138505.1. Classification (NCBI taxonomy): domain Eukaryota; kingdom Viridiplantae; phylum Streptophyta; class Polypodiopsida; order Cyatheales; family Cibotiaceae; genus Cibotium; species Cibotium barometz. The sequence goes on from NC_141084.1 coordinate 34,217,664, forward strand.
GGCACCCCCTTTTGCCCCCCCCCCCTTTGTTTTTAAGTAAAACCCACATGGATTGGCATTGGCCTCCTTGTCAACTCTCCTATTCTTTCATGTGTCAATTTCAACTTTGGCTTATTTTAGTCAATTCTTAGGTGTATTATCTATACATTATTTATTTGTATAGGACATCTAATTATTCCTTGAGGAACTTAGGAAAATCCCTAATCCAATCTAAATTAAAATTTTCCAAAATATATGGTCTTGGCATAGGGGGTGATTTCATGGGAATCCTTCAACTTAAGTTTCCTTACTGGTTTGACATTAATTTTTCATTTTGACTAATATAAGAGTTCTCAAGGTCAAAAGGAAGAATTGTATTCAAACATATTTTCAAAACTCAACATTCTCTCTCTAGAATAATTTTCTCTCTTTTAAGCTTTCACTTGACAAAATACAAGAAATTTTACATTTAGGCTTAGGGAGGGATCTTACACCCTCCACCACTCAAAGGTTAGGGTTCAGCACATATTCTTTGAGTGAACTAATATGAAATATATTGTGTACCTTTAAATATAGGAGTAGTAAGAGTTATTAAGCCTAATCTCCTACTTTCTTTATGATTAAAACGGTCCACAATACCTTGGGTATGGCTTTATTGTTGAATTTGCAGCAATGTGATGAGCTATGGTGGATCAAATGCTAGAATCAACATCATTAGAAAAGAGATTAGATGATAATTAAGATGTGAGCAATTAATTGATAGATTAATGTAGGCATGGATAATAAAAAATTAGCAAATTCTCATTAGGGCAATGCCTCAATTTACAGAGTTTACATCAAAAATTAGCAAATTCTCATTAGGCCAATGCCTCAATTTACAGAGTTTACATCCAAGTATCTAATCCCACTGATCTCTCCTTGATTCACTTCACCTCTTTTGCTTGATTCTCTCCACCTCTTCCCAGAATATCTTCACACCTAAATCTTCTCATGCTACCCTTTATTCTCTCCCAGTAGATACTTCTCACCTTTTCACAGCTTCTCACTCATTTACAGATTCTCTTTTACAGCCTCTTACTAAGGGCTTGTTCTCGCACACACCCTATTCACTTGTATATTTCAACACCTCCCCTCAAGTGAATACTCCTAGCACACCTGGACCCTATACCAAGTTTCCCTCGTACTTGGTAGTCCGCGACGACTAGTGCCTCAAGTCCCTAAACTCATAGTCCTTGACACTCTCTCCCTCTATGTGTCCAAGGCTACTACAAGTGCTTGTTACCTTGACTAAAGTGCTTACACATACATCTACCACATGGCCTACATCATCGGTGGCTCAGAGGTGGTTTTACTCTATTGGAGCAAGTTACATTAGGTTGTGGGGTCTCTCTCTCTCTCTCTCTCTCTCTCTCTCTCTCAGAAAAGATGATCTGACTCCATTTCCTTAGGAGCCTCCATGAAGTTTGCCGATGTCGTTCCTTCTCCACTAGGTTTGTTGTAGCAGTCTCTTGCCATGTGTCCTAGCTTTCCACAGTTATGGCAAGTGAAGGTCCTTCCTCCTACTTTGCCTCCTCCTCGTCCTCGTCCTGGAGAGAATCCTCCTCGAGTGAAGAATTCTTTTTCTTCTCCAGCTGTTGAGTCCAGCCATTTCTTCTCTTTGACTCTGGTCTCTTGCTCTAATAGAGCTCCTTCTATCTCGTGCAGCTTCAATTCAGGTACATTCTTTAATGTTGCTACAATGTTTTTATATTCACCTTTGTTCACACTCTTCAGAAGCACTGCTAGTGCCCCATCATCTTCTACCTTTTTGCCAATGGCTGCCAGTTCTTGCTTAATGCTTTTATATTTATTCAAGTGTGTGATTAAAGGTTCACTTTCCTTCATATCCAGTTTGTAGAATTGCATTAACAGATTTATCTTTGAATTTTTTGCTTGAGTGCCAAATAATTTATTGAGTTCATCCCATGCATCTTTTGCACATTGTATCCCTGTGATGTGATGAATGATTTCATCATTTAAATTGAGTGCGATAAGTCCTAATGCTTTCTCATTCCTGCTCTTCCACTCATTTTTCTCACTCACCTCTAGGCATTCATCTCTTCCCTCAACTAGCCCCCATAGATTTTTCCTCATGATGAGCAGATACATGTTTTTGTTTGCCATGTATAAAACTGCTCTCCATTAAATTTGGTTATCTCTTGTGCCGTAGTCATGATGATGTGAAGGGGGTCTTACCTCTTGATCCAATTTCAAGATTCAAGGGCAGTGTCTACCCTTTTACAACTGAATCTGGTGTTTAGGTGATGATTACAAACAGATTTATCAGCATAAATTCAAAAATTACATTAAACCAAGGGTAACAAATCTGTACTGAATGGTTAGAGTATCAAACCATCTCCGAATTGTAATTTAAAGTTATAGGGATCTGTATAAGATACCCAATGGTTAATTTGAACCCTCAATTGCACCAAAATACAATGATTAGTGTTGATTAATCACTGATTAGCAAAATAATCCTCTCTTTTGTGTGCAGAAAATAGAGTATGCGAGGAGTCCAGATTTGGAGCCTAAGAGTTCAAATGAGCTCAACTTCTTTCAAGGCCATCAATAGAAATTACTCTAGTAGAGGATTAAGCCAAGAAACATAAGATTTGACCAAACATTGAATGCTTAATCTCTGTTTTACCAAAGTCACCTGCAGATTTGATGGAGAGCTTGGATCTCACTGTAGACTTGATGAAATCGAAAATTGTCTTCACCAGATTGTAGAGCGCCCTTTAAAACCCCTTGGGCCAAGAGGAATTAGAGCCATTGTATCTGATGCAGACAAGATCTCACATTTGTTTCAGAAAAAGGATGCCTGAAAAAATGCAAAAATCAGTAGCATGCGCCGATGGTTTGTTGATGTGATTAGATGGGCTGAAGCACAAGGAGTATGGCTATGTTTGGCTAGAAGTTTTTGGGCCAATTTTATGTGTGAAGGGAGAGAGAGCTCCTCTACCAGCTGAGGGTACAGAGGTTAATTGGAAAAAGAGGTAAAAACTTGATTATCTACTAATCCTAATTAACTAGGTGATTAGCAAGATAATGGGTTGATAAATTTGATGGATTCTAAGCTAGGCTCTGATACCATGTTAAATTTGCAGCAATGTGATGAGCTATGGTGGATCAAATGCTAGAATCAATATCATTAGAAAAGAGATTAAATGATAATTAAGATGTGATTAATGAGCAATTAACTGATAGCTTGATATAGGCATGGATAATCAAAAACCAACAAATTCTCATTAGGCCAATGCCTCAATTTATAGAGTTTACATCCAAGCATCTAATCCCACTGATCTCTCCTTGATTCACTCCACCTCTTCCCAGAATATCTCCACACCTCCTAAATCTTCTCATGCTACCCTTTATCCTCTCCCAATAGTTCTCTCTCACCCCATCTACCAACCTCTCCCCCTCTCTCTCTCTCCCTCACCCCACCAACAACCCCCCACTCCCTCATCTCTCTCTCTCTCCCTCACCCACCTCACCAACCCCTCACTCTCTCTCTCTCTCTCTCTCTGCCTCTCCCTCACCCCACCGACCATCCCCTCCCTCGCTTACCCCACCGACCACTCCCTCTCACTTTCGCGCCTCACGACCCCCTCCCCCTTCTCTCTTGCAACCCCACCACCCCCTCTTCCTCACCGACCACCCCCCCCCCCCTCTCGAGCACTCACCGACCCCCGTCTCATGCCATGCACCCAGCTTCCCCCCCGTAAGCGGCGATCAGCGGATCCCATCCTCTCGCCAACTCACTGCCCCCACTTCCGAAAACCCCTCACCGACCACCCGTCACCCTCCCCTCTCCTTCTCTCTCGTCTACTGCACCCCCCCTTCTCACCCATGCGCAACACCCCCCCCCCCCCCCCCCCCCCAAGTCCCCCTTTCTTGCGTGCACCACCGGCACCCCATCCCCATCTTCTGTCGCTAGCTTCTTCAAGCCCTGGCTGCCGCTACAACTGACGAAGTCGATAAGCAGGAGGAGGGGCAAGAAGAGGAGCAGGTGCAAGGCGGGAAAGAGAAGGCGCAACAAGAGGGAGGTACCCTTGCTAAGCCCCCCGGCACATGGACCCCCGTGGAGACCTTGCACCTCATCGATGCCTACCAAGAGAAATGGTATGCCCTCAAGAACGGCCAGCTATGTACGTGTCACTGGGAAGAGGTCGCAGAGTCCCTCGTGGCCCGAAGTATTGGGCGGAGCATCTTCTCCTCCCGTTGGCCCTTCTTTGAGCACATGGACCTCATGGAGAGGTGCCCTGTAGCGGATGCTGCAGTCGTTCTTGAAGCGAACAAAGTCGCCTTGCACAACTCAGATCTTGATTTTCATGAGCGGGTTGGATCCAGCAGGCGCAAACAGTGGGAGATGCTGAAGATTCCGACCAGCCCAAAAAAAAACCATATATATATATATATATATAGTTTTTTTTAAATGCACTAAAAGGGTCCCCGTCCTCCCCTTTTCTTGCTGACCCCCTTCTCTTCTCTCCCCCTTCACCACCCACACCCCCACTCTCTCTCCCGACTCCCCCTCACTGACCATGCCTCCCCTCCCCCCTCATAGACCAACCCCCTCACCAACCATGCTCACCCCCCTAGCTCACCTCACCCGTCTCGTCAACTCACCCGCACACGCTGCATCTTTTCAAAGCAGCTCAATGCTTGACAAAGTGAACTTCTTGTGCAAATCCCTGCAACAATACAAACTATTCTTCCCACTGATAGTCTGCCTGCGATTCAGGTTCCCCTACTTCGTGAAGTAAACCTTCCTGCATGCTAGCTGTGATGTACCCAAATGCTGTCAATCCTCTGCATCACAGAAGCTCTGTTGGCCACTCTCATTCTTACAGCTTGATGTTAAGGCCTGCTATATACATAAAGTTGGTTTTCAAATAGAGTCTGTTAAGCAAAGGGGGCATCCTGCACAAGTCAATTTGGGCATCCTGCGCAAGTCAATTTGGGCATCATGCGCACTCAATTTGGGCATTCTGTAGTTGTATACCATAGACAAGGAAGTTGGGCATCCTGCGTAACTGCCTGTATAGTTAGCGCTAATCCAAACCTCAACAGCTTAATCAAGCTCGTTAATTGCAATTATTAAATTGTCAAACAGAGAATTAAAAGAAACATGGTCCTTGTCTATGGCGCGGAGGAGCATGGCGGCTGTACCCTCTGCCTCCATGTTGAGCAGCAGGGATGTAAACGTGACAGCTGTCCCCTATGCCTCCGAGTTGCATTCCCAGGGCTCTCTAAGAGGGCAGGCAATGTGGAAGCCAATGTGACCATGAGGAGGACTATGAAGAGCGCCCCATGCATTGAGCGGCTTGTGGACTGGGAGAGCTGATATCCTCGTGTTTGATGCTCCCACTGGGAGGACGTGCCTCCATTATGCAGCAAAGAGCGGCCACCTAGATTATGTTCAATGAGTTTTGGATGCTACCCAGATGCCCACAGTGGCACAAACATGTGGTGCTACTTGGCAGCCCGGTCCGACCATTCTACACTAGTCCACTTGCTTTTAAGTAAGGGGTCTCTCGTGTGTGCCAATGACCATAAGATCTGGTGGAAGCGGCTGTGGTTTTGGAAGCACACCATTGCATTTTACAGCACATGGAGGATAATCTGAATGTGTTAAAGAGCTTTTGGCATGGGGTGCAGCTAGGTTGCAGAGAACTCTCAAAGGCACACCCCCTCTTCGTCGCTCTAATGTACCATAACACAGCTTGTGCAGCTCTTCTCAACCCTTTGACTACAAAGCCCTTGGTATGGCCATCTCCGTGTGGCAGTTTATGAGCAGTCTTGACCCTAAAGCAAAAGTTCTATTGGAGGCTGCCTTGGCACATGCTAATGATGCTTGGGAGAAGTGGACCTTTTCTGTTAATGAGAAGCGGATATTTTATGTACTGTCCATGGCCATGTTTCATTTTGTATCTTTGTATACCTGGACTTCGTGCCGAAATTTTTGCCCGGATAGAGTGGCCAATGATTCTTGTTTAATTTGGTTTTGTGCTTTTGTTAGCATTAGTGTAACCTTCCTGCTAGATGCTTTGCCCCGGGGATGACAGTGGTAATACAGGTAGCGATGGCTTGCTGGATGAAGTGCCTAGGAGATCTCATAAATAGCTTGCTGGATGAAGTGCCCAAGAGCTCTCATAAATAGCTTACTGGATGAAGTTCCCAGGAGCTTGCAAAAATAGCTTGCTAGATGAAGTGCCCAAGAGATGAAGTGTCCAAGAGCTCTTAGAAATGGCTTGTTGGATGAAGTGCCCAAGAGCTCTCAATTCAATCATTTTTCCACAACTCGCTTGCTAGATGAAGTTGCCTAGGAGCCTAGTTGAATCATTTTTATTTATTTTGTATCTATCCAGAAGGTCTGCCTGGAAGGATCACTGTATGAGGTATGCCTTGGAGCCTGCTTGTTGTCGGATGTTTTGCCCGAAGGCTAGCTAGCCAGAGAACCACCTGTTTTTTCTGTGGCATTCACTGGGACAGTGAATTGAGTAGTAGTGGGCAACATGTGGATAGGAAGCCAGGTTCTCCACACTCCACCAAGAGCTTCTCACCATCACCTCCAGCATCTTCGACCGCCGGCGCCCTCCAATGGCTCCGATTACCATCATCGCGCCAGTGCACCTCCGACCGCTCGTTACCGCCGGTGCCATCCAACATCTCCGACGTGCATGACCAACTCCAATGGCACTCATGGAGGCAACACCCCTCTCTCTTTCCCGAGGGATGGCGAGGTCCTCTTCAAGATCCTCTTGAGCACCATCTTCCTTTTCCCAATGGAAGATATTCTCTCTAGATCTTCCCTCTACACTACATGATAAGGGTTGGGACTTTGTCGAGGAGAAGGACACCCAAGGAGGAGATAAGGGGAGCACTCTCTTGGACACACACTCTCTGGTATCACCTTCCTTGTAGCACACTCTCAGAGACAGACTCTCTCTTGTAGGACATTCATTGTAGCACATTCTGGCAGTCGAGGAGACTCTCTCTTGTATCACATTCACTCTAGCACGTTCTCTAGTGTATGACATTCTCTGTGTTGGAGCATAGTTTCTCTTGTATCATTCTTGTCTACAATTTGGTATACAATGTTGTGCTCTAGTGGTGTTTTGTCTATATCTATGTGTGAGCGAGGTGAGTGAGGGGTCAGTGGTGGGTGTGGTGTGAGTGAGAGGCCTGTAGGGATGCTATGGTTCTAGGTGGTGGTCGCAGGGCACGGTAGACGATGTAGAGAATATGTCTTGCATGTCTAGCCAGTGAGGTCGACTCATCCTTGGCGGGTATACTTCCCTAAGAGGATCCACGCTCCCTTTTCCCCAACCCTAGTGTTTGTGTTGGTAGTCCTTGAGTTCCCTAGCGAGGACTGATGCAGTCATCCACAATTATGACAAGACTCTTGAGCTTGTGCTTAGTTCTGATACAAAGATGAAAGATATTCCTGAAATCCCTCCTTTGAGGGGAAATGTTCAGGTCATAGATGGCTCATAGATGTCACTCATTCCTGAAATCCCTCCTTTGAGGGGAAATGTTTAGGTCATAGATGTCACTCATTCTTGTGACACATGGCTCAATTTACTAGCTAAAGGCAACTAAGCCATGGATCATGAGCTGGAAGAGAGGCGGAAGAGGGATGCTGAAGCTGATATTGAAGATGCATGTCCAGTGATTACACATAATAATGTTGAATCACTGCGTATCTTAGGCCCCTCCTTTTATGTCAGACTTCCGATACAAAACAATCCACTATACTTTCCTTTTGATATGGAGGAGATGATTATTTCGAATCTGTACAAGGGGGTCATTGACAAAGTTTTGATGGCTGCTCCTCTAAGGTTTCCTATATCCTTGTCATCATCTTGATTCTAAAGTATTTTTCTTGCTTAAAGTGACTAATATAATGTTATTTTGTTATGCATCCTGGTTTTATCAAATCTAAGGTCCTATATCCTTGTCATCATCTTGATTCTAAAGTATTTTTCTTGCTTAAAGTGACTAATATAATGTTATTTTGTTATGCATCCTGGTTTTATCAAATCTCCCATCTCACATGTTTAAGAGAAAGTTTATATTGTAGATTCCATCCTTTAGGTTGTTCTCACCTCACAGCAGACCTCCCTTACGGATGTATGTCTGCGGTTTATCTCCATTAATTTTGATATAGCTCAGCTCCTCCTAATGGCATATCATCAAGAGTAAGTGATATACAATCTTAGTATAGCGATTTTAATTTACTTTGTATATTTTATGCCTTTCTCCCTTCCCTTACTTCTCCTATGCTTAATTTCTTTCTATAGTTTGCAGTGGAGTTTAATCGTTTATGATATGAAATTGAAGCATTGTTACTTGGCTAATTCAACTGAAGGCTATCATGGCACTGTTAAACAGTAATTCCACACAATCATTTTTGATATATCTAGGAGAGAGAGAGAGAGAGAGAGAGAGAGAGAGAGAGAGGTATTAACGTCGGTATACGAAGGCTATCATGGCACTGTTAAACAATAATTCCACACAATCATTTTTGATATATCTAGGAGAGAGAGAGAGAGAGAGAGAGAGAGAGAGAGAGAGAGAGAGAGAGGTATTAACGTCGGTAGAATGAAACATGAGGGCATATACGACCAATGGTTGGACTTGAACTTGGGTGGATCATGGCCTTTCTAAGGGCCCTCGCACTAGCCAATCTGCCCCACTTGTGGGTGGCAGAAAGGTAGTGCAAGGGTCCTCTTTTATTACACACACACACACTACAGGAGAGAGAGGTATTAACGTCGGTAGAATGCAACACGAGGGCATATACGACCACCGGTTGGACTTGAACTCGGGTGGACCATGGCCTTTCTAAGGGCCCTCACACTAGCCAATCTGCCCCACTTGTGGGTGGCAGAAAGGTAGTGCAAGGGTTCTCTTTTATTACACACACACACACACACACTCTACGGGAGAGAGAGGTATTAACGTCGGTAGAATGCAACATGAGAGCATATATGACCAACGGTTGGACTTGAACTCAGGTCGATCATGGCCTTTCTAAGGGCCCTCGCACTAGCCAATCTGTCCCACTTGGCCATAGATGTGGGTGGAGAGTGTGCTACAACACAATGTTGTATTGTTGAATTGCCCTTAGGAATAGTAAGCACACAACTTTTTTAGAAATGATATCTTAGTTTCCTTCCTTCTTCATTCTGTGATGGTGTGCATCTGATTTTTCACTTTCATGTAGAATATATCATTGTAATGCTACAAGGATTTGGATTTGTACTTCTTGAGAGCCCACACAATTAAGAACTTTATAAACAATATTCAGGATCGGCCTCCTCTCATGTCCCCACGGCCATCACCGAATCAACCACCACCACTGACTAATAGGGTAGTAATCAATATTTTAGATGTTGAAGGATTGAGGGACAAATTGCACAAACGGAAGAAACACAACAAATGCAGTCTTCCCTTCCCCGACAAGTGTAAGCTTCCACTTCCCACTTCACCACCTCGAGAACAACAAGCTTCCCCTCCCACTTCCCAAGTCACATAGCATACTTCTAATTTTTTGAACAAAGCTGTGATCCAAAGCTGTGATCCAACGTCAAAATGTAAAATATTTGACAATGTAAAAATGCATTGATTTTTCTTGTATTGTTGCTCAGAAATACAAAATGGTTTCATGATTAATTGTTTGCCATCAAAAATACAAGAGGCTCTTTTTGAATGCCTCCAAGATGTCTGTAATAGTCGGTTGTAATGATTCTTATAACATAGTCCATTGCACCAAGAAAACTTGCTTTCTGGTAATGTCTTTATATAAAATGCTCCTTTCTTTTCTCCTTGGTACCTATTTCCAGACATGACAATTATATGTTAATAATAATGATTATGATATATTGTTAAAATCACAAATTTTTCAAGGTTAGAGTGATGGGCATACTTCACAGTCATTGCATTCGAACATATAATCATCAGACACTTGTAGGTCCTCCTCGTTTGTTACCAAGTCTGTTCTCACTTGACGCAGGGAGACGTTTGACCTAATATTGAGTATTGTCAAGAGCTCATGTTCAAGCCATACCTCCAATAAGATCAATGGATTTTCAATGTCATCCTCCAAGTCCTGAGATCAATTGCTATAAGATTTCCATTGACATAATGCCACCTCATATAATAAAAGGCTAAAATAATATTCTGAGAGCCAATCATAAATTTACACACAATAGACTTCTGTAGGATTTTTCAAGTAACCCCATTTAATTCTTTCATCTAAGAAATCTAAATATTTCTGTGATTTACAGATAAACATTGACTATTTTTCTGACCTCCTCAATAGAAGAAGTCAACAAAAACATGCAATGGCATGAAGACAACGATTTTCACACGGCGATTTTATACATTTGGTCTCATACATCTTTGCACGTCTTAGTATATCTTTAATCTAACGCACTCACTTGTTTCTATACAGTGGGTATTGGCCATTCTAGAATTTCAAATAAAGGCAGTGATAATGCCTTTTCAAAGATCTATAACTTATAACACTATGATGTGCCATGTAAAATGTATCATAAAAGAAAACTCCTCTCTTTGCGCGCCAAAGACCTGCTTGAGCTTTCTTTGTATAGCTGCGGCTTACCAATAGAAGCATGAAACACATCGAAGATTTCCACTATACTATTTGTAGGTTGTCACTCTATAACGTTTGAAGGATATATATCTGTATAGAGAAATGCAAAATAAGTATAAGTATAAAATGAAACACGTTACATATAATGTAAAACCCTCCCAAAAACATTTTGCTTACAGTTTGGTCTATGGAGTGCCATTAGGCAAACGTTGCAAATGTAGTTCTTAGTGCATGTAGGCATTTTGTATAAGAACTTCCTTAATACTCCTACTTGTGTCACATAAGCTTGAAATCTTTAACTCTGCCTTTGTAAGTATCGATGAACACATTCGTTGCATTTTTCCTCTTCCTTGTCTGTAACATAACCCAACTACCAATAGAGATGGTGATAGGTATCCACCTTTGATTATCCATATCAAAGCTTTTGTATACTGTAATAACTCTAATAGAGGAGCAAGGGCGCCTAGGATGTAAGGTTGCCATTTTGAAGCAAACACAAGCACAAATGCAGATGAACAAAGAGATAATCTTCAAAATGCAAGAAGATGGAAGAAGAGAGAACTTTAAGAACGTGTGAAATTCTTAGAGGGAAATCTATTCATTAAATGAGCTAGAAAATTTGAAAAAATTTTAGAGGGAAAAACTACCTTTATTAAATGAGCTAACAACATTCTAGTTTTCATGTGCATTAATGAACTGTCAATATAAAGCGTGGTCTAAGTATTTTGAAAATGCAATTCGTTTATCTTTATTAATAATATATTCATATAAAAAATATATAAAAAAACATCTAATTTTTAAAAGTTCCATTATGGAATCTCTCTTCCTATTGGTCCAAACCCTTTCTCTCTCTAGAGGGAAAAGGACCGAAATTAAGTCCAATTCTCCTCTAATGGCCCCGTTGCCAAGATGGCAACCGTGAGAGCTATTATTGCATGGCTACATCAAAACATTAGGTTTTGCATCAGATGGATGTAAAGAATGGGTTCTTGCATGATGAGTTGCAAGAAGAAGTATATTTGGAACAACCACTTGGTTATGAGAAATTGAGTCACCCAGATTATGTGTGGAGGCTACGTAAAGCCTTGTATGGCTTGAAACAAAGGCACTGAGAGCATGGCATGATAAGATAGCATAGTATCTTATCACCATTGGCTTTCATATGGCAAACGCTAATCATTCACTCTGGTACGAAAGAGTGATAAGGGGATTGTGGTCATGTCACCATCTATGTGGATGAATTGATTGTGGAGGTGACAATGAAGAGCAAAGAGTCTTCTCAAGAAGAATTTTGACATGAAGGATTTAGGCGAGTTGAGATATTTTCTTGGCATTGAGGTCATCAAGATACATGAGAGCATATGGCTCATAGAGATAGTATGCATTGTTTAAATATAGTATGGTTAGCTATAAGCTCATTTCTATACTGTTGGATCATAGTGGCAAGCTAAGTGTAAATGTAGGTGAGATTTTGGAGGATGCCATTATGCCACTATGTACAGGAAGATAGTGGGCAGATTGATTTACATAATCACTAGGCTAGACATGAATTACACAATTCGGTTGTATGTCAGGACAAAGGAGCATGTAGTTGGCATTTTCACCAAGGCCTTGGGAGAAGAGAAGCTTCATAGATTCCACACTTTTCTTGGAGTCTTAGAGATGGTGTTGCCAGTTTGAGGTGCCAGTTTGAGGAGAAGTGCTGAGATATCAAGCTCAATTCAAGATAACACTCATGACATGCTTGGGTGACCGTTTCACATTTACACCACTGGTGTGTTTACAAGACAGATCTCCACCCCAGTGATTCTACAACTGGACTACACCTACATAGTCCAACCGAGTTAGTGGCATACTTATCTTGCCAGCTCACCTACTTAGCATGTTCACATTATGGACTGCTTATGGATTGCTTGTACATAGTACTCTAGTAGTTATGTTGGTTTTCACTGACCTTTTATAGAACTCTTTTGAGAGCAAGAAAAAGAAGAAGATTTTGGCCTTCCATCTTTATGTGCGTCTTATCCATTTTTGTGTGAGTGTGTGTGTGATTTACAAGAGCTCAAGCTCTCTCTCTCTCTCTCTCTCTCTCTCTCTCTCTCTCTCTCTCTCTCTATCTATTTATCTATCTTTTCAACACTAGAGTGAGGACGTGATGGATAAGCTAGTGCACCCACATAGAAAGTTGCAGATTGAGGCTCTACGGCAAGACCCAACAAGGACATATGCTCCGTCAAGGCTAAGGTAAGCTCTTGACTTGAACAGATTTGGTGCCCCTTGTTGAGGTCGATATAGTTGAGTTACCTTTATTAGAGTATGATTGGGCCCTTGTTGTTTTAGTGTCACGACTAGGTTTGAGTGGCAACTGATAAGAATGGATGTCTGCTATGAGGTTGTGAAGTAGGACATAGAAGCATGTTCCATGGATAGAGAGGATAGAGCTAAAGATGATAGAGGTTTTTTCAGAGAGGATTTCGATGGAGAAGATAGAGGAGCTTTTCATAAAGGAATCTAGTAGTGAAAGATCCCTGCCCCCTCTGCGGATTCGGGGGTGCTAGCAGTGGAAGTAGCACTTCTTGCGGGGCAGGATCCCTCACTTGGGGCCTCGCCCACGAATATCCAGACGACAAGAGACTAATCCCTTGGTTCTTCAAAAACCGAACCCGGAAAAACTTCCCCCTACCAGAAAGCACGGGCAAATCCCCTAGGATATTTGTACTCTAACGTAGTTAGGGTCATTACTAACCAAACTGATCCGACCGAACCTATGAGTCACTTGGCAGATCAAGGAAGAAACTTGCACTTGGATCATAGAGACCAACGCCTTTCCCCATCGAGAGGCACAGCCATTGATTCTTTTTCCAAAGAACAATTACTATCTGAGATTTACTTCATCTATCGTACTATAACAGAATTGAGTCTCATTTTACGTATCCATCAGTTCAGCCTAACCCCATCCAGTCCCATGGGTTAGCCAATCGCCCAACCACTGTAGTGATGGGATCCAATTAGAAATTTGGTTAGGTTTTGTCCCGGGTACCAGAGAAAAGAGTTCCTAGGCCCCCTAGCCGGATATTCATGCAAATTTAACGCCAGTCACACCACTTATACACCCAGTATGAAATTACCTTTTTCACAGATTCAACTATCTTTAAAACAATCATTTAATGAAACCATAGTGTCACTGATCATAATCCTCTAAAATATCTAGTTGAATCCTAATTTCCAATCATTCCTTCATCGGTGTACCTATGGCATCATTGGCAACCAGAATGCTCACCACATGTCCCTCAGGGGCCTTTTCGATAGTTCCTAGCTCATAGTACCCGACAATATAATCACTTATAAAAATCAAGATGGAATCTCCGTTGAAGATCAACAAGATCAACCAATAGATCCATATAAAAAGAGCCATGGACTCATCCGTTGAGGAGGACCAGCAAGGTCAATCAACCAGATCCATGCCTGAATTCAGAAAACAACTCTTACTCCTTGTTCCAATATCTTCCTCCCTGACGTACGTGTAGGTATCTTCGGCGACCCAGAGCCCGAGCACCGTATGGTCAGCACCCTCTAGGATCCTTCGTAGGTCACCTAGCGCTTCACTCATAGGCTGCTTTCTTGGTCCCTCATTCACCGTACTGGAAGCTCACCATTTAAATCGAGCCGAGGCTGGTCAAGACCTCGACTAACCTTGCTACGCGAGACATCCTCCGTTGACTCTCCGTTAGTTGTTACAACTTTATCAGTTAGGTCTCCACGACCTCATTCTCAAGACAGTCAAAATGCTTCCCCAGCATTATTGACATAAAACAGTCATTTAAAAATAGGTCATAAATACAGTTTCTATAATGAACTCTCGTCTTTCACATTGTTCCACATTTGTCCACATTACTTAATCCATATCCAATTCATATGTATTCCTATTCTCATCACATCATTTTTCATCTCATCACATCTTTCCTCATTTATCCTCATCACATCTCATCCACCCGCATTTACCCATATTCACATCCCATCACACCTCATTCATTTACATCACATATCATTCATTCACATCTATCTCAATTTACATCACATCTCATCACATTCATTTCACATCTCATCTCATTCATTCTTATCCTGATTCACATCACATTACATCTCATCCATTCACTCACATCGACATCACATTCTTCCACATACACATTCACATCCATTCTTCCACATACTTATCCACATCCATTCGTCCACATACGCATCCACATCCATTCTTTCACATACACATCCACATCCATACACATCCACATCCATTCTTCCACATACGCATCCACATCCATTCTTCCACATACACATACACATCCACATCCATTCTTTCACATCCACATTCATTTTTTCACATACACATCCACATCCATTCATACACATCCACATTCATACACATCCACATTCATACACATCCACATCCATTCATTCACATACACATCCACATCCATTTTCATTACATCACATCTTATTTTCATCTTATCACATCAATTCACATCCTATCACATCTCATACACATCTTATCGCATCCCATTTACATCTTATCACATTCTATTTTCATCTTATTACATCCATTCACAACTTATCGCATCCTATTTACATCTTATCACATCCATTTCACATGCTATTCCCATTTACTAGCTTTTTTCTCGTTTGATTCCGATAATGGGACTTTCCCTAAATTTTTACCAATTGCTTGGCCTAATTAAAGGTTCCTTTTCTTGAACGACTATTTCTATATTCCTTCTCAATTCCTCAATTGAATTATATTCAATATTCCTCTTTTGAATAAAAGAATTCATGGGATTTACAGAAATCAATTCTACCCATATTTCCACTTTTGATAAATAATCATAAATTGAATTATACTAAAAATTCCTCTTCTTTCCACTTATTTTCTTGGATCTCAAATACCATGAAAATTCCTCTTTTTTGCATTTAATTATTTGCATTCCAATGTCATGGAAATTTCTCTTTTATCATCAATATTTCTCATAATAATCCATTAATTTCAATATGCTAGGAATTTCTCTTTTCTCATCTAAATAATGGAATTTCAATTATCATAGGAATTCCTCTTTTACCATTTAAACATTTCTCATAGATAAAATAAATTTATCTAAAATTTCTCTTTGAATTTAAATAAAATACCCATTAATTTCAATATGCTAGGAATTTCTCTTTTCTCATCTAAATGATGGAATTCCAAATGTCATAGGAGTTCCTCTTTTACCATTGAAATATTTCTCATAGATAAAATAAGTTTATCTAAAATTCATCTTTGAATTTAAATAAAATACCCATTAATTTCAATATACTAAAAAATACACTTTTCTCATTTAAATATTTGAATTCCAATATGGTGGGAATTCCTCTTTCATCATTTAAATTTATCTATGCAAAAAGATCAATTTAACTAAAATCCTTCTTTAATTTTTAAATAAAATATACATTATTTTAGCATCCCAATTTTTCTCTTACTTCATTGGAATACATGGATTTCCATTGTCATGGAGATTACTCTTTTAGAATAAAAATGAATTACTAGAAACTCCTCTTTTTTCTAATTAACTATTTATGCATAAACATAAAAATTAAATTTTCCATGATTATAATGAGAATCATTCAATTAATCTAGAATGATTAATCCTGGAATATGGTAGGAAGTCCTATTTTCATATTATGAATGAAAATGATTTATGTATTAATTTTTTAAAAATTTTACCATAGCTTCGCTGCTATTACTGATAATTCTCAATAATTTTGAAAACATAAATTTTAGTAATATCATATGATAGAATAACCATTAATTGGATCAATATCCAATTATGGACTTGTTTCCTAATTTTTTATGAATTAAATAGCATCTTAAAAGCATTAAAAAGTCACTTATTTGGCCTCAATTTGACAAGCATAGAAATTACTTTTAGATTAGAGAATTTCTTCATGAGAAGCTTCATTTGAATATAGAATAGGTCATAAGAATGACCATTCTTTGGGAGAGAGAGAGAGACATGCTTTAAAAAAACATTTAATTTAAGCATAAATGGAAATTTATGTATTTTTATCACTACAATTCATTAAAGAACTTCAATTGTATTAAAAAGCCATTCAATTGAATGCTTCTCAAGCTTGAGAGGGGTTGAGAAGAGAGAACATTTGGAGATTTTAAAAAAAAGACCATAAACCACACTTTACCTCCTAGATTTTTGATTCTTTAATCAATGTAGAAGCCCCAATCAATTGGTTTGGTATGTTGATGAAGACTCCAAAGAAGATTTAAGAGAGAGAGAAACTCTAATCTCTCCAATTTGTAGAGGATTTTTAGAGGATAATAGAAAATATCATTATTTCAGTATAATACTGGCATGGTATAGTTCTCATATTTTTTTACAAAGGGCTAAGGATCTATTTATAGGTGAGGGAGGCCTCTAACCAAATCTAACTATTTTCTAGAATTTTTCAGGTTCAGTTTGGCTGAATTTGGATAAGATTTGGACCTAGTTTGGCTCCCTTTTGATTTGGTTTGATCTAGGAGAGAGGAGAGATAAAAATATCACAATATTTTTGAGTTTAAAACTCCACCACACATGTGAAATAGGCGCCTCCTTGAAGAGCCCCCTTCTCCTTACCAAGGTATCAAAATTGAGTCATTATACCCAAAACATCTCATTTTTTTAGTAATATTCATAGTTTTTTACTAATAAACCTTGTACTTAGTCAACTCTTTATCTTAAGTGAGAATTTACTCATTTTTGGGTATTCTTCTTTTATAAATTGGAATTATCTCCTCCCCACACTTGGATTGATCCTATTGGCCCATATAGGAACCTTAATTGGACCATATAGGAACCTTAATTGGACCATAATCCAAAAATTTCTGAAAATCTAGTAGGCCCTTAGGCTAAGGTCCTTTATACTTATTTTCAATTAATTCCAAATGCACATTGGAAAGTTCTTTTTGAATTTCTGTTTCAGGGGAAACCATTTTAGACACTAGGAGGATTTTTAAATCCAAAAATATCTCAATTTTGTATTATCTCTCTCTAGATATTTTCTCTCTCTAGGTCAAAACAAGGTAAAACAGAATCTTTCTTTTATTTCAAGGAGGGAAATAATTACAAGATCAGAAGGGGACTGTACACCTCAAAAGCTAGAGGGAGGAATCTTACATCCTACCCCACTTAAAAAACGCGAGGTGTCCTCATCTCGTAGGTGGAGTATGATCTCTTTCATCTTCTTCTTCTTCTTCAATCACTTCCAGCGTTACTGCCTTGGAAGTGGACGGCGGATTTGGGAACATCTCTCTTTGACTTCCCCTATTTTGAGGCGGAGGTCTTGCATTACTTTGGATTAAAACTGCGGGTTGGTTAGAGGGTCTACCTCTGGGATTTCTCTAATTTTGGCGAAAAGAAACCTGATTACTCTGGAAGGAAGGAGCTGGAGTCTGGAATCTTGATCTCTGATTTTCCCGTCCTGAAAACCTTGTTCCAGAAGGAGTTGGGCAATTCATACTGCGATGTCCAAATGCTTGACAGTTATAGCATTTCACTTCCTTGTTCAAGGGTGGAACTTCTGAAGTTGAATTCCAAGGGATTGAGTTCCGAGAAAAGGACATTTCTTCCATTCTGGAACTTCCCATATCCTAGGCTTGACCCTTATATCTCTTAGACGGTGGAAGGTTGGAATCACCTTCTGGAGCTAAAAAAGGTGATGGTGCTAGCTTCGGCGAGACCTTGACATCAAAGGCCTTGGTGAAATCCTTCGTCATCCGCACTGCTTCAGCCATGGAAACTGGCTTGGCATTCTTCACTAGGATATTCAAAGGTTCGTTCAGTCCCCGAATGAACCTGTCCATCAGCTTCATCCAGCGGTGGCGAGTATTTGAGGAGGAGAGAGAACGCTTGGTGATATACTTCGGGTTAACTCTAAGAATTCGTTCATCTTTGTTTCCAAAAAGTCGGGAGGACATAATCTCTTCCTTAGGTAAATTTTGAGATCATTCCATGTCTGAGTGTTTCGATCCACACGGTTTGTCTCGCAGTGGTTTCTCCATGCTACTCAGGCCTACTATCTTCAACCTTGCAAGAGCCATTTTGCTCTTCTCATTGTACCCAGTGACATCGAAGTACTCTTCCATTGCTTCGATCCACTTCTCCATAGTCTCGCCCAAGTTTTTCCCTTCACCCTTGAAAGGTCCAGTCTGCGATCTATGAAGAGTTTTACGAACATCCAAGTCGAGCTCTTCCTCATCGAGTTGGGGGTTATCATTCCTACCACGACGACCTCGATCCATGATCCTATCAATACGAAAATTCTTGTTAAGTCCTTTTATTTATAATTCAAATCCGACTTTAGATCCAAGTGATTCTCGGGTTCTTTAGATTGGTCAGTTCTCCACAGAATCATGGGATAAAGATCCCTTATATAGAACTCATTATCAGATAACAATTCATTCAGAACATATCATTCATATTCTTAACACAATAATGGTCCATCATACCGAAAATTCCATCTGAACATTCCTCCATGGAAGTTTCAGTTATGCAGGTTTTTAATCTGTTATCCCTTAGCTAGATCCACTAGGTCAAGTGTTAACAGTAGCAATCTGTCAGCACAATCCACTAATCTCGTAGTGATTTGCTGAAGTCATTATCGTCATTTCAGTTACGAACATCATCACAGGGACTCGTCCCATTCATCCTCATTGTGGCTTTGTTCAACTGATCGCCTTTCAACCAAAATTTAGGAATCATCTTTTTTCAATCAAAATCCAAATCAACTCATCAATTCTCAACCATAATTTTAAAATCATATCAACCACATTCGAATTCATCATCTGGATAGCATTTTTACTTATAATTTCAAGGTCTTAGATTTACTTGTATATACTACCAGTAAAGAGCTGCAGTTATACACTCGATATATACGGGTAGTCATGGTCCTTGGAATTATAACGTAAATACCATCATGACTAGGCCTCAAGCAAGTCAGGGATTCCCATACAATTGCGATACTTCATCTGAAGACCCACTTTCAATTTTATGAAACTTCATTCTAAATATCAATTTGTATGAATTTCATCACACAATCACAACCTTTTACTATTACTTCACAAATTTTTGACATTTTTGGCTTTTCAGCTGATCCAGTTTAATCAATTCGCTCTGATACCAGTTGAAAGATCCCTGCCCCCTCCGTGCAACGGATTCGGGGGTGCTAGCAGCGGAAGTAGCACTTCTTGCACGGGGCAGGATCCCTCACTCGGGGCCTCGCCCACGGATATCCAGACAAGAGATAATCCCTTGGTTCTTCAAAAACTAAACCCGAAAAAACTTCCCTATATCGAAAAGCACGGGCGAATCCCCTAGGATATTTGTACTCTAACGTAGTCAGGGTCATTACTGACCAAACGACCGAACCTGTGAGTCACTTGGTCAGATCAAGGAAGACACTTGCACTTGGATCATAGAAACCAACGCTTTTTTCCCCATCGAGAGGCACAGCCGTTTCCAAAGAACAATTACTATCCGTCGGGATTTACGTCATCTATCGTACTATAACAGAATTGAGTCTCATTTTACGGATCCATCAGTCCAGCCTACAGTCCCATGGGTTAGCCAACCGCCCAACCACTGTAGTGATGGGATCCAATTAGGAATTTGGTTAGGTTTCGTCTCGGGTACCAGAGAAAAGAGTTCCCGGGCCCGCTAACCGAAATTCATGCAAATTTAACGCCAGTCACACCACTTACACACCCACCAGTATGAAATTATCTTTTTCACAGATTCAGCTATCTTTAAAACAATCATTTAACCATAGTGTCACTGTTCATAATCCTCCCAAAATATCCGGTTGAATCCTAATTTCCAACCATCGGTGTACCTATGGCATCATTGGCAACTAGAACACTCACCACCTGTCCCTCAGGGGCCTTTTCGATAGTTCCTAGCTCATAGTACCCGACAATATAATCACTTATAAAAATCAAGATGGAATCTCCGTTGAAGATCAGCAAGATCAACCAACAGATCCATATAAAGAGAGCCATGGACTCATCCGTTTGAGGACCAGCAAGGTCAATCAACCAGATCCATGCCCAAATTCAGAAAACAATTCTACTCCTTGTTCCAATATCTTCCTCGACGCACGTGTAGGTATCTTCGGTGACCCAGAGCCCGATAACCGTATGGTCAACACCCTCTAGGATGCTTCGCAGGTCACCTAGCGCTTCACTCATAGGCCGCTTCCTTGGTCCCTCATCCACCGTACCGGAAGCTCACCATTTAAATCGAACAAGACCTCGACCGACCTTGCTACGCGAGATGCCCTCCGTTGACTCTCCGTCAGCTGTTGCAACTTTATCAGTTAGGTCTCCACGACCTCATTCTCAAGACGGTCAAAATGCTTCCCCAGCATTATTGACATAAAACAGTCATTTAAAAACAGGTCATAAATACAGTTTCTATAATGAACTCTTGTCTTTCACATTGTTCCACATCTGTCCACATTACTTAATCCATATCCAATTTATATGTATTCCTATGCTCATCCAATCACATCATTTTTCATCTCATCACATCTTTTCTTATTTATTCTCATCACATCTCATCCACCCACATCTACCCATATTCACATCCCATCACACCTCATTCATTTACATCACATATCATTCATTCACATCTATCTCAATTTACATCACATCTCATCACATTCATTTCACATCTCATCTCATTCATTCTTATCCCGATTCACATCACATCCTTTCACATATACATCCACATCCATTCTTTCACATACACATTCAAATCCATTCTTCCACATACACGTCCACATTTATTCTTTCACATACACATCCATATCCATTCTTTCACATACACATCCATATCCATTCTTCCACATATACATCCACATCCATTCTTTCACATACACATCCACATCCATTCATACACATCCACATCCATTCTTTCACATACACATCCATATTCATTTCCATTACATCACAGCTTATCACATCTTATTTTCATCTTATCACATCCATTCACATCTCATACACATCTTATCGCATCCCATTTACATCTTATCACATTCTATTTTCATCTTATTATATCCATTCACATCTTATTGCGTTCAGTTTGGCTAAATTTGGACAAGATTTGGACCTAGTTTGGCTCCCTTTTGATTTGGTTTGATCCAGGAGAGAGGAGAGATAAAAATATCACAATATTTTTGAGTTTAAAACTCCACCACACATTTGAAATAGATGCCTCCTTGAAGAGCCCCCTTCTCCTTACCAAGGTATCAAAATTGAATCATTATACCCAAAATATCTCATTTTTTAGTAATATTCATGGTTTTTTACTAATAAACCTTGTACTTAGTCAACTCTTCATCTTAAGTGGGAATTTACTCACTTTTGGGTATTTTTCTTTTATAAATTGGATTTATCTCCTCCCCACACTTGGATTGATCCTATTGGCCCATAGGAACCTTAATTGGACCATAATCTAAAAATTTCTGAAAATCTAGATCCTTAGACTAAGGTCCTTTTTACTTATTTTCAATTAATTCCAATTGCACATTATTGGAAAGTTCTTTTTGAATTTCTATTTCAGGGAAAACCATTTTAGACACTAGGAGGATTTTTATATCCAAAAATATCTCAATTTTGTATTATCTCTCTCTAGACATTTTCTCTCTCTAGGTCAAAACAGGATAAAACAGAATCTTTCTTTTATTTCAAAGAGGGGAATAATTACAAGATCAGAAGGGGAGGTTCTTACACCTGTACACCTCAAAAGGTGGAGGGAGGAATCTTACAAGTAGCCTTTTATGCTTAGTATCATAGAGATCATTTAGTGTAGGATCATCTCTATCGCAAAATGATACAATCAACTCCATGTTGTGGGTTCCCAATGGAATTGTGTTGCTAGTGAAGTATGGTTTAACTTTGGTAGCAATGATCTATTGACACCCCAAAATTAAATTTATATACAACACATACTTTCAAAAGCAAAAAAACTTACAATTCAAGGGATTAGTTTGCATATATATTGTATGCTCAAAGTACCGCAAACATGGCATATTCATGTAATGGAATCCACTCACATAGAGTTCTATTGTTGATTTCCACCTAAGGCCTTGTCTCAAGAATCTATAGATGAAGGTTGGCTTTAAGATTCTAAAGTTTGCCTTCATCTCTAGTCTTAAGAGTGATGAACCATCTTCTAGCCTTGCCCACTAGGCATAGATTCAAGACATGTATCCCCTAGTGAGGCAATATGAGTATCTATAGATGAAGGTTGGCTTTAAGGTTCTAAAGCTTTCCTTCACCTCTAGTCTTAGAGTGATGAACCGTCTTCTGGCCTTGCCCACTAGGCATAGATTCAAGACATGTATCCCCTATTGAGGCAATATGAATTTCGAAAGGCTTTACATCTATGTTCAAACACTTGCATCATGAAGTGAATAGTATCAATGGATGAAAGAAAGCTACATCTAGATTAGCATGGATTAGCCTAGCTTAGCCTTGATTACCCCTAGATTAGAGAGAAAGTGAAAGATTTAGGGTGAATGTATAAAGGTATTAATGGTCAAAAATGATATCGAAAGGTGTCAAAAGGTACAATAGTTGTCCCCACCAAGTGACTTATATAGCCACTTATCCTAAATATGTCCACACTAGCCCATGCCCAAAGCCTATGCCCGAATCTCAATGTGTACATGTGCTAGTGGAAATAGCTTTGTTAGATACCATCCCCTCCTATAATGATTTCTTCCTCAAAATTGAAGGGTTGTCGTGCATAAAAAACACATACAATAGGCTATATCCCAATCCAAAAATCACATCCAAAGCTAAATGTCAATGTCATCAGGCGTATGATCTCCTGGATCAAATAGAAAAATACTGCAATACCGATGACAAAGCTAACATGCATTCTCTAGGGTCGAACATGAAAACCAAGGAGTTGCCTAATCATAGCTATAGATCTTGTACAACCTGGATCAAAAGGGTAAGTCGTATCACCCAAATTTAGGAGCATGTGGTAGGCCACCTAGATCGAATATGTAGTAATACCGCCCCATTGTCAAAAGGTGGTCTCACCAAGGAATCCTGGATCGAATAATAATCCATGAGATATGCCACACCAAGATTATGGTCTAGATATCTACCAAGGTTAAAGACAAATGTGTCGTGATGGAGCGTTACATCAATAAGAACAAAGCTCTCAAGATGATCTTTGGTAGTATGACCAAAAGTGAATGCCGCATAAGCATCCATGAGCATCATAAAAGAATGCCTCATAACCCAAGTCAAGGCCTGCACCAAAAACTAATGTACCATTAGAAATATGGTATGCTCCATCAATGGTACCTCTAGAATCACTGAATCTATGAAAATGCCTAAGTCAAATGAAAAACGCTCAAAATCGATGTGATCTATATGCATACTCATGCCTCGCTACAAGGTCTCACCTTAATAAAGTCATCACTACCTCATGCACTATACATAACTACTCAAACACATGAACTATATCCAAACACGAACGCTGCCATGCATACTATGAAAGCTAGACGTAGTGATCGAACAATAGATATCCCCACATGTGAACACTCTAGAGGAATAGCCCAATATATCTAACATAAGAACCTTAGGCCTAAGCTCCTCATGGTCCATCGTATGCTCATGGGTATCTTGTGGAGTATCTCTAACCTCTTGTGCCATAGATGCATTACTAATCAAATACTCAAGATCAATAGATGCTCCTGGGTATCTTCTGGAGTATCTCTAACCTCTTGTGCAATAGATGCATAATATTACTAATCAAATACTCAAGATCCTCTAATCTACCCTCACTATGATCTCTGGAGAAGTAGGTAGATATCCTAGGCATATCATTATCTACGATGATCGGTGTGTTCAATGCTATCCCTACCCTTGAGATCATGCTCGATGCCATCCCTTCCCTCGAGATAATGCCCACATGATCCAACTCACACACAACACCATCACATACATCATCATCACGTGCATGTGTATCGATACTATCATTTTCATGTGTATCATCATATGCACATGGATCAATATCATCATCTAAGTGTGTGCATTACATCATCATCATGTGTATATATATGAGATAGATAAGCATCATCATCATTTATGCCGTTGTCGATGTGGTATATATCCTCATTAATATAATCACGACTACCCACAAGAATGTAAAACGCTTGAATAAGCAACTACTCAAGAATGTAAAACACTTGAATAAGCGACCATAGGAATCATCCCAAAACTGAGAAAAATTCACCCATCTACCTCTAGGAAGTATCTCAATGACCAACAATCAAAGGATCGTCGAATGTGCTAATCTCTCTCATCCGATATGTGATGAACATGTGTAGACAATAAACTCTGTGACTCCATTCTCCATCTATGGCCTAAATGGACTATCTCCTCATCACGAGAGGTAGATGATGAAGGATCCAATGGTCAAAGTCTAGATGTCCCAAATGAATGCACAAAGTCAGCAAAGGTGATGTATAATCTGATCGTATTTGTAGGTAGTTCATGGTACTACTGCATGCGAAGAATCCCCACATTCGAAATATAGCATCACACATTTGTCCCCAATCATTGAGAGTGATGAAATGATATTGATGACAATGTGAAAAAGGACCATGGAGGGTAGCAAAAGAATAGTAATAATAAACCATGGTAGCGTGTGTGAATAACACCAACAATGCTCAAAGTGTGTGAACAAGGCTAGCAATGCACAAAAACTCACATCGCGTGTAAACAATCACCAAGAAAAACCCAAGGCATGTGAACAACTCCCACACTGCACTAGAATCTCACACCACACGTGATCATCTCTCACAAACACCCCAAGTGAGAATAAAAACCCCTACAATATACAAAAGATGAACCACACCCACATCACAATGCATGTGAAACCTCAACGTAGCATATGAATGGTCAAAATAGTGTGAAGTGGCCAAAGTGTAAATGGGACACCCAAAGCTTGAAAGGTAAGAAAGGTTGGAGAAAACCCTCCTCTTCTTCTTTATTTCAATCTCTCAAAAAAGAAAAATTCCTCCTATTCTCCTCAGACTGGCGGCTGCTGTCAAGCGTAGCTTGCCTTGTTCCTCTTCAGCTCTGTCGAGAGCTGCCGGCTTCTCATCTCCTGTTCCCTTCTCCTCACATTGGCAATGAAGCCACGCTGCCAAGGTGAATGGAACTGCTGTGCCTTGCACTCCTACGCTGCTAGTGTGTGATGCTTTGTCTTTCCGTCATAGCACTGTGTCCATTATCTGAGGTCTAAAAATGGCTCTGTCTTTCACAGCAGTGTGGCCGTGTCCGTCGACAACAGACATTGTTGTGTGTCGGACGATTCGAAGTTCTGTGTCACTCTGCTTTTCTGCTGATGATACCACTGGTTAGCCTACCACACCTCAGTGCCTAAAATACTTCAATGCTGCTACTCAATGTAAGTTTCAATGCCATTGCTTCAATGCCCTCTGATGCTGCTCTGTCAACTACTGAAACGAGATTACCAAGCTTTTAAAGAACCTATAGAAGCCTCGTGAAGCCTCCTAAGGCGCTTTGGTTTGGAACATTTACATCGTAATTTAATATTACACTAATTTTTTATCCTCTTAAGCTAGCTTAGTGACTAATTAATTATTAATTTGTAACTTTTTACACACCGTCAAATAATTTATCTAATTATTAATCCATGTGTATAATCTAATTAATCAATAATTTAATATTAATTTAGCTCCTAATTGAGACCTCTTCTCTTATATGTAAAATGAAGCACAACAGTGTTGGAAAAAAGGTTGTACAAATGTGCACACTCACAATGAAGAAGCTCAAGGGAGGATACGATGAGATGATAGATAGATAGATAATGAATGTGTGTTGTACAAAGACAATAAGTATATCCCAAGATGGATGTATACTGGCACAAAGGAAAAAACTT
The DNA here is from genome assembly GCF_041138505.1 of Cibotium barometz. Taxonomy (NCBI): domain Eukaryota; kingdom Viridiplantae; phylum Streptophyta; class Polypodiopsida; order Cyatheales; family Cibotiaceae; genus Cibotium; species Cibotium barometz. Next base: position 34,244,310 of record NC_141084.1, read on the forward strand.
CGTTTTACACACATTACTACTAAATATGACTACAAATCTTTTCTAGGAGTGATGATGTGAATAAGGGATAAGCAAGTACTAAAAGTACAGAGATGTGTCAAGCTCTTTGGACTATGATAGGGAGCCTCGACTAATCTCCAAAGGGAAGTAAATACCAAATGTTGGAAAGGAATGCGTACATACACATAGTGGAGAAGCTCAAGAAAGCACACAATGAGATGATAGATAGATAGATAATGAATGTGTGATGTACAAAGATGATAAGTATACCCAAGATGGGTGTATACTAGCACGGGAGAAAAAACCTCATAAAGCTACAAACAGAGCATAAATCCATAGTGGAAACAATTTATAGATTAAATTGATAAAAGAATGAGAGAATTCAATCCATGAAAACAAAAACTTATCATTCTCATACCCAATTTGATTACCATGATTATTGGAAACTCATTTTTTTAATTTTTTCAACTTCAGTTCACTAATCGCAATATTGGTCTAAAAGAGCATACCATTAAGTGTTTTTTTGTGAAAATCAAGAGATCTTTTATGTTTTTTTTAAAGATTAAGCTATCTAAAATGCATAGCAATACTCTAATGTAACCGGACACAATAAAAAATGTAATTAATATGCCAAAATTAAGCTAAACTACTTTGTATTTAACCATAAAAGAGAACTCAAGAATGACTAAAATGTATTCATAACATGCTACAATTAATACAAGAGGTAAGCCTAGATTTCTCTATGTGTATGCTATATGCACACAAATAACCAATCTATATGCCATTAAAAACAACAATTTAAGCCAAAAAATAAGCAAAAAGACATTCTTTTATGCATAAAAAAGAGAGAAAAACATGCAAACTCACACACAAATCTCTATCAAGCCCAACTCTTTTTCATGAAAATCTACTACTCAAGAGTGGGAAAACCAATCTACCTCTACTCCAAATATTGTTGTCATGGGAAACTCCACGTCTGCGGGCCGTGATCTCAAGTTAGGCTCCACTGCACCTTGGAAAGAGGATTTCATCCCTATATCCCATGAGCATTGTCACACTGCCACATTGAAGTACCAGTCCTTGTCTCTCCTCTCACCTCATATACTCCTCACACAAGCTCACTAGCATGCCATGAAGAACATGATTAGCAAGAGTTTTAGAAAGACCAATACTCAACATCACAATGGGAGAGTAAATTGTATTATGAGAGAAATTAACTTATACAAGGCCATAATTATTTACATACTTAAATTGTGGCCGATCGAGTGCCCATGGCTCATAAGTGGCCTATTCCTTATACAATGATTCATCTCATAATATATCCATGAAGTACATATTAAAGAGTTCACCCTAGCTTTCTACCACACGATCTTGGAGAGAGAATCGCTATAAGCACTCCTCCAAGTCATAAATATAGACACCATTACTTCATAGCTTGATGGTACATCCTTTGGTTATGTCTGTCTTTGCTTTTCGATGTAGAATATTATAGTGGCAATGAGTATTGGTGGAAGCATCTGTAGATCCCAAAATGTGTAAACAAGGAGACATGCGAGCTCTAGGAAGTCATGTGCATCGATGTAGAATATTATAGTGGCAATGAGTATTGGTGGAAGCATCTGTAGATCCCAAAATGTGTAAACAAGGAGACATGCGAGCTCTAGGAAGTCATGTGCATCTTGTCCCTTGAATACGAAGAGCTTCTCCTAGGCAACACTCTCAACCCCTACTACTATGGTGTCAATGTTGCCATCACTCTACAATCCTCCAAGGCCTCTATCATGTAGAATCCCCCCTCTCAACCCCCCACCCCAATGCACCAATGATTTAGGAAAGGCCTTACCACACCTATATTTAGAAGTCAATCGTATCGCATGCCCCGTTAGGGGCAAAAATGTTGACGAGGCACACATGGTCCTAAAGAAAGAACCCACTACAAGTGATAATAGTGCCACAATCAACCACCTGGGAGGGAAGTTAATTGTTGATGGAGATGAATGAAGGACATTCTTATCTAAAGACACTCGCTTGTCGTGCAATATGATCGAGTACTTAGAGGTAAGCACCATAGTATAAATGAAGTTTTTGAAGAGACATTTTTCTTAGCAATGTTGTTCTTGATGAGACCAAGTACCCATTTGTAACAAAATTTAGATCAAATATCCAAAAAATAGACAGAATCAATGACTGGTTTTTCCTTGATTTCTTCTGGTTGCGTTGAGCATGCTCTAGCCACACCTAAGAGGACTTATGCCAATTTAAAGTGTATGAGCTAAATGGCGTAAAAGACCAATCGACGATCGTACGTCAAGTTCACTGCATAGAAGCTGAAATTAGCAATTTTCTTTGGTATGATTAGTCGTTTAAGGATATAGAGCAAGTGTCTAAGAGATCTTGGCTAAATGGTCAAGAGAATGAGGAAAATAGAGCTCTACAATCTCAACCTCTCTTGAGTGGAAGATAAGGTTAGAGTTAAGTGAGTGATAATAGCGAATGGTCTGAGATTAATGCAATGTGATACTAGAGGAGAGAAATGCTAAGATCTAGAAAGTAAGAGACTAACTCTGATACCATGTTAAAGCTTGTGGATCCAAGCTTCCATGAAGATGGTTGATGATACGAAAAACTTAATTTTATACTAATTAACAATGTAATTAGTACTAATTTAAGCTAAAGAATATATCTAAACACAAACATGATGAATACCTTAAATTAATTAAGCTTTAGATTCAAACACAATTAAGTTATAAGATTAAGATTTATACTCATAAAAAGGCTTCAAAACTAGCTTGATTCCATCGATTAAAAATAACCCCTTTTATATGAAAAAAGTAGGTGCAGTCCCCACAATGCCAAAGGTGATCGGCACCTGTCCGCCACTACTGCCCTTTGCACTCCTGCAGGGCCTGATGAGGCTCTCCGGCAGTGGTGCTAAGGGTGCGCGGCCGTAGAGGGATGAGGTGACGGGCACTAGTGAAGCTGTTGGAGGACACCGCGGGCTGACCTTGCATCAGGCTCTCCACCGTTCGAGCACTGGGTGGTTGGCCCAGTACCTGTATATGACGAGGAGGGCAAGCCGTCAAGAGGTGGCCCATGTGGCGATGCACAAGCATTGCTTGGGTAGTCCTGAGAACTCTATCCCTGCAAGAAGAGGGAGCTGCTGGCGGCTTCGGATGGGATGGACGGAAAAGCTGCAATGGACTCCTATGCGAAAGGGAAAAATGAACTGAGACAGGCAGGTCAAGCACCCACAGGCAAGTGCGGGTTGCCCTACTCACAATGAACATCAGAAAAATAAGCACAAATTTACCTTCAATAACAAGTTGAGAGTCACCCTTTTACTACATAAATTAAACATAGGTCTCCAAATTAAAATCCATTGTAAAAACTCTAGTCCACATGAGGTCTTAAATGGGTATTGGTTGCAGTTGCACTCTCTTATGTTTCTCAGCGACTTTTTTTAGACATGTTTTGCCACACTAAATACAACTATACTGCTGCTGTCAGTTACAAGCATTAAAACTAAAGACTGTAATGCTAACTAAGCTATTAAAAGATGCCAAAGTTGCCATGATGCAAACCAAGATCGTCTACACAAGAAACATAGAGTCAAGTAGCACTCTCACACTCCGACACTTGCTTTGAATTTTCGGCAATGGTAAGCCAATTCTGGTCCTCAGCATCCATCTCAAAATCAATGCCATCATTATCCAAGAATCTAGGGTTACTTCCAAGCTTTTCCTCACCATGACTTCCAAAAAATCCATGATAGAACATATTCGGGGAAATATCTTGACATTTGTTTTTCACTGCATATGGAGCCATTGACCTGATTGTGTTCAACACAGTCAAATTTCAAATAAGTGATTATTAACTCTCTCTCTCTCTCTCTCTCTCTCTCTCTCTCTCATTTCATTTCATTTCATCTGTTACCAGATTTTCTAACACATCTTTGTAACTTTTTGTCTCATAGACCTTTCTGGTCTATTGAAGACGTTTAACAGAACTCTCTCTCTCTCTCTCTCTCTCTCTCTCTCTCTCGTCACCAGGCCGCCGCCTCTGTGAACCTGCTTTTGCAAACGAAGAACCAGTTCGCAACCCCACCTCAAACAGAAAACACTAGCAGATTGACCAGGTCCAGTAAGTGCAATGGAAACTTTGGGAAATTGATGGATGCCATGAGTGGCCTGGACACCTACATCACCAATACAGAGAAACTAGGGGTGGTGATATTTATGCAGGATGCCATAGCAAGTATTAAAGATATCATCTCAATGCAAGAAGAGTACCATGACATACAAGTGGCTCTTGCACGCCTCACATGCAGAGATGGAAGCCATGAAAGCACAATATGACAAAAAGCTTGCAGACCAGACTATCACTATTCAGGAAATGAGGAGCTCCTCCAATTCTGAGGAAGAAGAATCCTGCAAAACAGCACTTGACGCCAAGTTAGAGCAGCTGAGAAGGCCAATGGCGCAGTACATGAAGCTCTCCAAGCAGCAAAATCAGAACTCACCCCGATACACTCAACCGAAGGGTTGAAGTAACCAGGTCGGGAATAAAAGAGGCAAACACTGGATTGAAGAGGGAGGTTAAAGCCACTTCCAAATTGATTGGAAGTGGCCAAGAAACAGCAACTAACTCCAACTAATGCAAACGACATTATGGTCACCATGCTTGATGAGAACGAGCGCAGGCAAGGTAGAACACTGAATGTGTGGATCGCAGGAATTCCAGTAGGTGGTTCCCCCAAAGCAGATGGTGAGCAACTATGCACACAGATGGGTGTGGAGGGCAACCCATTCATTCTTTCAGCAAAGGATTGAAGCAACCAAGTCCGAATAGAAGCGGAAACACTGGATTGAAGAGGGAGGCTGAAGCCACTTGCGAATGGGTTCGAGTGGCCAAGAAACAGAAACCCACTCCGACTAATGCAAACGACATCATGGTCATCACAATTGATGAGGGCAAGCACAGGCAAGGAGAGCACTGAATATGCGGGTCATAGGAGTTCCAACAGGTGCTTCCCGAAGAGCATATGGTGAGCAACTATGCACACAGATCGGTGTGGAGGGCAACCCATTCATTGATGTATGGCGTGTAGGAAAGACATGATGAGGGAGAGGCCCCTACTCCTCAAATTGAAGGATGCTCCCACCCATCAGGCCTTCATGGTGATACGGGCTGCCTTGAAAGGCACAAATATTTACATAGGACGACCTTACTCCTCTACAAGTGGAGCAAAGACGAGAGCCGTCGTTTGCATGATGCTGAGCTTCATATGGATATCTATGAGAAAGAGCTCTTGGCTGTAATTCATGCCTTAAAGATATGGAAACATTATCTTCTTGGGGCTGAATTTGTAGTCAAGACAGATCATCAAAGCTTGAGATACTTTCTATCTCAAACAAAGCTTTCGGAGAAGCAGATGAGAATGGCAAACTTTCTTTCCATGTTTCATTTTCAGATTGTGCATACTCCAGGAAAGAAAAATGTGGTGGCAGATGCATTATACAGGAGGCCTTATGTAGCTGCAGTCTCAGTGGCCTCTCATGGGAACTTATCTGCTATGCGAGATTTGTATCATTTGGATGTTGATTTTTGCCATATATGGACTGTTTTGATGGCTGGTCATTCACATGCCTGTTATGTTATCAATGAGGGTTATCTTATGAAGGATAATTGCCTATGTGTGGTGAAGAATTTCCGTCCAAAGGTTATGGAGGAATGTCATGCTCCACCTTATGCTGGTCATAGAGGTATCATGCCTACTACACGCATGATTGAGAGAGATTTCTTTTGGCCAAGCATACGTAAAGACATTGAGGCTTATGTACGTGCATGTATTACTTGCCAAAAGGTGAAATTTGACAGGCAAAAACCTCCAGGTTTGCTTCAACCATTGCCTATTCCCTCGCAACTTTGGGAAAGTATTACTATGGATTTTATTATGGACTTGCCTCGATCCCAGCATGGGAATGATGCTATTTGGACCATTGTGGACAGGTTTAGTAAGCAAGCTCATTTCTTGCCCGTCAAGAAAACCATTAAAGTTGATCATATGGTAAAGCTTTTTCTTGCTAATATTTTCAAGCATCATGGTATGCCTAAATCCATTGTTGGGGATAGAGATCCCAGGACTACGAGCCTCTTTTGGAGGGCTTTATTTGATAACATGGGTACTAAACTTGAGTTTTCATCAGCTTATCATTATCATCCCCAAACGGATGACCAAAGTGAAGCTGCAAATTCAGCCGTGTTGGATTTGTTGAAGTGTTATGTGGCAGATCAAAAGACTGCATGGGAGAAGTATCTTCCACTTGTTGAGTTTGCCTACAACAATACGATCCATGCCTCCACGGGAAAGGCCCCGTTTGAGATTATTTATGGCAGAGTGGTATTGCCACCCATCCTTCGTACAAAGGATGAGATTTTTGCAACTGATGAATATGTTCGTGACTTGGATGTAGCCTTTGCCCAGGTGCGGACAGCCATTGCAAGGTCACAAGATAAGCATAAAATGGCTTCTGACAAGCATAGAAGGGACATGCAAGTCAAAGAAGGTGATTGGGTTTTGCTGAAATTTGAGAAGGCCAGGACGAGAAGGATCATATCCTAAGCTTTCTCCTCGCTATTATGGACCCTTCAAGGTGATTCAAAAGATCAATGAAGTGTCATACAGGCTTGCTTTACCTAGTCATTGGAAGATTCACAATGCATTTCATGTGAGTCTTTTTCGGAAATATGTGGGGCCACATCTTGACGAGCCTGTCACAGAAGATCCGCCAGAGATTGATGAGCTTGAGGAGATCCTCCAGCCAGAACAGATTGTCTTTCACAAGGAGCGAAAGCTACCTGCAGGAAAGCTTTCCAAGAGATACCTTGTGAAGTTTAAAAATTATTTGCCTATTGATGCAAAGTGGGTAAATGAGGATTATTTTGTTGACTACCCACAGTTGTTGCAAGCATATCTTGAGGCTTTTCAGTTGAGGACAACTCTTTAGAAGCCCAGGGGGATGTCACCAATTGGCCGACCATTGGACGGGAGCCAGACTGGTGTCACCCGTGTATGACCTGGACTGTGTTTGTCAGAATATGCAGCAGAAATGACAACCAAACTTGGGTAGACAAGAGCAAGTAGACTGCAGAAAATAATCAGCACAAGAAACACAGAGAGAGAGGTGTGTAAACTCTTCTCTATACACAAGATCCCGAAAAACTGAATGAGAAAGTGGTGGGGGCTGAGGGGCAATATATACATCTCCATGTGAGCAGTCGGACAGCTCCAGAAGGTGCCCACGACTGTGAAAAATGCCCACGACTGCTGAAAATAGCAGTCGGCCAGCTACAGATGCCTACGTCTAGTCAGAACAGGTCGGCCAGCAGCCCAGATGCACACGACTGAGGAAAGTCCAGTCGGCCAGCATTGGGATGCTCCTGGCATCACCTGGCAGCCCTCCAGCCACTAGGAAAAAATGAAAAAAATAGGGAAAAAATACGGGGAGTGTGGAAAAATGATATACGGGCGGGCACACCCACAACAGAGGCCTTGGTGTATACAAATAGACAGGAGATGACTTCTAACACCCCCTCTCAGCTCCTGGCTGTGTAACCAACCCCAGGGAGCTGGAGTGCCGCCTGAGCGTAGCCTGAGGTAGAGACTTCGTGAAGTGGTCCGCCGCATTGTCCTCCGTCGAACAATAAAGTAGCAAGATGTCACCCGCCAAGATCTTCTCACGTACAAAGTGATACTGTATCTCTATATGCTTGGTCCGGGCATGGAAAACCGGGTTCCGAGCAATAGCTATACAACTCTGGTTATCACACTCGATGACTGTGGGCTCCCTCTGTGGAAACCCCATCTCGCCTAGCAGCCTCCGCAGCCAAACCACCTCACAAGCAGCACCACAAGCAGCCCGATACTCTGCCTCTGTCGAAGAAAGGACAATAGTTGGCTGCTTCTTGCTGCTCCAAGAAACTGCTCCTGAGCCGAGGGTAAAAGTGTATCCTGAAGTAGATCTCCTCGTGTCTGGATTTCCTCCCCAATCTGAGTCACTCCAACCTTGGAGCTTGACTCCATTCCCTCCTGTGTAAAAGAGTCCCAGATCCTTCGTACTCTGCAGATACCGCAAGATCCGCAATCCTGCGTCCCAATGAGTCTTCAATGGCGTCTGCATAAAAGAGCTCAACAGCCCCACGGAGAAGCTCAAGTCCAATCTGGTGTTCAGCAACCAGATCAATGAACCAACCAACTTCCGGTACTGCGAGGCATCAACTGGCTCACAAGGATCTGTAACGGTTAACTTTGTGTTCGGGTCCATCGGCGAAGTAATAGGCTTGCAGTTCTCCATCCCAAAGGCCTCAAGCAACTCATGAACATACCGCTGCTGAGAGACGAAAAACCCCCTCTGGGTCTGCCAGATCTCCAATCCCAAGAAGAAGTGGAGTAAGCCTAAGTCGGTCATCTCAAACTCCTTTGACAAGGCAGCCTTCGTCACTCCAATGTGCTCCACATGACCGCCGGTGAGAATGAGATCATCCACATAAAGGATGATGAGTGTGACCATGCCGCGTTCCCGAAAGAGATACAGGTTCGGATCTGCAACCGATCTCTGGAATCCAGTCCGAATAAAGAAGGAATCAATCTTCTGATTCCAAGCCCTGGGAGCCTGCTTAAGACCATACAAGGCCTTACGTAACCTGTAAACCATTCCTTCCGATCCTGGAACAATAAAGCCTGGAGGCTGCTCAACATACACCTCCTCCTGAAGGTCACCATTAAGGAACGCAGATTTTACATCCATCTGGTACACGGGCCACCTCTGAGAAGAAGCAAGGGCAAGAACGGTCCGAATCGTGGTCATCCGCGCTGTCGGTGCAAAGGTATCCTCGTAGTCGATGCCTGGCCGCTGAGCATAACCCTTAGCCATGAGCCTGGCTTTGTGTTTGTCCACCACCGGCATGGCTTCCCTCCAAGTATCTTGTGAAAGGGCTTCCTTTACGGAAGTGGGCTCTTTATCCCGCATGATACGAGACATCAGAGCATAGTTCACCTGAAGAAGCTCCGCCGTGTTGCTTTTATCTCGGACTCGATGTGATCTGCGAGGGCTGTCCTCTGTGGTCCACTCGGAGGGTAGCTCCGTGACACCTGACTCCCGAAGGGTGTCTAACAACCACCTAGGTACTCGAACAGATTGTGGAGCCTCCTGTGTTCGCGGGGGCTCAACTCCAGCTGCGGGCTCAACCTCCTGTGATGACTGAGGTGGATCAACTGGAGTAGTATACTGGGAATCATCATCGGACTCCTTTGGATCTCCAAGAGGTGGCGGTTCCTCGACAGTGCATGCTGGAACATGCTCGTCAAAGACCACATCCCGGCTGACAACAATCTCGTTCCTCTCTGGATCATACAACCTGTATCCCTTGGAAAGAGAGTTATACCCCACAAATACCAGCTTGCGGGACTTGGAGTCAAGCTTCCCCCTCTGCTTCTTCGGAATATGTACATACGCGTCACTCCCAAAGACACGTAAGTGCGAGACATCGGGTTTCCTGCCAAAATATGCCTCAAACGGAGTCATATGGGATACAGAAGTCGTCGGAGAGCGGTTAATGGTATGGACAGCTGTTGCCACAGCCTCACCCCAAAGTGGACGAGGAAGATCACGATGCTCTTGCATGGTCCTCGCCATCTCCACCACAATCCTGATCTTACGTTCAACAACTCCATTCTCCGAAGGTGATCCGGTATTGGCCAATTCCCTCTTGATGCCATGATCTGCACAAAACCGGAAAAATACAGTCGAGGAGAATTCACCTCCTTTGTCAGCCCTGAGAGTCTTGACCTGAAATCCAGACTCTTTCTCCACCATCACGTGCCAATCCTTGAACCGAGCAAAAGCCTGGTTCTTCTGGGAAAGAAAGTAGACCCACGTGAATGTGGTACAATCATCAACAAGCAGCATGAAGTAGAGAGATCCTCCCAAGGATGGTATCTGCTGTGGTCCACACAAGTCAGTGTGAATCAACTCCAAAGGTTTCGAAGCCCGCTTGGAAGCCTGCTTCGGAAAGGATTCCCTGTGCTGCTTACCACGTATGCAAGAACTGCAGCGTCCTTGCCTATTTCCAACATCTGGCAAGCCAACCACCATCTGGTCCCGGAAGGCGCACCGCAAAGCATCCACATTTAAGTGGCCAAAACGAAAGTGCCACAAATCTCCGACCTGAGAGCCTGTCAATGAGGAGAGTGCAGAGAGCTTGTAGATGCCATTCTCCACACCGCCTTCCCAAACAACTTTGCCTGTCTCACGGTCCCTTAGAGCAACTGAATGCTCCTCAAATTCCACCCGAAAGCCAGTCTTGCATACCTCATGCACTGACAAAAGATGAAAGCCCAGAGCAGGGACATAAAGAACATGGGAAGCATGCTTGCCCCCCTTGCCGTCGGGAATAATCTCCATCCGGCCCTCACTATGTATCGGAATAGTGGAGTTATCGCCAATAAAAATACGACTTGACTGCCGTTTCAGATCCAGAAAGAAGTCACGGGATGGAGTCATGTGCCTGGAAGCACCACTGTCGAGAATCCATTCCCGAGTATCCTTCGCGGTGAAGCCAACTGCCTCCTCGCTCGAGGATGATGAATCATCGGAGTCCACCATCTCCAAGTGCACAAATGCCGGAGTCTTCGCAGCCGAGGCTGAGGAATCAGCACTCTTCCCTGTCCGCTTAGGGCACTTCCTCCAGTAGTGGCCTTTCTCGCCACAATCGTTACACCATCTTTCGGCCTTCAGCTTCTCTCGTTCTGGATCAGGCTTCTTCTCGGAAGACTTCTCTGGTGAAGCCTTCCCTTTGCCCTTGTTGGTATTACGGCCTTTCGATCGTTGGCCAGTTAAGGCCTCCGAACCTCCACCGTGAGGAGGGTTCGTGAAACATTCCTCTTGGTCCAAGACCATTGGCACAAGCTCCTCCCAAGTAATGGTGCTGAGCCTGCCACTCGTGATCAACGAGGAATAGAAAGCGGAATACTGACCAGGCAAGTGGGAAAGTAACGTGATGGCCATATCTTCGGATGATATCTCTTTCCCCGCTTGAAGGACTTCCTGCTGAAGGGCCTGCAGCTTGTTAATGTGTTCCCGCATCGTCGAAGACTTTGCAGGGTTCATAACCCGCATCTGCACTTCCAAGGATATCCGCTTCATGGGTGACACCCTGTTGTACAAAGAAGCCAAGTGCTCCCATATGCCTCTCGCCAGCGTCATGTGCTTCACATGGTTGATCACCTGTGGTGTGCAATTGAGGAATATAAATGACCGGACCCTGGCGTTGACACGGTCCCACATGTGTGCCTGTACCTCCTGCACCTTATTGTACCTTCTGCCTGACTGTACCTCCCACAGACAAAATGTATCTACCCTTGCAAAGAGAGCAAGAGAGAGGGGTAACCAGCACAATCTATCAAAGAACCTGTCCAGTGGGTCGAGGACGGACGTTGGTTGCACAGACGAGAGCACGGCGGCTACCTCCAACTCGACCGCCACTGGTTGCGCCTTCAAATGGAGAGAGAGAGAGAGAGAGAAAGAGAGAGAGAGAGATTGCACACTCAACACTCAATTCTATTGCATATCACAAATGAACCATACAATGATATAGGCTTTCTAGCCTTATCCCACTTTACACATTATCATCCATGTGGCAACTCCTTTTTTCACTTCTTTGGTCAACACTCACACACAATTCAATATTACATGTGGCATTCTTATCTTGCCACAATATTTTGCACCTCTAGGGTGCTTTCCCACATACACACAACACCGCGATTACATCTCTCAACACCCCCTCTTAATCGAGGTGTTCCACAACTCACCCATCACCCATCAATGTAGCATTGCATAACCGCAATCGCTACCTCTCAACACTCCCCCTCAATGATACGTTGAAGTGTTCATCAACCAAACATGTGTACTCATGTCTACCATCTTAGACACCAAGTCCTTTTTGAGCTGACTCGCTCACAGCGGAACCACTGAGTCCAATTTGAACATATAAATTCCAGTGGGAACCAACGCATGCATATGCATCTCACACGTGCATCGCTCATGCATACATCACGACAACCATTTTGAGCTTCTCGGTGAGCTCGGGCAGGGCAACCCTCAAACCAATGGGTGAATACAAAAAAATCTCGAGCACGCAGGCTCGGGTACAGTTACCCGTAAGTACATGGGTGAATATCAAATTACAATTTTTATCTCCATTTTGGTCGCAACCGGGTAGGGGACCCGCATATAGAAGTTATCCACAGCTTCACATTGGTAGACCAATATTTTGCCCAATTATTTAGGACACTTACAACCTTGTGTGTGTGAAAATCTCTTTGATAATGATTTTTTTTTCAAGCATGGGAACAAACCCAAGGTTTAATGACGGTCAAGTAATTTTTTTATTTTTTAAACGTGCAACGTGCAATGCAATACACGCCACACGGGCCCCTCTTCTTCAAGAGTGCAACGCAGCTATGCAGAGATGCCAGCCACACTCCATTAATGCTCTCGTCTATCAGACCTGGCCTCTGCTAGCTTCTCTTTTCGCAGATACGGACCCCACTTGGGTCTTCGCCTTCGTGAGCTCCCTGCAGTGCCGACCTTCCATGGCGACCTTCTACCAGCACTGCTTCTGCCTTGCTGAGCTTCAAGCCCTTCATCTCATGCTGCTTGTGGCTCTGTGCATCGCCATATCCAGAGCTTTGCTCTACTGATGCAAGCTTCTCTATGCTATCACCTATGTGCTCCAGAGGTCGTCGCCTTCCTTTACTACTCTGCTAAGCGATGGTGGCCTGCTGCCTCTGCTACTGTTGCTTTTTTTTTTTTTGTTATTGACTGCTTGCTGCAGTGGAGGTTTGCTGCTAGTGCTTTCTCTCTAACTGCTAGCTTCCATTATGACCTTTCTCTGCTGCTTTGTTTCATAGCGCTTGCGCTATATCATATTCTGCACTGTCTTCTTTAGGTGGTCCTGCCCCACAATTAGTGTAGTTTTCTAAGCTTCTGCAAGCCTTCCTTGTTGCTTGATCTCTCTTGACCTTTGTCATAGTATCTTGACGCTTTGAATGAGTACTTTGCTTCTTCTTTTTTTGTCCCTTAGCATGGGTTGCTGCTCTTGATGTGCTGAATTAGCACAGCTTCATTGTGCTCACTGTCATTTTTGAACTTGGCAGCACTTGCTCTTTGCTTCGTCTTCTTTTTTGTCCCTTAGCATGGGTTGCTGCTCTTGATGCGCTGAATTAGCACAGCTTCATTGTGCTCATTGTCATTTTTGAGCTTGGCCGCACTTGCTCTTTGTATTCTCTGCCCAAGTCCATCTTCATTGCATGTCCTTTGTGTATGCAGCTCCTCTTAGCTGCATCTCTCTTCACCTCTTCCTATACTGTGCTTTTAAGGTTCCAATAGCCATCATTATGGCTACAATGAGTGTTGGGGTAAAGGCGTTATGCCCACCCTTATAGTGTGTACAAGCCCATAAGTTATAGTACATAGTACACTTAGTACTTTTAATGTACTAAGTGCACTATGTGTACTAGTGCAATATACATGTGTGATAGGGGAGTCACACACTCATGCCTCATGAGTTGACTTATCCCCACAACTCTCTCTCTCTCTCTCTCTCTCTCTCCCTTGTTTCTCTGTGTATGTCTCCCACACATGAATACTCTAACCTAACCCTAATAATTCCATCTCTCCTACACAACTAGTATCAGAGCCGGTGCCCTTCGAATCTCTGACGCAGGCAGGCAGCAGCTCGACTCTCCCATTAGCCTGTGTGTGAAAAGCCAGAAGCGACCAAAAAGGCCCTTCAGCGTGAGCAGCCTGCATCAGGGTCACAACAGCCAGGCAGATAAGGAGTCAGGCGCAGCTAACCAAGTGAAGAAGCAAGTGGGTACACCGTGCAATCATTAGCAGGCGAAGCTGGAGGCGAGCTCGTAAGCGGGATAGTGGTCCACGTAAAAGCAGTCGAAGCGTGGAGTTCTAGCGCTGCTGGCGGAGACGGCGAAGTGAGTGTTGGCGAACAAACGCTACACGGCGAAGGCTGGTGCTAGGCAAACGAAGTCGTCAGGCGAACGTGAGCAGCTCGCAGCAGCGACTAGATACACGCAGGCGAAGTCGGTGGCGGGCGTCCATCGAATACTAGGCAGCTGAGCGTGGAGTGAAGAGGCGTTGGCGAACAGCGTGGAGCGAAGAGGCGTTAGACAAGTAAGCGAAGGCTGCGAAGTGCAGGCGAAGGCGACGCCGGTGACGAGTTGGGTTTTCTGCCCGGCTGTAGCCCGCGTGAGTTCCACGCTCACCCATAACATGTAAAAGTAGCGCCATTCAACTGTCAGCGCTGAGCAGCGGACGCCCCTTCACGTCACCTTCTCCTCTACGTCAAACATCATCAGCAGCAGCAGCATCATCTATACAGCAGCACCAAATTTATCACCCCCCAACAGAAAATCAGAAATCAAGGTATTTGCCTCAATTTTTTTTTGGGGATTTGCAATTGAGCAGGTGCAATCATTAATTGAGCAGATACAGGCGTCGAATTGCTCAATTTTTGAGCAAAATTGGCAAAATTGGGTGACATTGGTCACAATCAGGATCAATTTGCAGGAAATTGGTCACAATCAGGATCAATTTGCAGAAAATTGGATGTCGAAATTTGGGGCTTTTGATGTAATTGTGCAATTAAGCACTCATACATGCTGTATGATGTGAAAAATCGCACATTTGGGCAAAATTGCAGCAAATTTGCAGCAAATTGCAGTGCAAATCAAGGGGCTTTTGTGCCGATTTGGTTGATTTGCATGCAGGCAATCGCATTTGATGCTGTGGATAATGTGTTGATGCCTTACAAGCACTCAATGTGCCTGTAAATCAAGGGGCTTTCATTATTTGGATGTATATGTGGCCAAGGGGAAGCATCGTGAACACTCTAGATGCCTTCATGTGCGTCAATGTACCATGTATGATCAAAAATTGATCTTAAATCAAGGGGCTTTTCAAGTTCGTATGCTTGTTGAGCTTGGCAAAGCAGCAGGCAAGACATTTATGCCTTGAATCCTCAGAAATCAGCTTGCAGTCAAGGGGCTTTTGCCCAATTTCTGTTCGGGACTGTTGTATGCAGTGTACAAGACTGTAAAAGTCTGATTTTCACTCATTTGGACAGCCAGGAGAGCATTTATTGCTATTGTACCTGCTGGTACAGATTTGGCACAGCTTTGTGCAAGTTTTGGCATGGCTGTACACTGTTTTGAGTGACCAAAAGGTTCAATTTCAGCTGCTGTACTTGCCGGTACAGGTTTGGTACATCATTTGTAAGCACTTGGTACTTCATCACAAAAAGTGGGAAAAAAGTTGCATTTGTGCTTCCGCAGTGGGAGATAAAGCTTGGGAGAAAAACTGTGAGCACTTTGTGTGCTTTTGGTGCAGTGTTTGCGCATTTTGCAGGGAGTCAGGCATTGACAGGTTGCATTTTGCTATGGCAACCACAGGTGAGAGCTCTTCATTGCTTCACATCAAGAAGCTTGAAGGCTCGCATAATTATGATATTTGGCAAACCCAGTGCTACAATGTGTTGCTCCAGAAAAAGCAGCACAAGCCTATCAAAGAAAGGGGTGTGATGCCCGCTTCTCTTACTGTTGAAGAGTGGGAAGATATGGATGAGCTGGCAAGATCTACTATCATGTTGTCTGTGTCAGACTCATTACTTTTCAGCATTCGTGAAGAGAAGACAGCTTGGGGAATGTGGCAGAGATTGCAGGACTTGTATGCCCAACAAAGTGCCTCAAGCAAAGTGTATTGGTTGAAGAAACTCATAGGTCTTCAGATGAAGGAAGGGGCATCTATGACAGCCCATCTAAATGAGTTTAATGGTATTGTCAGCCAGGTCATTAATCAAAAGTTGGCAATGGACGATGAGTTCAAAGCCACTTTTCTGTTATGCACTTTGCCAGAGAGTTGGGACACATTCCGGACAGCCACTAGCAATTCGCATGCTATGCTGTCATATGCAGATGTTGAGGGTGCTCTTCTTCAAGAAGAGATGAACAGGAAAAACAACTCTGTTGGAAAGTCCAATGCAATGAATGCACGTGGGAGATCCCAGCAAAGGGGGAAAAGCCAAGAAAGGGGAAGGAGCAAGTCTCGCTCCAAAAAGGATTTGGAATGCCATTATTGTGGCAAGAAGGGACACATTAAAAAGCAATGCTACAAATGGAAAAATGATCAAAAAGAAAAGGGAAAAGGCAAAGACAAAGAGAAAGATGAAGCCAAAGATGTAAAGCCAAAGGGCAAAAGTGGAGTCAAGATTGAAGAAATCAATGTGTCACATGCAGGTGGCAGTGAGGATGAGGTCCTATTTACTTCTTCACTTGATGCCCATTCACTTCTTACAGGTGGTCATGGTATGCACTCATGGATCATTGATTCAGGCGCCTCCTTTCATGTCACAGGTTGCAGAGACTTGTTTGTCAGGTATACTGCTGGCAATGAAGGAGTGGTTTATTTGGGTGATAACCATGCATGCAAGATTCTTGGCAGAGGTGATGTGAGGCTCGTGTTTTCAGATGGCTCACAGCTTATGCTCCATGATGTCAGGCATGTGCCTGAGATCAAGAAGAATCTGCTTTCTACTGGACAGCTTGATGATGCTGATTATGTTACCACATTTGGTCGTGGAAAGTGGAAAATTAGTAAGGGCTCACTGGTTGTTGCCAGAGGCTCTAAGGTGGACACTCTTTACTTCATGCGTGCAGGTGTTTGTCACCATGCTAATGTAAATGCAACCGAGCTGCCGGAAATTTCTATGTGGCATAGCCGGTTGGGACACATGAGTGTCAAGGGAATGGAGCAATTGTCTCGTTTGGGTTACTTGCCTTCTCTAAAGTTTTCAAGTTTTCAATTTTGTGAGCATTGTATATATGGTAGGCAACTACAGTGCCCCCACAAGAAAGCTCTTGGACAGAAAGATGCTCAGTTAGAGCTTGTGCATACAGATGTATATGTGAGATGCCTCAGCTTTCTTTGGGAGGGGCAAAATACTTTGTGTCTTTTATTGATGATGCCACACGTAAGGTGTGGGTTTATCCTCTTCGTTTGAAGAGTGATACATTCTCAGTGTTTCAGAAGTTTGTTGCTCTTGTTGAGAATCAAACTAGCAAAACACTGAAGGCTTTGCGTTCCGACAATGGTGGAGAGTACATGTCTGTCACGTGCACACCAGTCAGGTGTACAGTGACATGGCTTCATCCTAGCATCATTAGCATCATCAGATATCATCAGGTATTTTACCAGCATTTTACAGGCATTTTTTAGGCATTTTATGAGGCAGCCGACTGGTTATATTGATATTTTATGGAGACATAAACTGGCCGACTGCAGCCATCTGGCCGACCAGCAGTCCCCCACCCATATAAATACAGGCGCCTCTCCATTCAGTAGATCATCAGCCATTCAGTCATCAGGGGCTCATCAGTGAAGCGCATCCTCCTCAGGATCATCTGGCGTTTCAGCATATCAGCATCAGCCCTCATCATCAGCATCAGATAAGTTAACGCATCTCCATCAGCTTAGTCAGTTAACGCATCATCATCCTCAGCATCATCCTCAGCATCAGCAAAACGCAGCCAGTTCAGCCCTACAGGTCTGCGTTTTCATCATTCATCAGCATTCAGCTTCTGTTCCAAAGCCTCCCTTCAGTGTTTCCTTCCCAGGAGACAAGGGAAAGAGTGGACAGCAGTTCAGCCCGCATTTACAGCATATAGGCAGCATATTCAGCAGTACAGATCCATTTGGATCTCATTGTAACCGCATTCATTCATTTAATATAGCTGCACTGCATTGACACAAACTTGTCTATCTCTTTGTGTATCTGTTTGTCTCTTAAACATCATTAAGTGCAGTTTAGTCAGACTAAGGTTGTGATTACTACGGTCTCCATCCCTCTCATGTCACATTGGTATCAGAGCGTTACAGGGTAACCAGCCTTAGAGCATGTTCATTCCATCAGTCATTCAGTCAATCATCATTTTTATCGCTTCCGCACAGTTAAACCCAGTTCTGAAAATTTTGCAAGCCACCCTTAGGGATTTTCCCTTAGGTCTGCATTAGTAACCCATCCATCTGCATTCTTGCACGGCATATAGGGTTGCACATGGTTTGCATAGCAGTCATCCTAGCAGTCATCTTAGTAGTCAGTCCTGCATACATGTTACCCATGAACTCTCAGGGAAGAATGACATCCATCATCAAAGGAGCACATAAGTTTTGGCTTCAACTGGCAGCAGGGAGTTTCTCTTCCACAGAAGACGGAAGTTTGCTCCAACATTCGCCTCAGGAGGTTCAGAGCTTCAGGTACGACGGAGATGGTAGGTGAAAGGTTTCCAGGAACAGGTTAGGGGTGACTCAGGTATTTGCCATTCAGTTCCCGCAGTACATAGAGTCTTGGCTCAAGGATTTCACTCCTGCAGACGGACTCAGTCCCAGCAGAAGACAGAAGGGGGCAGTGGTTCGGAGGAGAAGGATCGCAGACGAGTCGAAGGTTGCCAGGTATCCACCCAGCAACAGTTTAGCAGCGGGGAATGTCACGTGCACACCAGTCAGGTGTACAGTGACATGGCTTCATCCTAGCATCATTAGCATCATCAGATATCATCAGGTATTTTACCAGCATTTTACAGGCATTTTTTAGGCATTTTATGAGGCAGCCGACTGGTTATATTGATATTTTATGGAGACATAAACTGGCCGACTGCAGCCATCTGGCCGACCAGCAGTCCCCCACCCATATAAATACAGGCGCCTCTCCATTCAGTAGATCATCAGCCATTCAGTCATCAGGGGCTCATCAGTGAAGCGCATCCTCCTCAGGATCATCTGGCGTTTCAGCATATCAGCATCAGCCCTCATCATCAGCATCAGATAAGTTAACGCATCTCCATCAGCTTAGTCAGTTAACGCATCATCATCCTCAGCATCAGCAAAACGCAGCCAGTTCAGCCCTACAGGTCTGCGTTTTCATCATTCATCAGCATTCAGCTTCTGTTCCAAAGCCTCCCTTCAGTGTTTCCTTCCCAGGAGACAAGGGAAAGAGTGGACAGCAGTTCAGCCCGCATTTACAGCATATAGGCAGCATATTCAGCAGTACAGATCCATTTGGATCTCATTGTAACCGCATTCATTTAATATAGCTGCACTGCATTGACACAAACTTGTCTATCTCTTTGTGTATCTGTTTGTCTCTTAAACATCATTTAATATAGCTGCACTGCATTGACACAAACTTGTCTATCTCTTTGTGTATCTGTTTGTCTCTTAAACATCATTAAGTGCAGTTTAGTCAGACTAAGGTTGTGATTACTACGGTCTCCATCCCTCTCATGTCACAATGTCCAAACAGTTTCAGGACTTTTGTGATGCTAAAGGCATCAAGAGGGAGCTCTCTACTCCTTATGATCCTCCACAAAATGGGACAGCAAAGAGGATGAACAGGACCATTCAGGAGAAGGTCCGTTCTATGTTGTCACATGCTGCATTACCTCATGGTTTTTGGGCTGAAGCTGTTATGACAGCCGTTCACCTTATAAACAGGTCACCTAACACGAGGCTTGGTGGGAAAGTGCCAGAGGAAGTATGGACAGGGAAGCCTCCGTCATACAAGCACTTGAGAGTGTTTGGTTACGTTGCGTACGTGCACATACGCAGGGAAATACGCACCAAACTTGATCCTAAGTCTCACAAATGCATATTCCTAGGATATGGTGACAGAGGTGAAATGGGGTATAGACTTTGGGATCCCATGAATAGAAAGATCATACGCAGCAATGATGTCATTTTTGATGAAACATGCATGTATAAGGAGCCTGCAAGGCAACAGGAGCCTGGCAGAGTCATCTTTGATGATGATGGACATCATGGACAACAACAAAGGGCTGTAAATCAGCCATTACAGCAGGAAAACCAGCCCTTAAATGGTACTGAAAATGGTCCAAATGGACAGCCAGAGATGGCAGAAGATACCCCTATGGATATACCACAGTTAGAGGAGATACCGGGCATGATTTTTCAGCCTTATGGCATGGAACAGGAGCCACCAATGGGTGATATGCAGGCTGGACAGCAACCTGCAAATGATGGTCATTGGGTACGGAGGTCCACAAGACCCTCCAGAGCCCCTGACAGGTTTGTTCCGGGGGTTGACTACTTGATGCTCACTGACTGTGGGGAGCCCTCATGTTATAAGGAGGCTTTACAGAGGGCAGACAAAGCTCTATGGGAGCGTGCCATGAAGTCAGAGATGGATTCTCTGCACAAAAATGGAACTTGGAAGTTGGTGCATTTGCCTGCAGGCAAGAAGGTTTTGCCATGCAAGTGGGTTTACAGGCTCAAAGTTGCACCAGATGCAAAGCCAAGTTTCAAGGCCAGGTTAGTGGCTAAGGGCTTCAAGCAGGAATATGGTGTGGACTTTGATGAGATCTTCTCTCCAGTGGTCAAAATGACCACACTTAGAGCTGTGTTGGCTTTGGTTGCGCATGATGATCTGGACTTGATTCAGATAGATGTGAAGACTGCTTTTCTTCACGGTGATCTCCATGAGGAGATATATATGCAGCAGCCAGAGGGTTCTGCAGTGAGTGGAAAGGAGAAGCTTGTATGCAAGCTGAAAAAGAGTCTTTATGGGCTCAAACAAGCACCAAGGGAATGGTATCATAAATTTGATACATTCATGAAATCTCAGAAATTCAGGAGAAGTGACATAGATCACTGCTTGTACACCAAGAAAGCTTTGGATGGCAGTCTATTGATCCTCATCTTGTATGTTGATGATATGTTGATTGCCGGGAAATCTTGTAAGGAGATGGATACCTTGAAGCAGAGGCTGCATCAAACCTTTGATATGAAGGATTTGGGTGATGCAAATCACATCTTGGGTATGCGGATACTTCGGGACAGAAATCAGCATGTGTTGTATTTGTCTCAGAAGGAATACATTGGCAAAGTCTTGTAGAGGTTCAATATGGACGGGGAGAAGAAGACTAGTACTCCTTTGCCTCCATATGTGAAACTCAGTGCTATGGACAGCCCACAGTCAGATAGAGACAGGGCTGATATGGCCAAGATTCCGTATGCTTCAGCTTGTGGCAGTCTCATGTATGCCATGGTTGCTACTAGGCCGGACATTGCATTTGCAGTGGGAGTGGTTTCTAGATACAAAGCCAACCCTGGCAAGAAGCATTGGGAAGCAGTGAAAGGTGTCATGAGATACCTGAAGGGCACACAGGATATGTGCATTTGCTTTGGCAAACAGGATGCATTAGTGCATGGTTACACGGATTCGGATTATGCCGGTCATCCAGATAACCGAAAGTCTACTACCGGTTATGTGTTTACATTCACAGGAGGTGCTGTGTCATGGATATCCAGGATGCAGAAGTGCACAGCCTTATGTACTACAGAGGCCGAGTATATTGCAGCCACAGAGGCTTGCAAGGAGGCATTATGGCTATCTCGGTTAGTGGTTGATTTGGGTTATACAGGGGATATTCCATTGTTGCATTGTGACAGTCAGAGTGCCATCCAATTGGCAAAGAATCCTGTCTTTCATGCAAAGACGAAGCATGTGGATGTGAAGTATCACTTCATCAGAGAGGTGATAGAGAACAAGCAAATTCAGCTTATTAAGATTCATACGGATGACAACCCGGCTGATCTGTTGACAAAGAGTTTGCCTCCGGAGCGGTTTGCTCATTGCAGACACTTGATGGGCATTGGATGAGGCCAGTTTCAGCCTTGATATGGCCTTGTATATTATCATGTACATGCTGATTTTTCTTTTCCTTTACTTAAGGGCACTTTGCCTTTAAGTGGGAGGTTGTTGGGGTAAAGGCGTTATGCACACCCTTATAGTGTGTACAAGCCCATAAGTTATAGTACATAGTACACTTAGTACTTTTAATGTACTAAGTGCACTATGTGTACTAGTGCAATATACATGTGTGATAGGGGAGTCACACACTCATGCCTCATGAGTTGACTTATCCCCACAACTCTCTCTCTCTCTCTCTCTCCCTTGTTTCTCCGTGTATGTCTCCCACACATGAATACTCTAACCTAACCCTAATAATTCCATCTCTCCTACACAATGAGCTCCTTGATGAGTTCCAAAACTTACATGCTCTCCTGTTTGCATGCCAAATCTTGAAGGGTGCTTTCTCTTCATTGGTTTCCTTAGAGAAACCATAGGTGCACAATCTCTTGAAAGCCTTCAATGGCTTCCACACAATTTTGCTCACCTTTCATGAGCAAACTTAACCATGCTCCACCCCTTTCGGTGAGCTCAATGCACTTGCAAGCTGCAATTTCAGTCCATCATAACCTCTTGCTCCTTCCTCGGACAAGCTTGCACCTCTTACACTCTTTGCCCAAATGCAAAGAACTAGAGATCCACTTATCCCATCAACTAGCAACCTTTCTTCAAATTCAACATTCTCCAATGCTCACCAATACTTTAACGAGGCAAAATCCATAAAACCAATCTTCTTGAGACACATTTGTCTCCTTGGCAGCTTCCTTGTTGACACCGAAGACTCCATAGTCTTCTTACTCGCTGAAATCTCCATTTTCAGCTTCCGTGATGATAAGCAGGCTCTCTATGTTGCAAAACTCCCATTTGCAACTCTCTTGGGTGGCTTCTATGCAACCTCCTTGTTGCAAATCTCCTCTCAAACTTGAGAATGGCAATTCTAAATCTCTCTCAAATCCTCACAAATGCAAATCCAAATGATAATATGAGTATGCTTCATTTTTTCCATAATAAACTGAAAATAATGCTTAATCAAAGAACTCATAACCAAAAAAAAAACTATACATAAATATTCACCATGACCAAGAGCCCACCCAAGCTCTGATACCATGTTAAACAATCCTAAAATGGGATTGATCATGGTGATAGATATAGATTAAGCAACATAATTAAGGTGGAATAAACCACACTAAGAACTCCATAACAAGAGAGAGAGAGAGAGATTGCACACTCAACACTCAATTCTATTGCATATCACAAATGAACCATACAATGATATAGGCATTCTCGCCTTATCCGAGTTTACACATCATCATCCATGGGAAACTCCTTTTTTCACTTCTTTGGTTAACACTCACGCACCATTTAATATTACATGTGAAATTCTTATCTTGCCACAATATCTTGCACCTCTAGGGTGCTTTCCCCACATACACACAACACCGCGATTACATGTCTCAACAGCATTTTCACTCCTGGTCAGCAGTTGGTGGTCTTCTTCGAGTGTGGAGCGCCCCCAACTAGTGGCATCTTCAGCCTGCCTCTTCTTCGATGGATCTACCTACTTCGTGGGTGCTTTCCGGAAAGAATTGTGGGCTTGTTTGCTGCAGTCGACTCCCACTCTACCTCAATTCCCAGAGGGGGCTAATTTGTCCTTTCCTTCCATGGCGTTGTTTGGCACTTCCTACTCTTCTAGAAAGTAGGTTCATTTCACTAAGGATTGCAAGACAAAAGCTACAGCCCAGGCCAGGACCAAGTTTTCAAAGATGGGCAATGATCATATACAAGATGATGACCCTGATACTGCTAGTGTCCCCTAAGGCTACAAAAGCTAGGGAAGACCTGGTTGGTCAACTTCTATAGTTATACACATAGTTCTTTCCCATGTGCTTCCAGCCAGAGAAGGCTTGTGGACGAGAGAGGGGACTGGTAGCAGCTCCATTTTTTGGTGCATTGGATCCGTGAGTCTAAGTTCCAAGCATTAAACATATCAAACAAGTTCATTTTGGAGCTATGGACTAGATGTGTTCCATGTCTATTGCTTGGTGAAGAAGAGATTATGGACTGGGTGCGTTCTAAGTTCATTGTTCGAGGTTTTTTGGGACATAATGTGTTCACAATCCATTGTTGGGGATTATGGGCGTGGTCCAGCAACTCATCATTTTATTCTTGGAGTTCACTGCACACTTGTGGGAATTCGGAGCCAAGCAAAGTTCCTTGTTGTTCGTGGTGGCATTTTGTTTCGAGGAAATAGGTTGGCGGGTGCTCTTTCTGGGGTGTATCCGGTACTGCGCAATACTGGAGTGTCTTTGGTTGCATCTTCATCAGCTTATCTTCTTAAAACTCTTGCACACTATGAGCTGCAGAGGGGGTGTTAGAAATTGTGCATCTCAATGTATTTGGGATATTGCCTATTTATGAGGTTTTATCCATTTATCTCTTCTTTAGTTGGTCGTGGGTAGTCAACCAACTCCTAAAGGCAGTCAGCTAGTTCCCTTGCATCAGTATAAAAGGGACCCTCCCATATTCACTTTGTTATATCATCTAACCTATTCACATGTACATGTTCTACACCATTTGTTGGTTGATATTGCCATTGTAAAAGCCTCTTGCTACATAACATGATGTTTATTGTCTGATGTCTCTCTCTCTCTCCTTTGTTTTGCTTCTGCATTGTGCAACTTTATTAGACCCTTCAACATGAGGTAGTTGTCCACACCCGGTGATTGGTGGAATGAGTGCCTGATCCCATGGAATGATTGGCATGGGCATTATGCCTAGATGGGACTTTGCTTGATGAATACGCCAGCCAGGGCGAGCTACTGTTGGTGTGGAGTTGGAGCCGAAGCAGAGGTCATATACATTGGAGCGCTTTGGAGGTACCTACAAGATCGAGGGTTCTCCAAGCGATCGGTCGTACCGTGGGCTGGGCTTGTGCCCGCCATGGTCTCCCCTACAGGATGGTGCTTGGCTAGGTGCCTTGTGGGCGTGCCAACGATGTGGTTGGGATGCCAGTTGCGTGACTTGAAGTGTCGGTGGTTGTTGGAGAAGCTGTGAGTGGCTTGGTGTGGCCGGTTGTGCAGTTGGAAGGCCGGTTGTTAGGTGTGAAGTGATGGGTTCGTGGTGTTGAAGCGGTGTGGTGATGATTATGGAGAGACCAAGGGTCATGTTGGTGAAGAGGCTAGAACCTTGCTCTCAAGAGATGGGCTTTGAGAGCTATCTCCCTTGCCGATGATGAATGGTCTCTTCACTCTCTCTCGGCGTTGAGAAACAATCTCTCTAGCTCTCAAGCTTGCTCTCCTCTATAGCTCACTCATACCCCCTAATCAATCATTGTCTCAATTGTTGCAAAGACACTCCATCTAAAAAGTTTATACCCAAGGTCAACTTGTTGAGCCACCATACCACCATTGACCTGTACCTCCATGAGATGGGCTTTCCTTTGCTTAATTATTCATCTTTCTGATATGAGTGGGGTTGAGCACATGAATGACACATGCATACTTCAACAGCTCTCTGTCTTTCCTCCCTTGAACCCGGACGTCAAGGAATGCTTTGTGAAAGCCGTCTATTTAGACACCTACCAATGCTTGTAGAAGTGCCTTATAAGTTCATCACGTAACTGCTGAAGCAAAGAGGATGGACAAGGTTCGTAGACCACGGGGAGTCTTGACATAAGCAACAAGCCCAACAACTAGGTCTCAAGGACTGTCCACAGCCTCCAAAGGCTCCTGCTTGTAAAGCTTCAATCCCGGGTTCTCCACCTTCCTCACCAATCAAAATTCAAATTCTAAGACATCCTTTGAGCCACCTCCTTCGCAAGGACTCTCTCTTTAGCCTTGGTCTTTGCCTGTGACTTTACTCCCATAATGCCTCCACCCCACTGTCTCCAGAGATCATCAAACTGGTCATTAAACTCTTAACTTGTCCTCATTTTTTACTAACGTTAGGCACAAGGCAGTGGCTGTTTTAGAGTCTACAATCTGACCAAGACGTACTTTCCCTTTCACAATAGCATATGGGATGCCCATTTTCCTGCATAAAGCTAGAAGCCAACGGACCAATTCAATCTGATCAACATCATGGGCTATGACAACCAACTGAGCTTTTCCCTGTTCAATAAGGTAGGTCACATGGTTAATTCCATATTTCACAACAATAGGCTTCTTGCTTTCCTTCAGCGTCTGCCTCGGGCTTCTTCAAGAGCCTCTCCGTCTGTGACTCTTTGTCTACCAGTCTATATTTAAGAAGCATCTTGAACAAGCTGGAAGCCAAATTCTTGTCTAGGGTTTTGGTGAGCTGATTTAATGTAGGGTGTACTTTCAGTTGCTGATGCAAAACCCTCCTCCCTCTGCACCTGGTAGCAGACCGCATGATGGCCGTTCTCTCCTCTCTTTGCACTAGGCAGCCAGAAGACGACGACATTCTCTCTCTCCACTCTCTGCTCTGGGCAGCCAGAACGGCGACCAACGCCTTGCTAGCAGACCTGGGACGTTCTCTCTCTCCACTGGCAGCAGCACGGCGAGGTGGCTTCTCTCCTTTACTGTGGATGTCCACTACAGGAGCCTCGCCAACCTTCATCCCGAGTATCCAGGATTTTGCGATTGGCCCCAGGCCCATGGCCCCAGGCCCATCGGAGTTACGGTGGATCATACACTTCTCTCCTTTACGGTGGATGTCCACTACAGTACCCGCCAGGTTGGGCAGTCCTCCTATCACCCGAGATATACCTTCTGTAGAGAGACTGATGGAGTATACACCGCAGAGATCTACAGCTTGTTGAGTGCAGAGGATCCACAGAGGCCATTAGCAGAGCTCACACAGATCCTGACAGAGGCTTTACATACAGCTGCAGCGACGGCCTTCCCACACACGCAGCCCACAGTACGACCATGTCCTAGGAGCATGCCCCAGAATAGTTGGTATGATGATGACTGTAGGGAGCTCAAAGCCCGGCTATAGCGAGAGGTGGCCACAGGTGTAACTACATATAGATAGTCACGCATCATCTTCCGATCCCTCATTCGGCAGAAGAAGAGAGCATTCTTAGCTCGGCTGGAGAAAGACATCTATCAGTTTTTGAGTCAGGATTCTGAGGAGGCCTGGAGATTGCTTAGAGTGCACCCCCCGCCTCCGGCCATTACCTCTCCAGATACATGGGGCGAGTATGCAGCATCCCTCTACACAGTACCAGAGCAGCCACCACTACCGAACCCTCCAGAGCCCTGTCCACCCACTTCTACCTTCTTCACAGCAGAGATGGTGAGGAGGACCATCAACAGATAGCATACAGGGAGGGCACAGGATCATGAGGGCATTGTAGCCGAGCATTTCATACATGCTAGAGATATGATTGCAGACTTGCTAGCTCTCATGTTTAATAGAGCCATGTGTGGGGGGTTTCCTGGGACTTGGAGTACTTCCACGATTGTGCCCGTACTCAAGTCTGGAGATCCGAGCCTGCCGACTAACTACCGCACCATTATGATTGGTCACTTGCTAGCCAAGCTATATGCCTTTACTCTTGAGCATGAGTTGAGCAGATGGGCAGAGAAACAACGGGTCCGAGCTCAGGGACAGGCCGGTTTCAGGAGGAGATTCTCTACTTTGGATCATATCTTTACCCTCAGGGCTATCATTGAGGAGGGCAGAGCACATGGGAGGAGGATCTACTGTGGCTTTGTGGATTTCCGCAAGGCCTTTGACACAGTGCCCAGAACTAGACTGATGCGCAGGCTGCAAGACTTGGGGGTTCCATGTGAGCTCATTTGGGGTATTATGGCACTTTATGAGACAGTAGTTGGGCAGGTGCGGACTTCAGAGGGTCTCTCCCAGCAGTACACTCCACTATAGGGGTGAAACAGGGCTGCCCGCTCTCTCCGACTCTATTTGGACTATACATTGATGAGATCTCTGATTATATTGGGACACGAGGGGACAGAGGAGCCCGGTTGGCTGGCACTTGGATACCTCTGCTCTTATATGCTGGATATTGTGCTTATACCTCTGCTCTTATATGCTGATGATATTGTGCTTATAGCAGACTCACCAGAGGGTATGTAGAGGCACTTGGATACTTTACATGCTTATGCACAGGACAGTGGGCTCTCAGTTAACCGTGGTAAGACCAAGGTTATGGTGTTTAACACTACAGCTCAGTGGGTCTGGAGATCAGCGCCTATTTTCACATATGGGCAGGAGACAGTGGAGTATGTTGACTCATACACATATCTTGGAGTGGTGTTCACTGGGCCCACATTTTCCATGAGGGGGCAGCAGAGGCCAGATTGACTAGAGGATATGCAGCACTAGGAGGTCTAGAGAGGATGTGCTCACAGGTACAGTTTCAGGAGCCACGCACTAAGCTGTGGCTTTTTGACACGCTGGTCACATCAGCTATGCTATATGGAGTACAGATCTGGGGGCCTAGCCTAGATCGTCACAGTCGATCAGGACGCACATACAATGGATGGAGATCGATGGAGAGACCACTTGTGTCCATGATCTCCAGGATGATCCGGGCTAAGGCCTCGATACCCCATGAGATTATCTGAGCCGAGATGGGAGCACCACCGATCGTAGTCGAGGCTCTTCATTCATAGCACCTGGGAGCTTCCCCAACACCGGTATGCACGACTTGCTTTCGAGTCCTCTCATCAGCTAGCCATGTTGGGAGACACTTCATGTTGGTATGCGCAGATAGCATCCTGGTTTGAGCTCCACGGGTTCAGCTTAGACAGACTTCCACCCTTCCAGTACTCTCTAGAGGCACCCTCTCTCACCTTGACACATTCTGAGATTAGTAGAGTCATCAGACAAGACCTCATTCAGTTGGACACTAGGAGGACATGCTAGAGCCCTCACAGGATTTAGGGGCGAAGATGGCTTTCTATAGAGACCATCTTCTCCGCACCACTGAGCATGGCTGTATACTTAGACCGAGCTACATGGATACCCATTTGTCTCATGGATTGAGGTGAGCCATTGGGCAGATCCGCACCTCTTCACATCAGTTAGAGATAGAGACAGGCATACCTCCAGGGGACGGGATATGTCAGATTTGTTGGATAGAGCCAGAGACGGAGGAGCACTACATCTGTCGCTGCACAGCATATTATGAGATTCGAGGGCGCTACCATTGCCTTTTCAGAGAGGGATTTGGACCACTGGCTAGAGTCATGGACTATTGTGAGCAGCGATGCTTGGGTTTTTATCAACTGGAGATCCGCAGGCTCAGAGAGTCCATTATGAGGAGCAGACGCCCGACTGGCAGGGAGTCCACACAGAGACAGATTACTGACTTCTTTAGAGGGACTACCCGGGAGGACACACAGCCGACAGCCCAGCAGCGGGCACCCCGTGGGACTGTAGTTGAGAGAGCTATCCAGTTGGGTAGATCTAGACGCCCGAGGGTTCGCGGATCCTCGACCGGAGGATTTAGAGCATCATTGCGAGGCATCGGGCTCGTCCGACCAGGCATCTCACTATGGCAGATATCCAGGCCATCCGGCAGAGACCCATGCTAGAGCTCCTACGATGATTACGACTCCAGCCATATACTGTTGTACTCACTGTCACTTTTGTACTCCCCCATATTCATGTATTCATGTATCCATGTACTCATGCACCCCATTTTGACTAGTAGCATTAGCTTCCCACTCTCCCTAGTTGCTGCTTCCGGATGCTCCCTTACTGATGTATTGTAGGGCTAGATACTTACCTTCAGTCCTTTCTTTTCTTTTCCAGATGTGTATCAGATGTCACATGATTGTAACTTTGGTCTCATAGGTCACTTTGGCCTTTTGAAGACGTTAATATAACATTTCATTTCATTTCTCCTCTGTTTGCGCTGCTCTGGGGAGCCAAAACGACGACCAAGGCCTTGCTAGCAGATCTGTGACGTTCTCTCTCTCCACTGACAGCAGCACGGCGAGGCGGGCTTCTCTCCTCTCTTTGCGCTGGGCAGCCAGAAGATGACAACATTCCCACTCTGTCCAGGCAGGGAGAGGAGGGGGGATGGCACCGGATGAGGAGGCGGAGCACATGAGGAGGGATCTTTTATTTTAATGAAGGTGAGGGGCGCCAAGGGGGGAGACAGGGAAACCGCATGCAAGGTGCAGGCACAATTTCTCAGATTGTGGTGATCGGACTCCTGGATTCCAAACGATTCAACAGCTTTAATTGTCGATCTAACTTCTATGATCTAGATCCGACCTCACCGATCTCACATCTTTGATCGTCGATTCTTGGACCGTGGTGATTTCACTCTTAGAGGATTCTACTTTCCAAACAACTCAACGTCTTTAATCCCCGATCTCACTTCTATGATCGTAATCCGACATTTTGATCGTCAATTCTTGGTTGTGGCGATCCAACTCCTAGATGATCCCATTGTCTAGACGATTCAACTTTTTTTAACTCGATCTCACAATGTGTTGCCTCTTGCTGCTCGCGGTCCACGGGCTCTTCCGACTTTTCTGAAGGTGGCGTCGGCACACGAGTCGAGGTGGAAGCCACTATTGCTCTCCATTCCTACTCGGGGTCCACGGGCTCTTCCGACTTTTCTGAAGGTGGCGTCGGCACACAAGTCGAGGTGGAAGCCACTATTGCTCTCCATTCCTACTTAAGATTTGGCGTTGGCATCAGAGGCATGACTTTGGGTCTCCACACCCACTTGGATTTGATGTTTGATGGTGCATTTGCAAGGGTCTAGGGCATGGTTTTCTTTGATCTCGGCACCGAGATCTGGGGGTTTCCTTCATATAATCCTTGTGCTTCTAGCAGTTTTGTCAGGATCGAACAAAGCATAGACTTTAGGGGTGGTACGGGGTATTGAGGCAATCACTTGGATCTTTTTGTCTTGCAAGATCATCCGGACGACATGGTTTTTGGATCCCAAACAGACTAGTTCCCTTCGTAGAAGCCCTAGGCTTCCAGCAGCTTGACGAGGATCCAATGGGATGGACGACATGGTTTTTGGATCCCAGACAGACTAGTTCCCTTCGTAGAAGCCCTAGGCTTCCAACAGCTTTACGAGGATCCAATGGGACTCCGGGTTTGGGTACCTCTGTTGCTTAGGACACTCGCTTTTGGCATATCTCTGATCCAGTAAGGTCTTTTGGCTGATAAGATTCATTCCAATATTTGTTGACTATGACAAATGGTCCCTCCCATTTCTGCTGAAATTTTGTCATATCTCTGATCCAACCTGTTATCCTATCTCATTACAAGCATTCCTTCTTCAAGATTCTTCTCCTTAAGTGCTTAATCAAACTTCCTCTTTTGTTACAGTATCCAATATGATTCTTTCCAAGTCTTCCAGCCTTTGTCTGAATTGCTCTTGTTCATCTCCCGCTTGTGCTACCAACACCCTTAAACTTGGAATTTGCACTTCAATTGGAAGAAGTGCTTCTAGCCCATATACTAGATGAAAAGGAGTAAAAGCCATCAAAGCTTTAAAGATAGTTTTGTATGCCCATAGTGCACTATTCAGATATTTGTCCCAGTCCTTGGACTTGTTCCCAACCATTTTTGTGATGATTTTGCATTAAGGTTCCATTCACTTTTTCCACTAAACCATTACATTGGGAATAATAGGGTGTTGAATACCTGTGTTGTATATGAAGCTCGACTAACAGTTTCTGAAGTAAGTCCCCTCCAAAACCTGGCCCATGATCTGAAATGATTTCCAGTGGTGTTCCGAACCGAACACATTATCATAGATGAAGTTGGAAACCACCTGAGCAACGATTCTTTTAGTCCCAACAGCTTCAGCCCATCTTGGCATATAATCTACAGCCACCAAAACGTATACCTTGCCACTATATGTCCTTGGTAGTAGTCCTATGGCATCCACTCCCCATTTAGTAAATGGTCCTTGATTCTAATCTCAGTTTTCTGTTTCCATCTTTTTGGCATCCCAAACATCCTTTGCACCACTGTTTCACGTCTCTATGTAGACTTGGCCATATATATCCATCTTGCAAGATCTTTCTGACTGGAAGGTCAAATCCAAAATGTTCACCTAAATTGTCATCATGACATGCATGCATAATATGTGAAATCTCTTTAGATAATGGAACCCTTCTGAGAATCTAATCCTTCCCTTTTTGATCTAACTGCTCTCCAATCACCTGAAATGATATAGCTTTCTTTGCAAGCTTAATTTTATGCCACTTTGGCATTCGGATCGAACTCTCCCCATGTAACAAGAAGTAAATAACATCAGATTCAACCCCTTGACACATCTCTAAAGTCACTTTGTGACAAATCAGATCATCCCTGAATCCTCCCTAAGCAAGAGCATCAGCTTCTTTATTGAAATCCCTGGTATATGCCTAAGATTCACATTTTTGAATTGATGAATTAGCTTCTTCACTTCCCTATTCGAACTTTTTTAAGGAATCTGATTTGATCTCCCAAGTACCAAGTAATTGCTTGACTATCAATAGAGCATCCCCCTTAACATTCAGTTTCTAAATTCCAAGTTCTTTACATTTATGTAATCCTGCCTTGAGAGTAGCATATTCTACCTCATTATTAGATCCTATCCCTGTATGATGAAATGTTTCCTCCACTACTTTTTTTTCCACCTCGATCAAGGATGATAATTCTTCCTCTACTCTGTCATGTTGTCCTCCTATAGGCTCCATCAAAATACATGGTATATGCATCAGGTAAATCAGACATAAACCTCTCCTATTTGACTTCAAATCCTCTCCTTTTTGGTTCTTTATGATACCTGTATGTCAGAATGTCACCAAGACTGGCTCTTGTGCTGTCTTCCACCATGAAAGTAAAATGAAATTCCTGAAGCTCTATGATCCATTTAGCTACTTTAGATGAAGTGTTCATGTGTTGTGCTACTTTAGTCTTTAGATGAAGTGTTCATGTGTTGTGCCACATAAGGAAATGTAGATTCATATGTGATGACCACAAACTCTCTAGGAAGAAGATAAGATCTGAATTTTCTAACTGCAAAAATCAGAGATAACATCATATGTTCCACTTCAGAATACTATTAGTATGAAGTACTCTAGTTGCAAAGTAGATAGGTCTCATGTACCCTTGCTTTATATCCTTCTGCCAACACTGCACGTACTAAATCAAATCCTATGCTTGGTCCTATGTAGAATATGGCATTCCAATCACGTGGCATGATGGTAGGAAAAGTAGCTAACACCTCTTTGACCTGCCTGAACTAATTTTCTTCATCATCTCCCCAGTGAAAGCTTTCAGAATACACCATTTGCTAAAGTTCAAAGACTAGTTGAGAGAGAAGATTTATGAACCTTGCCATATATTTTACCTTTTGAAGAAAACTCATGAGCTGTTTGATATCTTTGGAATAAGGCATATTAATTAGAGCTTTCATTTTTTCCAGATTAGGTTCTATCGCTTGTTCAGACACCACATGCCCCAAAAGAGTAACTTTTCTTTCTCCAACATGACATTTTTCAGGATTCAACGGACCTCCTAACTAATCCAACCTTCTAAAACCTGTTTCCACTTTCTCCAAATGTGTAGACCTGTTGCTATATATACAGAAATCATCCATGAAAACCCTTATAGAAGCTCAACCTCTATAGAAGCTTCAAAAAAAGGCTCAAACACATGATTCATAAACCTCTGAAAGGTAGCAGGAGCATTTGCCACTCTGAAAGGCATAACTCTATATGCAAAGCATCCCCAAGGGGTCACAAAGGTTGTCTTTTTGTGATCTTCTTCGACTATTCTGATTTGAAAATAGCCAGAGTATTCATCACAAACAGTATAGAGTTCATGACCTGCAACCACATTGAGTAGTTCATCCTGAAATGGCACCCCTCTTGGTTGCTGCATTCAATGGTTTAAAGTCCACACATATTCTCCATTTTCCATTCTTCTTTGGTGTTATGACAACAGGAGACACTGATTCAGAATTTCCTATAGGATAGATGAATCTAGTAGCTAACAATTTGTTCACTTCCTTCAACAGAGCCTCATACTGAATAACTCCCAACCTCCTCAATCTTTGAACAACAGGCTTGGCTCCTTCCTTGAGATCTATATAGTGTTGAAATCCCTGAACTCCTTTGATTTCATTCCTGATTTCAATATATTCAATAATAAACAGATATGGGAACTTCTTAAGCATGGCTAGGTATTGTTCCTGCTCCTTTGGACTGAGATCTTTGGAAATAATCTTCTGAAGTTTCTCTTCATGCCTGATTTTTGAATTCTGATTTTGCTAAATCGGCTCCAGAGTTGGGGACCTTCTTTCCTCCTATTTGCATAGAGTTATACCATATACTTCAGCACTAGAATCCTCTTCATCTGAAATGGCAGATTCATCCTCTTCAGTAATGATGTATTCAGATGTACTTTCTTCACCCATTGTAGTCTCATAGTTCATCTTAACCTGTTTTTCTTGCTTCATATCATAGATGACTGGCATTCCTTTGTTTCCTTCCATCTCTGGCTTGAGTACAAGCAAACCTGTTTCCTCGTCTTTGGTGCTAACTCAAAAAGCTGAGACCATGTGATGTTTGGTCCTTTTCCTGTGTTCAACTTTTCCTGTGTTTAAGTCTTCCAAAAGGTTGTAGGACCTCTGACCATGTCCTAATGGAAAATTAACACGGGTTACCATCCTTTTGATCTTCTTCTTCTTGTCTCTGGTTTCTCTTGCATATCCATATCTTTGCCTTTGTCATCCTTTCCCCTTTTTCTTCTTACATAGTCTTCAAAAGTTCCAATTCTTTCTCCTCCTTTTTTATTTGATCTGAATTTTCTCTTTTCCACTGGCATAAGATCAGCCTCTTCATCTGTTTCCTCATCATCTTCCAATTCAGCTTCCTCAACCTCTATGATATTGACGTTTCTATTAGCTCCCTGATTGCCTAAAAAGGTGGATTTACTTGGATTGGTCCTCCTACCTCCATAGGCCTTCTTTCTTGCATAGGTGGTGGGGGTAGCCCACCCTCTTGATTAAACACACTTCCTGTCACAATTTGACCACCTAAATGGTCCACTTCAGTTTCTTGTGCCGGCTAGTGCGTGGATCCGAGTGACGGGAATCCCAGTTCTTCGTGCCCGTCAGTGGCTAGTGTGTGCATCCGAGAGCAGTTCCGTGCTTTCTGATGTGCCAGATTTGTGCCCGGAAATGCCAGTGTTGTACATGTTCCATGACCGGGAGATTTGTTCATAACAAGTGCACATGCACACATGTTTGCATGCCTGAAACTGTTTTCGCGTGAACTATTTTTGTGTGTTTGCATGCCATGAATGTCCAGTTCATGGGCCTAGGACGCCTACCCATGAACCGTGCAAGTGCTGTGTATTCTAACATGTTTGTGGTGTGTGAACAAGTGCACTCAAAAACCTTTATTTTAATTGATTTAAATGCTTTGTAATGTTTATAACCTTGTAGGTTCACACAAATTAAAAATGGGTGGACATTTTTAATTTGTGTCCGTGGGCGCCCTTGTGGCCACATAATGTGGGTGGGCATCCCACATGTGGGTGGCTCAAATTAATTGGCCACCTACCTTTGCATGAGTCGTGAGCTTCTCTCCCTCGTTGTTGACGCAAATCATTCTCTCTCTGCACACCACCCTCTTCATCATTTTGCTCTAGCAGCAGCAGGAGCTACATTGACCCAATTTCAATTCCGTTTGCGCTATCGTGTTCCTCTTTCTGAGAGCACCCCGCTCCATACCTCAATTGCTGCCAATGATCGTTTCTGCCCGGCCCCACCTGAATTTCGTTTTTGCTCATGGAGGGCCGGGTTTTCGTCAGAATTCGATTATGAGCGCAGGGTTGTGTTCGCCTCAACCTATTTCATCTACTTGATGAGTCAATTCTCAATTTCTGGCAAGATTTCTACCAGGTGCCTGTGGGCGGCGCCCGTGGCCAACCGACGTATTCTACGCGTTCCGACTTCATCAACAACTCCGTTGTTGCTTGGTTTTGTGCCCAAGAGTGTCCTCCGGTGCTAGAACTTCATTTTCGGCCTTCCGTTCACCCGACATTGCAACCCAAGCGCTAGTACGGGCACACCAGTATCATACGTGGACCCAAAACACCACGTTTGTGGTTGCTTCACTCCAATG
Source organism: Cibotium barometz (assembly GCF_041138505.1). NCBI lineage: Eukaryota > Viridiplantae > Streptophyta > Polypodiopsida > Cyatheales > Cibotiaceae > Cibotium > Cibotium barometz. Next base: position 34,280,234 of record NC_141084.1, read on the forward strand.
AGAGGTGAGGATTGCTGAAATTCATTTACATCAACGGAATTTTGCTCCAACTACTTGTTTGGTAATTGTATTCATTTCTTATTTACGGCAAATCTAGCTATCATAGTCCGTGGAACATTGTACCAGCAATTTTCATTTTCAGCATTGTCTTAATCTTGTGCTGTTTCCATTTCATTAAGTGTTTAAGTGATTGTTATTTACGAGACGGTGCCCAATACGTGCTCACATCAAACGAGGTGAATTAACCTTCCTACTTATTCCGGTCTTTGTAATATAGTTGGTCTAATTTTGGTAGAAAGTATTCTCCCCAGATCTCCTCTAGGATATGGACAATTGTGTATTCCATGACCTCTTTCATTACAATTGTAGCATACATATTCTTGTTGTTGCCTCCTAATTTGTCTATTCGGTTCCCTTGGAATAGCCTATCTTTGTCCCAATCCTTCCATCATATGCAAATTCAGATTTTCCATTGTAGAGTAATCCTCTGAAGTAGATGAGAGTCTATAGCATATCTCTGATTTGTCTGATCAGTAGCTCCTTGATCCTCTCTCCCCCTACCCCTAGTCATTTCCAGTTCAAATCTGATTTTCCTCTCCTTTTGCCTAGCTACAATAATAGCTTCATCAACCCCAACATCAAGATCTGGCTTCCGCTCCTTATTAATTGCTCTCCTCAACCTTCAGGTACGTGCTTTCTTATTTTCTGGAATTTTCTATCCACACATGGGCGTTATACACATGTCAGGTGCAAGGTCACCGCGAAACGTTTCACTATTAAAACGAAACGATGTTGAAACGATTTATTTTGAAACAAAACATTTCAACACCAGGTAGGTGGACAATGAAACGTTGGACCGAAACGATCATATACATAAAATGTGAAGGTACAGCCAATAGTTATAAGATGATATTAGCATATTTATCATTAGTAAACAAAGAAGACATACAAAAGAAAAGAGAAAAGAACAAATAGGATGAAAGAAGCAAAGAGAAAGAATTATAAAAGCTAAAAAGCACACAAAATCACAACCTTTTTCCCCGCATGAAACGATATGGTTTCAATATGCACATGAAACTTTTCAACACTGAAACGTGAAACAAGTTTCAAAGCCACCGAAACGAGTTTCATAGTGACCATGGTCAGGTGTGATGCCTATGTTGCCAAAATGATTTGAACGCGTGTTCCCCCTCTTCTAGAACTTGTCTTCAGCTATTTCTCTTCAAAAGATTCTCAAAAAGGGCAAGCAAGGGGCGCCCCCTAGTATTTGTGCTTCTTGCCAAAATCACCTCCATGATTCTAACTACCTGTCTACATGGCATCCAGTTTGGCATCTCATGTGGATTCTTGCTTGGACAACTCATATCCTATGTGTACAACATATGCCAACTCATCTCTACATTTCAAGCTCACCTGCAAATCAAGGTGCCTAGCTATAGTAATAACTTCATCAAAATTCTAAGGAAATTTACCCGATATCTTACTTTCCAAAATTGTATGTAGTCCTATGAATCTGTCTTTTTTCAAAAAATGAGGTGCAGCTCATTGTAGTGAAACTTCCCACTTTCCCCATAGGTCTTGAAACTGAGCTTCATATGTGGAATATTCCTCTAAAGTCTTTTGTTTGAGTTGCTGGAGGTGAATCCAAATAGCTTCTGACGTTTCTCCTCGCCCATACTTTGTCATAAAGGCTTCCAAAAATAGAGACCACCTATTCTGAGTATCAGCTGGCAAGGCTCTGAACCATGTTGGTTTCATCCTTCAAATATAAGTGTGTATAGTCCTCGTCTTCTCCTCAATTGTATCCCTAAAAGAAGAGCTCCAGCTCATCCAAAAAATCTTGAATATTCTCACATGATTCTCCATGAAAGATTGGTAAAGATCCCATTGTTCTCCTCTTTGCAACAGCAATTAAAGATCAGAAACAACCTTGGAGCAAGATATAAAGTCTGTCCTCAGTGGGGGCATTAAACTAATAGCTAAGTTTTTTTCCTAGAGATGGCCTCTCCACCCCTAGGAAACAACAACAATCAGCTAACTAAACTACTAGCAGCCCAAGCCCTAAATCCAACACCTCCCTAGGCATCAATATCCCAATCACCCAAGCCTCTCAAACCACAAACAAGGCAAGACATCTTCAACTCATGGTGATAGCTCTCCCAAGGTGTTAGCAAGAGACCCTAGTAGGTGATCACTAGGTGGCTTGGATCAAAACAAACTGAAAACCCTTTTGAAAGATGAAAACTTAGTCCTATCCAAGGCAACTCCTCTCTCTTCACCACTTAAAAAGCCCATATAATATCACATGAAAAGGATTGGTCAAACTGAAACTCATTCTGACACTTGTAGAGAGAAATTCAAAAATTCACGAAAGATGATATTCATATATGAACTAATTTACAAGCTTAAGATTGTACACTCATGAGAACAACTCAAAAGGAAGCTCGATCTCCAAGAAAACTCTCCACATTAGATCAACAGTGTCAATTCTTATTCTAAAACCTAAAAATTCTTGAATATTGTTGCAAAGTCACCTGTATCATTTGTTCTCAGCATACCAGAAGCTCAGTAGCTTTCGCCAAGGCCAGGGAAGCATTGGGAGAGATTGCATATCAACTTCAGACCAGAGATCAGAATTTTGAAAAACAGAGAGGACCTTCCACTAGTAAATGTTGATGTGTTCCCAACATCAGGATATGGCTTCCTCTCCTTAGTAATTGCTCTCCTCCACCTTCAAGTAGATGCCTACTTCCTGGATTTGCTATCCACACATGGGTGTTATACACATGTCAGGTGTGATGCGTGCCAAAATGATTTGAACTCGTGTTCCCCCTCTTCTAGAACTTGTCTTCAGCTATTTCTCTTCAAACGATTCTCAAAAAGTGCAAGCAAGGGACGCCCCCTAGTATTTCTCCTTCTTGCCGAAATCACCTCCGCGATTCTGGCTACCTGTCTACATGGCATGTAGTTTGGCATCTGATGTGGATTCTTGCTTGGACAGCTCATATCCTGTGTACAACATATACCAACTCATCCCTACATTTCAAGCTCACCTGCAAATCAAGAAAATATCTGATTTTCGATGTCCCAGTTCCGCGCTTTCCGATGTGCCAAATTTGTGCCCAAAAATGCCAGTGTTGTACATGTTCCATGACCAGGAGATTTGTTCATAACAAGTGCATATGCACACATGTTTACATGCTTGAAACTGTTTTCGCGTGAACTGTTTTCGTGTGTTTGCATGCCATGAATGTCCAGTTCACAAGCCTAGACGCCTACCCGTGAACCGTGCAAGTGCTCTGTATTCTGACATGTTTGTGGTGTGTGAACAAATAGTAAGTACACTCAAAAACCTTTATTTTAATTGATTTAAATGGTTTGTAATGTTTATAACCTTGTAGGTTCACACTCCTTAAAAATGGGTGGACATTATTAAGTTGTGCCCGGGGTCCAACCCCGTGGACACCCTTGTGGCGACTTAATGTGGGTGGCCACCCTATAAGTGGGTGGGCACCCCACATGTGGGTGGCCCAAATTAATTGGCCACCTACCTTTGCACGAGTCATGAGCTCCTTTCCCTTCTTGAAGCAAATCGTCATCTCTCTACACACCACCCTCTTCATCATTTGGCTCATAGAGAAGGAGCTACACTGACCCAATTTCAATTCCGTTTGCGCCATCGTGTTCCTCTTTCTGAGAGAACCCCTCTCCATACCTCAAATGCTGCCAATGATCGTTTCTGGCAGGCCCCACCTGAATTTCGATTTTGCTCATGGAGGACCAGGTTTTCGTCAGAATTTGATTCTGAGCACACGGTTGTGTTCGCCTCAACCTATTTCATCTACTTGTTGAGTCAATTCTAAATTTCTGGCAAGATTTCTACTAAGTGCCCGGGCAAGCCGATGTATTTTACGCGTTCCAACTTCATCAACAACTCCGCTGCTGCTTGGTTTCGTGACCTGGAGTGTCCTCTGGTGCCAGAACTTCATTTCAGCCTTCCGTTCACCCCGAGGTTGCAACCTAGCCGCTAGTACGAGCATGCCAGTGTTGTGCATGGACCCAAAACACCAGGTTCATGGTTGCTTCACTCAAGTGAGACATGAGGATTGCTGAAATTCATCTACATCAACAGAATTTTGCTCCAACTACTTGTTTGGTAATTGTATTTGTTTCTTGTTTACGGCAAATCTGGCTATCATAGCCCGTGGAACATTGTACCAATAAAATACTCCAATAATATATATATATATATATATATATATATATATATATATATATATATATATATATATATATATATATACCTAGATGAATCCAAGAACATGCCCAAATTCACCTTTTAGGAACGTGCATGTTATATACTCATGGTAGTCAACCCACAAGACTATATAACTATCAACTCCATTATGCATAGTATGGACTAGATATTGTGACATTCCCACTAATGTCATCAGTACCCAATAGTGGGTGTAGAACTCTATATCAAGATATGCTCTCACACACACACAAGAGCATATATTCACACAAAGCCCTTCGTACCGAGTTTCTGTCAAACCTCCGGAGATGCATGGCAGACTCAGCCACAATCAAGCCTGGCACTAAAGAAAGTAGCAAATAGAAAGAATTAGTACAGCAAATAAGTAGTTGATAGGGCAAATGCACCGCTAAAGATAGAAAGAATTAGCACAATATCAACAGGCCGCAACTAAGACGAAAACTTCACAATGTGAAATCTGAATGTCTGCTAATACGACTGAATTATATATCTAGATGAATCCAATAATATGCTTAGTATTGAGGGGGGGGTCGGCCCAGGTTCCGACCCCAATGTGTTGTCATTGAGCAATTTTCATTTTCAGCATTGTCTTAGTCTTGTGCTGTTTCCATTTCATTAAGTGTAAGTGATTCTTATTTACGAGACGGTGCCCAATATGTGCTCACATCCAACGAGGTAAATTACACTTCCTACTTGTTCGGGTCTCAGTAATATTGCTGGTCTGATTAGGGTAGAAAGTATTCTCCCCAGATCTCCTCTAGGATATGAACAATTGTGTATTCCATGACCTCTTTCATTACAATTGTAGCATACATATTCCTGTTGTTGCCTCCTGATTGGTCTATTTGGTTCCCTTGGAATAGCATGTCTTTGTCCCAATCCTTGCATCATATGCAAATTCAGATTTTCCATTGTTGAGTAATCCTCTAAAGTAGATGAGAGTCCGTAGCACATCCCTGATTTGTTTGATTAGTAGCTCCCTCATCCTCTCCAGAAATCTGATCCTCTCTCCCCCTACCATAGTAGCAACGGAACGGGAACGGGAACGGGAACGGAACGAAAGCACCACCAGGGGAACGGGAACGAGAAAAAGGGGGAACAGGAACGAGGGGGAACGGAAACAGGGAACGACCTAGATAATTCCTAGAAATGACGATAAATCTTAACATACAATGCTCATTTATATAACCAAATCAGAGACACACTAAAGTCTAGTGCACCATAATTTGCATGGCTAGATACTAACACTGAATAGATCTCACAAGTCAAAATAAATTAGCCCACATCATACATGACATAAGTGACAAAAAGCACAAAATGTGGCCCACATGGCACAGCCTAGATAAAAGAAACAATCCAAGTCCAAAGTCCAAGCCTCAAGGTGACATGCAAATAGTAAGGAGATATCATGCATGGCTACTGCCAGTGATGCCATCAAGAAGACTATCATCTATGTCATCCAAGAAAGCCATATCATCAAGACCAACATCTGCAGCATCCAAATCTTCAATCCCATCCTGACCAGGATCTGCAAGTCCATGTGTCTCCTCATCATCCGAGGACTCCTCATCAAGCAATATAAACTTCTCTGGTTTGGGAGATGCCATATCACCAAGCAAGCGCAAATTAGCACTTCCAAAAATCAAGTCATTGACTTGTTTTGTCCCAAATTTGTTCCTCTTCTTGGATGCAACATGGCCGAACACACTCCATAGCTGCTCAATCGGAGAGGAGCTTGCACCTTGAGACAAGATCCTTTCTGCCAATGATTGAAGCTGTGGTGTACGAGCCCCATAATCCTCCCACCATAAAGCAGCCCCTATCTTAAACCTATCTCTCTGTGCATCAGCCGATCCAAACCTTCCCAACTTGCTGCGATAAAATCCAAGTTGGTCTTTCACCAACCTTCGTTTATCTGCATCACGAACCTGCCTAGAAAGCACTGTCTCCCAACCATCCATCATCTCATCATCGGCCTCTTGTCCACATCCTTGGAACTCGGGATCCAAGACATACGCAGCAGCATGCATAGGAGAATGATAACCATTCCATCGTGCTTCACATAATTCTCGAACCTCTGCATATTTTTCCCCTATTTTCTCGATCATTCGGTCAGCCCCCTCATAAACCTTGCCAATGCATGGCTCCCGTCCATCTGCAATCCGCATCAAGCGCATGATCGGCTTCATCATAGCATTGATAGTATTGACTTCATCCCAAAATGTGAAGTCTTGTATGGTTCTTGCAACCTCTATGCCGGCTCTTGAGCGAGAAAGTGCCCATCCCATCCACTCATTGCATACAACCAACTGCTTCAAAGGCAATTGCACTTTGGATAACCTCTTCATCATGAGAAAGTTATAACCAAAGCGTGTCTCTGAGTACTTCAAGAGATCCTTTTTGGCCGATCTCTTGCGGAATTCATTCAAAATAAACTGATGGTTTTGAATGAAGCTTATTATCTCCTTGCCTTTTTGAATGTGTGGATCAACCCATGGCAAGCTGCCAACATCCTTCAATAAGTTGCTCAAACAATGAGCAAAGCATGGACTAAATGTGATATGCAGATACCTGTCTTCAAGCTTAAGACCAGCTGCTCTATTTGTTGCCTCACCATCACCTAAGAACTGAATAACATTCTCTGGTCCAACTTTCTCAATACCTTCGGCCCACTCTTCCACAAGCTGATCCACAAGCTGATCTGCCCACTCTTCCACAAGCTGATCTGCAGTTTTTCCAGTCCCAGAAGCATCATGTGAGGAAATGAATTGCATTCTTCCTCGAGAATAAGTAACCATGCCATGAATGGACCTTTTTCGAGTGTCACTCCAACCATCTGCAATAAGTGACACACCATTCTTTGCCCAACTTTCATGCACAGACTCTAAAGCACATTCAATTGCAGTTTTCTCCTTTTGCAACAAGGTGGTGCGTAGTGTCTCATATGAAGGAGGCTTGTATGTTGGGCCATACCGTGCAATCTCCTGGACCATTTCAATGAAATATGGAGACCTGGCAACATTGAATGCTACATGATCATGATAAAAGAACCTTGCAACAGCTGCATCTACCCTCTCTTTCTTGCGGGGATCCCAAGCTGCTCCCAAGGTTTGCTGCTTGCCGGAACTTGCACCCATAGACTGCGAATCTTGGGAAAATGCAAAGCTCCCAAGTCCTCCATACTGTTGTCCATCTCCCAAGTCTACATCTTCCCCTTGTCTACTGAAGTAAGATGCATCAATTGCCGGTTTCTTTCGTGCACATGCTTTCTCCTCTTCACTTGGGTACTTTGCCAAAAGCTCTCTACGCATTTCAGGTGTTGTCCCTGGGCATTTGTTCACTTGTGCTTTTTCATTGTTTACATGGCATAGATGTGCTCTCACACGGTTTGCTCCTCCTGACTTCTCTTTGTTACATTGCTTGCATTTCCATCCTGTTGCACCTCCCTTAGATGAATACCTTTCTAGCCTTTCAACCTCGTCCCACCAAGTAGCATTCGAAGCCGATCGCTTTGAACCCGAGTAAGCCATGATGTCTGCAAATCGGGCAAAAAGTTGAATAGGCTTTCAAAGTTAACCATTACAGAGAAATGAGTCCTTTTTTTTTCTTGTGTTTAATGGGGAGAGACTGTGCAGTGTGCAATCCAGATTGTGATTCACCATGGGTAATTTTTAAAACACCAAAAGTTCAAAGTTCAAACAAAAAAAGAGAGAGAGAAGAAAGAGAAAAGCTTCTTGCTGCCTTGCCTTTTAGATGAATGTAGTCACTGTGTGTACAGTGTACAGTGTACACTGCAAGTCTGCACAGTGCAAGGGCTGGGGGCCTGGCTGCCAGTGGCTGGGGCGACTGTACTATGTAGTACAGAATGTCAGAACAGCTGCCGTACGGGCAGGACAGTACGGGCAGTGGACTCGTGGAGTCGTGGACAGCAACGGCGACTACACTGGCACAGGCATGAACTCCGAAAAGCAACGGGCGAAAGGCGTGGGTGCGAATTTCCGAAAAGCGACTGGCGCAAGGCTTACGGGCTTCTATTTTTTTAAAAAAAAATCCACGTCATCAGCGTTCCCACGTGGGGGAACGGCAAGCTCGCGTTCCCTCGCCCGTTCCATCTCCCGTTCCACCACCGTTCCCTGCCGTTCCACCTCTTTACGACCACCTCAACGTTCCAGCCCCCGTTTCCAACGTTCCACTGGTTCAGGCGATGGGGGAACGCGTTCCACCGTTCCCAATGGGGGGAAACGGGGTTCCCCTGCTACTATGCCCCCTACCCCTAGTCCTTTCTTGTTCAAATCCGATTTTCCTCTCCTTTTACCTAGCTACAGTAATAGCTTCATCAAAATTCTAAGATAATTTATGCTATACCTTACTTTTCAGAATCGGATATAGTCCTTCTATGAATTTGTCTCTTTTCACAAAATCAAGTGCAACTCCTTGTAGTGAAACTTTCCACTTTCCCCATAGGTCTTAAAACTGAGCTTCATATGTGTAATATTCCTCTAAAGTCTTTTGTTTGAGTTGTTGGAGATGAGTCCAAATAGCTTCTGAAGATTCTCTTTGCCCATACTTTGTCATAAAGACTTCCAAAAACAGACGCCACCTATTCTGAGGATCAAAATCATGCTTTGGCTTCATCCTTCAAAACTAAGTATATAGTTCTAAGCTTCTCTTCACCTGTATCCCTTCTTGACTGAAAAAAAAAAGAGTTCCAGCTCATCCAAAAAATCTTAAATATTCTCACTTGATTCTCCATGAAAGATTGGTAAAGATCCCAGTGTTCTACTCTTTGCAGCAGCAATTAAAGATCAGAAACAACCTTGGAGTAAGATATAAAGTCTATCCTCAATGGAGGAATTAAAAAAAATGTCTGAGTTTTTTTCTAAAGATGGCATCTACACCCCTAGGAAACAACAACAATTAGCTAACGAACTTACTAGCAGCCCAAGCCCTAAATCCAACACCTCCCTAGGCATCAATATCCCAATCACCCAAGCCTCTCCAACCACAAGCAAGGCAAGACCTCTTCAACTCATGGTGATAGCTCTTTCAAAGTATTGGCAAGAGACCCTAGTAGGTTATCACTAGGTGGCTTAGATCAAAACAAACTGAAAACCCTTTTTGAAAATGGAAACTAAGTCCTATCCAAGGTAGCTCCTCTCTCTTCACCACTTAAAAAAAAGGATTGGTCAAATCAGAAACTGATTCTGACACTTGCAGCAGAGAGAAATTCAAAAATTCAGGAAAGATGATATTCATATATGATCTAATTTACAAGCTTTAAGACTGTAGACTCATGAAAAAAACTCAAAAGGAAGCTCTGTCTCCAAGAAAATTCTCCACCTTAGATCAACACTGTTAATTTTGATTCTGAAACCTGAAAATTCTTGAATATTGTTGCACAATCACCTGTATCATTTGTTCTCAGCATACCAAAAGCTCAGTAGCTTCCACTAAGGCCAGGGAAGCATCGGGAGAGATTGCATATCAACCACTTCATGGATCAAATTCACATCAGAGATTGGAATTCTAGAAAACAGAGAGAAGACCTCTTCCACTAGTAAATGTCGATGTGTTCCCAACATCAGGATTTGGCTTCCTCTCCTTATTAATTGCTCTCCTCAACCTTCAAGTACATGCTTTCTTACTTCTTGGAATTTGCTATCCACACATGGGTGTTATACACATGTCAGGTGTGATGCCCATGTTGCCAAAATGATTTGAACTCGTGTTCCCTCTCTTCTAGAACTTGTCTTCAGCTATTTCTTTTCAAAATATTCTCAAAACGGCAAGCAAGAGGCGCCTCCTAGTATTTCTCTCTCTTGCCAAAATCACCTCCATGATTCTAGCTACCTATCTACATGGCATCCAGTTTGGCATCTCATGTGGATTCTTGCTTGGACAGCTCATATCCTATGTGTACAACATATGCCAACTCATCCCTACATTTCAGACTCACCTGCAAATCAAGAAAATATCTGATTTTTTCCTGATTCTCAAATCTGAATCTGAATTGTGAATCTGAATTCTGATTCTGAATTGTGCATAGTCCTTTGACATTGGCAATCCTGATTCATTTTTGGTTCTGACCTTGCAAGGTGAGTTCTTGATATTTCTAATGATGGTTGAACTCCTTAAACTCCATTTGAAGCCCTCAGATCAGATCAGATTTGTTGTTGTTCACTGTATGGCTTGAATTGAAAACCGGTCATCTGTATGTTCAAATGAAGACCAATTGAAATGACCTTTGGTACAAGCGTTCTCAAACCTTTGGAGAAGAAAGATCAGATTTGAATTTTGTCCAAGATCTTGGTTTAAAACCCCTGATTTTTGAATTGTACCTGTTCTAATTTCCTGAATTGTTCCTGACCTCCTTTTTGCTTTGCTCTCGGCATACCTATGGTGGAAACTTGAAGAAGAACTTCATATGTACAATCTACTTTGCAATCCATACTAGTCTAGTGGAGAAAAACCCTTGAATTTATTCCGCAAACTCCATGTCCATCCATGACTTCGACACATGTTTACCTGAAAAGAAAGGGCATTTGTACACTATGTTAGCATTCAGAGCGATCAGATTTTCTTGCATCAGCAGCAACTATATCTCAGAATCAGCCTGAAGCTCTAATACCACTATGACGTACGGAAACTCTGGGTAGTGTTCTTTCAGCCCTAAGCACTACATAGGAACACTTGATGCAAGAACAATCAGCATAGACACAGAATATAGAGAGAGAGATGGCTGCATTTTCAGTATACTCATAAAGTACAGAAAAGATACAATGTCTGTGGCCTTGGCCTTCCCAAAGAGAGTAACAAAAGCCTATTCTATGATCTACTCCATAGGGGAGTGAGATAGCTAAAAATGGTCCATGGCCTAGCCTTTTATAGGGCCAAGCATGCCCAATAAACTGGCTGACCAGCAGTCGGCCTGCAGAAAATCCCATATATTCATATATGTTGCCGACCTACTCCATATGCAATCTAGATCTGGCCGACAGGCTCCTTGTCCATTGGATGTCTTATGTGCACACTTGGACACTTGCTAGACCACATGACATCCACCAAACGCCAAAGAGAGCCATCTGAGGATGACTAGACGATGAGACAGACCAGGCAGTGTATACAGGCCCTGAGGTTCCCCGGTGTTTCCCTAGAGAGAGCTACTCAGATCCAGAGATCCAGACGACCGTGACCAAGCGGACCGAGATGACCATATCCCCTCGCCAGTTCCAGCTTTGGGAGATCCTTCAACAATCAGTGTCATGTGCATAGTGTGTATCTACCGTGTGCTACACGCACAAGACTAGCTTCGAGGCTTGGGGAAGCTTGGAGTTAGGCAGGCTGATTGGCGAGCTGGGCTAGGGATAGACTAATGGGCAGGCACCCAAGTATGGACGGGAACACGCACCCAAGTGTGGACGCCCGATGACCAGCCAAGAGCCTATAAAAGGGTGGCCAAGGTTAGTCAATAGTTCATAGAGTCTCGCGTGTCTTTGTGAGAGCTCTATGGTCAGGAGCCTGGATCTAGTGCAGATGTGCACATGCTTTATGCAGCCAAGGCCGGCAGCAATCTCGAGGCCTGCAAGGGTAGCTTTGTGGCGGTATGGGACGTCAGAGATTGGTCCACATGTCCAACTAGTTAGCTCAACTCATGGCTCGGTGGGGACAGCCAAGACATGTGGGTTTGCCCACGGCTATCAAGGTTGGGAGGTGAGTCAGCCTGCACCCCCTTCACGTTGCTTGGTTTGTTTTGCAGGTTTGGAATCTTGTACCAAGAGCGTTCTATGAGGTGATCCCTTGGGGTTTTGACAATGGTATCAGAGCAAGCCTCGAGAACGAGTAAGTTGGTAGGTAGAGAAAAAGAGGTCAAAGAAAAGGTATGAGTTCAAGAAGATTGCTGTTTTTCTGTTCATGCTGCTGTTTTTTCAAATTCAGCATGTTGCTTTTGCATCGTGGAAACCCATGATGAAGGTTTTGGTCTTGTAAGGGTTGTTTTGCTTTGCAAGAAGAAGGGCTGTGTGTTTTTCAACTGTGTGAACAGTTTGAGAAAGAGAAAAGAAAGAAAGACATATTAACGTCTACGAGAGGCCAAAGTCGGCCTATGAGACAAAAAATAATACAACTGTGTTCTTCCGGTCATCGGAAGAAAAGAAAGAGAAAGAAAAGAAAAAGTAAAAGCCTATCGACTGTAAATCAGTAAGAAAGAGAGAGAGAGAGAGGGAGAAGTAGCGATGGCTGTTGATGCCTGTGTGAAGGCCAATGGAGAGTTAGGGTTAGGGTTTAGAGATGCTGCAAACAGGCGTGGAGAGCAACAGAGAGAGAACACGACTTCAGTGTATTCAGTTGATCAAATGTGAAGTACAATAGCCACATAATAAGTGACCTAAAGAGATGTGTTCACATGTCCGGCCATAAAATGTGCCGGGTGGACCAAAACACCTATAAACTGCTTATAAGTGAAACTAAGCTAAACTGGGGGAAAAAACCTCCACTAACTGAAGTAAAAAGTGCCCCAGTAATCTACTGATGATCACTAGCACTCCTCTGGGTGCATACACAGCATAAAACCCAACAAACCCCCCTGGAGTGATATGTGATCACTGTACATCATCCACCAAAAGGAAACAAATTCAAAGCAGTGCGGAATGCTTCGAATTTCGGACGTGGTAATGCCTTGGTGAAGATGTCTGCCACATTCTGATCTATAGGACAGTAGATCAGACTGATATCTCCTGCCTGGAGTCTCTCCCGAACAAAATGATAGTGAATCTCAATGTGTTTCGTGCGAGCATGAAACACAGGATTCTTGGCCACAGCAATGGCACTCTGACTATCAGTATAGATAGGTGTAGGCTCCTCCACTGAAATATCCATATCAGTCATGAGACGACGCAACCAAACACACTCAACAATAGTAGTGTAGGCTGCTCTGTACTCTGCCTCACAAGACGAAGTGGCCACTGTGGTCTGTTTCTTGCTTAGCCAAGAAATGCATGAAGAGCCAAGAAAGAAACAATTGCCACTAGTGGAATGTCTGGTATCAAAATCACCAGCCCAATCTGAATCACTGTAAGCGTATAACTGCATGTCACCCCCCTCAGGATAAAGCAATCCAAGAGACAAGGTACCCTGCAAATAACGGAATACACGCTTCACAGCTTGCCAATGTGACAACCGCAGGCTGTGCATGAATCTGCTCAACTGAGAGACTGCATACTGAATATCTGGCCTTGTATTACACAAGTAAATAAGGCACCCAACAGCCTGAGCATATGTAGTGGCATCAAAGGAAATACTGTCATCTTGTAGTGACAGTTTCATCCCAGGCTCCATAGGAGTACTAATAGGCTTCCAATCCTGAAATTTAAACTTCTCCAGAAGTTTAGCAACATACCGAGATTGCAACAACCCAATGCCTCTGTTATCCTGCACAAACTGTATGCCCAAATAGTAGTGTACAAGCCCCAAGTCAGACATGTCAAATGTCTGTTGGCAGTATCTCTTTAAAAGCTGCAATTTTGTCATCATTTGATCCCATGAGCAAGAGATCATCCACATAAAGACTGATGACCAGTAGATCTTTTTCTTCTTTCTTTACATACAGAGTGGCTTCTGATGGACTGTTCACAAATCCCTGAGTGAGTAGGAAAGCATCTATTTTTGCATACCAAGCTCGTGGAGCTTGTTTCAAACCATACAAGGCCTTTTTCAGCCTGCATACTTTCCCCTCATGACCATGTTCTGCAAAACCCATGGGCTGATATACATAAACTTCCTCCTCGAGGTCCCCATGTAGGAATGCAGTCTTTATGTCTAACTCGTGAACAACCCAACCACGATGTGCAGCCAATGTAATGACACACCTAAGTGTCAACATACGGGATGTAGGAGCAAATGTCTCCTCATAATCAATGCCCTTTTTCTATGCATAGCCCTTTGCAACTAGACGGGCTTTGTACCTGTCAATGGATCCATCTGCATGTCTTTTCAACTTATAGACCCATTTAGTACCGATTGCTTTCTTGCCTTTGGGCAGATCAACCAAATCCCATGTTTGATTCCTTTTAATAGAATCAAGCTCATCCTGCATGGCTTTGTTCCAATGCACATTATCTCGTGCATCCACAAATGAATCAGGCTCATCATCATCCTGTAAACTGGCTGCCATAACCAGATTCAAATCCATGATGTGTGCATGCTCATTGGTCCGTGTCTCCCTACGAGTACGACCAGCAAGAGGACCCTCTAAATGGCTGTCCTGTAATGTCCTCAAATACCATCTAGGTATGTGTCTAACCTGTGGTACCTGCTGCCCCATATTTGGTTCAGCTTCTGGCTCAATTTGCTGCTGAATTTCTGCACCACCTTCATCATTTGCTGGCTGTCCTGTACCCTCATAAGTTGGATCACCAACTGTGGAATGAAACTCCATAGGTAGTAGACCTTCAAACACATCATTTTCAGCCTGATTTGCATCATAACCAGCCGTGGATATTTCTGATTTTTCATCAAAAATCACATCCCGACTAGTGAATATCTTCCTGGATAGTGGGTCATATAACCGGTAGCCCTTGCTCTCACAGCTATACCCAACAAAAATGCATTTTGTGGCTTTATCATCCAACTTCCTCCTCAACTCTTTGGGTATGTGTGCATATGCAAGACACCCAAAGATACGAAAATGTGATACCGAAGGCTTGCGGCCATGCCAAGCCTCAAAAGGAGTAATGGAAACCAATGCCTTTGTGGGACATCGATTCAAAATATGACAAGCACACATGACAGCTTCCACCCAAAAGATATGTGGTAGCCTCTTTGCCTTTAGCATACATCTGGCCATCTCCATGAGTGACCGATTCTTCCTTTCTGCAACCCCATTCTCCTGTGGAGTATAAGGAGTAGTATACTGATGTTTTATACCTCTACTCCCAAGAAAGGAATTCAGCATGTGTGACATATATTCCCCCCCTCGGTCAGAACGGAGAGTCTTGACCTTGCATCCTGACTCTGTCTCAGCAAGTGCTACAAAGGCCAAAAATGAATCATATACCTGTGATTTCTGTGTCAAAGGATAGACCCAGCATATACGAGAGAAGTCATCAATAAATGTTGCAAAATAGAAGCAACCACCTAATGACTTCATCTGCATGGGACCACAAAGATCACTGTGTATAAGCTGCAACTTTGCAGTTGCTCGTAGAGCTTGATCACGTGGGAAGGAAAACCTATGCATTTTTCCCAAAATACATCCTTCACAAATGTGATCTGGAGGCTTCTCCATGAGAGGTAGATCTGTAAACATGTTATGTCGCTGCATAAGCATAAGACTACCAAAATTTACATGCCCCATGCGAGCATGCCATAACTCCGCATCAACCATAGCTGGAGTAAGAGTGAATGCATTATAAGCAGACTGATCCACTGGCTGAAATGCATCCAACTGATAAAGTCCATGACATAATGTACCAGTAATAAGCATCAAGGTCAAAGCATTAGCTTTGTCTCTGACCATGCATTTATCATCATCAAAGTGGACTTGCATACCACAATGTGCTAAAGAAGAAATGGACAACAAATTCTTCTTTATCCCTGGTACATATAAGGCATCTGTAAGGCGGAGAATGGAGCCATCAATGGCTGTGAGCTGAATCTCCCCAATGCCACAAACTGGATATGAAGCATTGTTGGCACACTGAACAGTTTTGCCAACAGGGGCAGGGCCAACATGACAAAACAAATCCCTGCGAGATGTGATATGCTTTGAGGCACCACTATCAAAATACCAAGTACATGCATGCTCTGTCATACTGAGTGCCTGTGAAGACCAAGAGGCATCATAGCTGCATGTATAAAAACAGTAATCCCTGTCCTCAACAAAAGAAGCAGTATCTGGAGGAGCTTTAGAAGCATCATTAACAGACATCCCAGCTTCCTTAATCCTCTTCCTACATTCAGTGATGTAGTGACCTGGCTTCTTACAGTAATGACATTTGCCCTTCTTCTTGGGCTGTCCATCACCTTTCTTGGTATCCTGAGATGAACCACCATCACCTGAATTCTGATTTGAACTCTTTGGCTGAGTTTTTCCTTTCCCCTTTTGACCTGTAGTAAATGCTTGTTCAGCACTTGTGTTCATATTCATATTCTTCCTCATTTGCTCTTCTTGTAGCAAGAGAGCAACAAGTTCCTGATACTTGAGGGGTTCAACAGCATTCCTCATGCTGAGGTTCAAAGAGGTATGAAAAGCCAAGTAAGATCTTGGCAAAGAGTGCAAGATGGTGGACACAAGCTGTGTCTCAGGAATAATCTCATCCACATTGATGAGTTGCTCTCTCAAATCCTGCAGCTTGTTTAAGTGGCTAGACATATCATCTCCTTCATTCATTTTCTGATTTTCCAGCTCTCTGTTCAAAAATGAGATCCGAGCCTCATTACGAGCAGCATACATCTGCTCCAAAGTCACCCATGCATTCTGTGAAGAGCCAGCTGAACGAATATGAGGTATAATAGACCTCTGTACTGACAATGCAATGAGTGACAAAGCTTGTGCATCCCTGGCATCCCATGTCTTTTGAGCATTTGTTCTTTGAACAGGCAATGGCTGCCCTGGAGCCTGTACCTGTTGTCCTCGTCCACGAGCACCCCCTTGGGGAGGAGTCTCTGGAGCCAATGGACCTGGACGTGGTTCATCACCACTAACAAAATCCCAAAGACCTTTTGCCACAAGCACATTTTTCAGCATAAAACTCCACAAGGAGTAGTTCGTGCCGTCCAATTTGTCTTCCTTAGACAAGAGATGATTATGACAAGGTGCCACTCTAGCCTATATATGGCTCTTCAACTTCCCATGCTTCCACTTATGGGATAATCCAAGGCACCTTCTAAGGCACCTTCTAGCCATAGATTACACACTCGAAATCGCCAAACTTCCAACACCCTCCCTCGATTCGAGCTCCGCAAGCCACCGAGGCGCGAGGGGGTCGCCCAGGACCACACACGCCTGGGCTCTGATACCATGTCAGAATGCGCAGCAGGAGACTAACGCACGTAGGAGACGCATCACCATCGAGCACCACGAACACCCCCAACGGGCACTGCAGCATCCCCCACCGCGCTCCCATCTCCCGGTGAGCTGCCTCCCAAAACACCGGCCGGAGGAGATGATTATGACAAGGTGCCACTCTAGCCTATATATGGCTCTTCAACTTCCCATGCTTCCACTTATGGGATAATCCAAGGCACCTTCTAGCCATAGATCACACGCCCGAAATCGCCAACCTTCCAACAGATGACGCATGCAGACAGGCGTTATTCGCAGACAGGTGGGTATATGCAGGCGGTACACGCAGGCAACCGGGTACCAATCGTATGCAGACATGTACAGCATCGCTACAGGCGACACTAAGGCTTGCTGCAGAAAAAAAACATGTTGTCGGGTGATAGGTTTTTGATATTTTTAGCTTTTTTTTTTTTTTAAACCCCCACGCCTTGCTTTCGTTTTTTTCTGAACCTTAGAAAAGGGTTTAAAAGACCATGCTTTGCTTTATATGTGTTTTTTTAAGAATATATATGTATATATATATTTACCCAAAAAAAAAAACACAAAAGGAAAAGCTACTTACGCTTTTGGGGAAGCCTATATATTCCCCTCAAGGATGCTTCTTGCCACACATCTCTCAAGCTCTCAAGCTCTCTAGCACTCGTCTTTGTACGAGACCAAGCTTTTCTCTCACCTTGCCCTCTTCAAGATGTCAACCCAAGAATCCGAGATGGAACCCCTTCCCGAACGTGAAGACCTGCCGGCTATGGAAGCCACCGATGGAGATCTTTTCGATGATTTTGTTTCAAAATCTGATTTCCAAGAATTTAAAGTTGCTTTCGAAGCTTCTTTCTCGGAACGTCAAGCACAAGCCACCGCGCAGATGCAGGCTTTACAGAACTCCATCTCTTTGTTGACAACTACCATATCTACTCTTTTGGGTATGGATACATTGGCATCCGATTTAGGCCCCAACATTACTCCGGAACAGTTTAGGGGCGAACAAAAGCAGTGTACCAAGGAGATAGTGGACACTTGGCTACATAAGTAGCAGGTCCATTTCCAGTTTCATCCATATGACGATGGCAAAAAGATCCAATTAGCAGCATTCGGACTAGGTATGGCCATTACGAGTTTCTCGTATTACCTTTTGGGTTAACCAATGCTCTAGCCACTTTCCAACAAATGATGAACGATCTTTTTTGTGAACATTTGGAAAAATTTGTGGTTGTGTTCCTCGATGATATTTTAATATATAGTCGTACTCTTGAGGATCACGTTAGACACCTCACAATTGTCTTAACTATTTTAAGACAGAATCGACTATATGCTAAATTAAGTAAATGTAAGTTTTTTATGACAAAAATCATTTACTTGGGACACAAGATCACTAAAGACGGGTTGAGCATTGACTATGATCGAGTTCAGAAGGTTCTAGCTTGGCCTATACCATAGACAGTGAAACAACTTCGGTCTTTCCTCGGTTTTGTTGTTTTTCTTCGGAAATCTGTGCGGGAGTACTCTTAGCTCACACTACCGATGACCGACTTATTGAAAGGTCGTGGTTGGACGTAAATCGAATCAGCCTATCACTTGGAATAACGATCTGGATATGTCCTTCAGACTTTTGAAAGATAAAGTCAAGGAAGCACCTATCTTAGCATTACCCAATCCTAGTCGGCCTTATGTTCTTGAAAATGATGCCAGTGACTCTGCAATCGGGGCTGCTCTATTTCAAGATGGTAGACCTGTTGGTTTCGAGAGTAAAAAGCTAGACAACACTCAATTTCGTTGGCCAACCCTTGAGAAGGAGCTTTATGCTGTCATTCACGCTCTCAAGGTTTGGAGACATTATTTATATGGCTCCAAGTTTGTGGTATTGACTGATCATCAGTCAATCAAGTATGTGTGTGATGCAGATGATTTGAGAGGAAGGAAAGCTCAATGGACTGAGTTAATGCAAGATTTTGATTTTGAGATTCGTTATCGAAAGGGGTCCATGAATAGTGTCGCAGATGTGCTTAGTCGAATTAGAGAGGTGAATACTTTGTCGTTCACCGAGATTTCTACTGACTTATTTCAGTCATTGAGAGGGCTTTGCAGGAGACTGATAGTTATTTTGGTCCATTTTGGCAGAAGATCCAGGACGGGAGCTCATTGATTGACCGAGACTCAATGACTGAGCAGCCTACCATTCAGGCTGCACTATTCCGTAATGACAAAATATGTGTACCACAGATCCCAAACATTAGGTCCAAGATTCTTAAGGAGTGTCACAATGCCCCTTCTGCTGGACACCCTGGGGTACACAGGACATTAGCTTTAGTGAAACACACTTTTTATTGGCCAAAGATGAAAGGGTATGTAGAAGATTATGTTCTCAAGTGTCAAGTTTGTCAAGCAAATAAAGCTGAACGCTTTAGACAGGCTGGGATGTTGCATCCTTTGCAAATCTCGGGTAATAAATGGGAAAGTATTTCCATGGATTTTATTACCGGATTGCCAAGAACACATCAAGGCACGATTCTATTTGGGTTGTGGTGGATCGCTTGACAAAAATGGCTAGATTTTTACCGATCCGGAAGACCATTACAGCTACGCAATTAGCAAGGCAGTTTATCGAGCAATTGTTTAGACTGTACGGGTTACCACAAGATATAGTCAGTGATAGAGACTCTAAGTTTACAAGTGACTTTTGGAGGCTTGTTTTTGAGAAGTTGGAAACAACTTTGAATTTGAGTTCCTCATATCATTCTCAATCTGATGGCCAAACTGAAAGAGTGAATCAGATTTTGGAGGATATGCTTCGAGCATATGTCTCCAAAAGACAGAGTTCATGGGAGGATTATCTTCCTATATTAGAATTTGCATATAATAGTACTAAGCATACGAGTACAGGTTTTAGTCCTTTTATGCTTATGTATGGTTTTCAACCTAGATCACTTGTTACAGTGGGATTTTCAAGACTTCAGCATGATGCAACACGTAATTTTCTGCAAGATATGCAAGAAATGTTACAAGTTGCGAAGGAATCTATTAGAAGTGCTAAAGACAGAGACTGATTTTATTCTAATAGACATCGTTCACCTTGAGTGTTCTCTAAAGGAACGATGGTGTATTTGCGAGTTCCGAAAGATTCCGAGACTTTACGGACAGGTCGATCTCTGAAATTATCCCCTAGATACTGTGGACCATTTCGTATTACAGGACGGATTGGTTAAGTCGCATATGAACTGGATTTGCCTTCTCATGTGAAAGTTCATCCTGTATTTCATGTCAGTAGACTTAAGGAAGTACTGGGTGGAACAGACCAGTTAGTTACTCCTCAAGAAATTATAGATGTCGAGGACATGACATTTGTTCCACACGAATCAAAAAAGATTCTTGGATTTCGTGAAAGACGATTGCGTAATACACTTATCACGGAATACAAGATCAAGTGGAAGGATCGTGTTGAGGAGGATGCTACATGGGAGACATTGACTACCCTTCAGAGGGATTACCTTGCCTTTTTAGTGACCTCAAGAGTGAGCTCTTAGAGGAAGGGGAGTATGTCATGTGCACAGAGTGTATCTACCGTGTGCTACATGCATAAGACTAGCTTCAAGGCTTGGGGAAGCTTGGAGTTAGGTAGGCTGATTCGCGAGCTGGGCTAGGGATAGACTAACGGGAAAGCACCCAAGTATGGACGGGCGGGCGCCCAAGTGTGGACGCCCAGTGACCGGCCAAGAGCCTATAAAAGGGTAGCCAAGGTTAGTCAATAGTTCATAGAGTCTCGCGTGTCTTTGTGAGAGCTCTATGGTCAGGAGCCTGGATCTAGTGCAGACGTGCACCTGCTTTATGTAGCCAAGGCCAGCAGCAGTCTCGAGGCCCGCAAGGGTAGCTTTGTGGTGGTATGGGACGTCACGAGGTAGAGATTGGTCGGCACGTCCATCAGCTCGTGGCTCGGTGGAGACAGCCAAGACATGTGGGATTGCCCACAGCTGTCAAGGTTGGGAGGTGGGTCAGGCCTGCACCCCCTTCACGTTGCTTGGTTTGTTCTGCAGGTTTCGAGTCTTGTACTAGGAGCGTTCTATCAGGTGATCCCTTGGGGTTTTGACAATCAAAGTGCACCACCCCGAACTGTGGACATAGACAGCCAGTACACAGGTGCAGATACAGAGCCTATTTCCCCGTCAACGACCACCCCAATACTTGACCCTGCCACACACTTATTACCCCTGTGGATTGTATCTCTATTTATGAGGATGTATTGCACTTTTACAGATGAGCCTAGGTGTAGCACATAGGGATTTCTTTGACAATCTTGACATGATAACTCAGTTTTAGTTTAGTTCTTGTTTCATTTTCAGTTGGTTATTCCATGATTCAGTTACTCATGGATTCATTGTAGCTTTTGGTCTCATAGACCCTTACAGTCTTTTGCATCTGTTAATATATCTTTCTTTCTTTCCCATATCCTATCACTTATTGTGCCCTATACCTGGCATAATAGGATCTAGACTTTTCACCTTGTATAATCTCAGAGTCTGTGGATCCGGCCACCTCTTTCCCTCTGGCGATCCATCGGACACTCCGATTGAAGCAACCCAAGAAGGCGCAGAGAAGCGGCCCCTTCGATTGGCATTGAAGGCTTTGTCACCCCTGGTGCCCTTCTCCGTCTGCTGGGTCGAAGGACGAGGGAAACGAGATCTTAACTTTCAGTTTTCAGTTCTAGTTTACTGTTGCTTTTTCTTTTTTCATCCATGACGAGATTTCATGGACACTATGTATACATCATTTTGATCTCATAAGACCCTTTCGGGTCTTTTGAAGACCTTAATACAACTTTATTTTTTTATTTCTTTCTCTCTCTCCATAGATTCTTTTACGTTAGATACTCTAGATGGATGAGGATGTTACCAAACACACGAGCTCTCCTTTGTACTAATACGGAGATGCACTTGTACATGTATCCACATGCTCACTATGATGATGTTGGGATAGACGTACAGTTAGTATATCCTTTTGTTTTTTTGTTTTTTTTTTGTTTCTTTTAGTCTTTTCCATGGCTCAGTATCACATGGACTCCTTGTACTACTTTTGGTCTCATAGACCCATCCGGCAGAGACCCATGCTAGAGCTCCTAGGATGATTACGACTCCAGCCATATATTGTTGTACTCATTGTCACTTTTGTACTCCCCCATATTCATGTATTCAGGTATCCATGTACTCATGTACTCATGTACCCCATTTTGACTAGTAGCATTAGCTTCCCCCCTACTGATGTATTGTGGGGCTATCTCTTTTCTTTTCCAGACAGTGTATCAGATGTCACATGGTTGTAACTTTGGTCTCATAGGTCACTTTGGCCTTTTGAAGACATTAATATAACATTTCATTTCATTTCATTTCTCACACATACTCACGAAACCCAAAGCTTCACACTGCACCAGCAATTCCGAAGCAAGACAAAACAAATGACAGTTCCCAACAAGGGTGGACAACTCTTTTTACACAAATGATACATAAACAAGAAGTAGTCTGTACGTTTGCTTAAACAGTTACCTTTTCTATCCTTTTGACTCTTGTCTCTTTCTCTATGAAATAAATGCTGATATATATCCAGATATGAATGAAAGAAAATCAATAACGACAAGGGGAGAAATTTTACAGATCATCAACTCAAGCAGTAAACTTGAAAGATGAGAATGCACACCTTTCCTTGCGCTTTTCTAAAAATCGAGCTAGTGATGCCTTCCTTGCAAGTGGCAAGGCTGAATGAAGGAAAAACAATGGTAATTATTCTTTTGACCTTCAACAGAACAAAAGATTTAAATTTGTCACTAAACTTATAAAAAAAGGCATTATTATCCTCACCTTTGGGTACCACAGCTTGGCAAGGAACCAATAAGCTTGATAATTCTTGTGTGTGTCCCTCCTCGAGTACCTGAAACCTATCACCGGCAGACAAGTTTGTTGCAGTAAGAGGGCTTCCCTGTATGCTTTAGTGTTTCTTTTGCAAAAGGTGATGTGCTTGGAGGCTACAAGGCACAGGCAGCTGTGGAGAAGGTGTGACTAACCTCTTGAATGAAGAGGTTATCGCACCAGGTGTATTTAGTGCTTGCATGGATAGAGAGTTCAGTTCCTCGACAGGCCATGGGTTGCTGCTTCCTGCCAATGACATGATAGCCTGAGCCTGCAATACAAAGTGTGTGGCTAAGTTTTCGGCCTCCACTCACACAAGATTGCATGAGGCCCCATTTTATCACTTTGGGGCATGGTTCCTTAGGAAATCAAAACAAGCCCCACACCCCCCTATGAGCAGGATGGTACATATCAACAGATCGCAGTCATTGAGGCCAGAAAGGTCCCCATGCCTCCCTGAGCTACTTCACACCACAAGACTAGCCACATTGCTTGGAAGGTTTGACGGGCATGGTGCCACCGCCAGTTAGACCATTGAGGGGTTTGCCCCACCTCCTGCACTCACTCCCTGTACACAATCTACCTCCGAGAACAGCTAGCCATGGGGGGAGTACCCCCTCTCTTTAGACTCATACGTTGCAAGAGGGATTGTATGTGCTTTTTCAGATGTACATTTTCTTTACTGATTGAAGAAGGATCTTATTTCTGGGTTTTTTAAAAAGCCAAGGCCAATGCATGTTTTCTTGGGCCCAACCAGCTGAGATAAAGTTTAACTATTGTGTATATCAGTCTCCACAACCAACGCACAGAGGGAAAAATTCAAGAGCCACAATTGCCACGTTGAGACCAATTGTATCTGCTATGCCAACCATGAAGCTAAGCCCCCTCAAAAGACATTTCATTGGTGGGCAAACCCTAAGACTATCCTCCTGCATCCACTGAAGGGCATGGAGCTCCTCTCAACCCTTACATGAATCTTCTCCATTGCTGAAGCAGGAGTGCTTTGAAAGCTCTTCAAGTCTCAAGATCCCAATGAATATGTTTGTCCTCTGTCCTAATTGGCGCATAGCAAAAAGCACCTCTATTCTAAAGAGTCACATAGAGACCGCTATTCGCTTCTTAGAATACATGGATATAACCTTTATTACTGTAACCTCAAACCTTAATTGTTGAGTATATAATATTCTGAGCATATATACAAGACTATATATACCTTATCTGCAGGCACATTGTCATACACACTGACGGTACCCGCATAGAAAAAGGTCAGTTGTGCAGAAAGGCTTGCAGGACTGTTAGCTGGAATGCACCTGCAGCAAGCACACACAAATACATGAAAACTAAATTTTTCACGCACAAATACGGAAAAGGAATATAAAAGAGACGTGAATCTCAAAATTAATCTGTTACCTTGCGTGACTTGCAGCCGGTGGTGATGGCATATAATTTAGATCCGCCCCAGGGATCATCACAGGAGCTACACCACACAACGAGCTTACTAGCATTTCTGCTTCTATATTGGACAGCTCCTGCGCAGGAAGGTGGGTTTCCAAGACAGGTAGAGCTTCCAGATAGTCAACTACGCCGGTTGGATGGTTTCTCTTCCCTGTTGTACAGTCTTTTTAGTTATCTTAAGCTGCCTATCAGGAAATCTTAAGGAGTAGATAATTGTTGTTATTTCAAAAAACAAATCCCAAAAACTCTTAATATAAGGTATTTATTCAAGAATTCTGACTAAAAAGATGTATGCTGGTCTGTAGGGTGATTGGCTTGCTGTCAAGGCCAGCCCACTACCAGCCTAAGTGCTATTCAGGCCATTTTAATGCCTTCAGCGGGCTGTTACATTTGGCTTGCCCCTAGCTCTTGGGCATTCAGAACCTAGCTGAGGCTCCTTGCAGAATGGCCACCCAACCTGTTCCTCCTGTTGGGTATTCGGAGCTTCATGTGTGAATAGCCCTTGTATGTGTTTGTGTGTAAGTGTGCGTGTGAACCCACTCCTAGAGTGGATAAGATAAGTGTGTGTAAAGAAATTCATAAGCCATGGAAAAACACTTCGAATTGGCTAAAACCAATGTACTCCAGGGACGGCTAGTAGCCCCAAAAAACGTCGAGCTGAAGCTGGAGCTCCCCCCCCTGCACGCCAAGCACCCTCTCGCCATCGCCTTGCCCTCCCTACCCCTGCTCATAAGCCCCCCAATCCTCCCCCCTGCGAAACCGGCCTCTGGTATAAACCAAAGTGCCATAGACTAGCAGTCACCCAAACATAGTTGTAATCCAGCAAATAAGACAGATAAAAGGGAGCTAGAGTACTCCTACACAAAAAGAACAGCGACACCTGTTGGCCCCGAAGCTTGGCGCCCCTTTCGGTATTTCTTTATTCAAATTCAATGGAAGAGTTTAACTGAATACATCATGGCCATTCATGGCTTATACATATGCTTTCCCAAACTGCCAGTCCTCTGGACCTCTTAGCATAGAGGTTTCACACAACCCTGTGCCCCAAAACACCACACTGTTATTCACCTCTAATCAGCCAAGATAGTACATCCATGAGGCCCTGTAAACACAATCAATTTGCCCATGCACGTAGCCAAAAACACAGCCATGAAACAGTCCATGAACCCTTCCAAAACAGTCCAAAATCTTGCCCTGTTTCCACCCTCCAAACTGCCAAACCCTTCCTCTCACAAAGGGCCAGCGAAACAACTCCGAGACAGTCACAAGCTAGTGAAAAGAGAGACAAAGAGAAGAGAAAATAAACAGTAGCCGGCTGTCTCTACACAGTAGCAGTCCGCCGCCTTCCACTTGCTCCTCCTGCTGTCCATTGTCTTCCACGAGAAAGAGAAAAACAGAGAGAGAGGCATGGGAAAAGCCTGCAGTCCAGCCCGCCTGTTGGCAAGGGAAAGAGAGAGCACGCCCAGCTCTGTGCACCTGCTGTCCTGCAGCCCCCTACAAGGGAAAGTCCCTGCTGACCAGTCCGCCTCCTGCAATCCAGCTCGTCTCCTGCAGCTGTACCTGCTCACAGATGCTGCAGCCTAACTGTGTATCCAAGAAGAGAACCAGCCAGTCACCTGTAGCCTCTGTATCTCCTGCCGCGCCCTTCACACGAGCATGAGAGAGAGTTCAGCGTGCAGTTCTGTGCGCCCAGCCAAGCAGCGTGTTTTCCAACGAAAAAGCCAGCCAATGTATCTTCAGGCGACCACCCTCTTCAGAGAAAAACCACCCACGTGTTTCTGCAGCCCGACTTTCCAAAAAGCCACCCCCAATAATAGTGTGGGCTTCCCCTAAAAAGGGTCACGATTCCCTTCAAAGGGTTTTCTTTTGTTTTAAAGGTTTTAAACCTTTGTCCCTTCCTTTGGTTTAACCCCCCCCCCACATGGGGTCATAAAAAGACCTTATTAATTCCTAATGTCACCCTTGCCCCAAGTGTGAACATTAAAAATATGTCTTCCACACCAACCACCATGCTCACACATACGCTACACAATTTTACAGGGTCGTGACATACCCCCCTCTTGAAAAATGGCAAGCATCCTCGATTGCATCCTGGTGATACAGCAAGACATCCAAAGCAGAACCACTCTGATAACGAAGGTTGCCCAATACAGTAAGATATCAGCCATGTGATCCAACTAAAAGTGAAAAGTACAATATGGCAAGATCAGCGTCCCAATCTCTCTGAGCCATGCATTAGTAGCAACATTCACTGCAAGCCAATGGTGTAGTAGGGCTTGACTGGCCCTTGATTGGCTTGAGCACTTGGTGTAAACTGAGATGAGATGCATTCAACCGTTTGATTCTGCCTACGAACCTCGCCTCCTTGCGCCCCCAGCTCCCGCCTTTCCTTCGCTCCCTCTCCTTCTTGTGCAGCTGCGCTAGCCCCTCCCTCCTCCTCACTGCGCCATCCCCACCACCTTCTCTCAGCCTGCGCATGCCCCCCCCACCCCCTCGCTGCCTGTCGCCTGCCCCTCCCTCCCCCTCTCTCCGCCTGCTTTACTGATGTGTGTGCAAGCCCTTCTCCTCCCCCGCCTCAGCTCCCCCCCCCCCCCCCCCGCTATCCTCTCTCCTTCCGCCTCGCCGTTTCCTCGTAGGGCTGTGTCCCTCCCGTTGGTGACCCCGGTCTCTGGCCCTTTCCCTATGGAGGACTCCATGGAAGCCGCTCCGACTACCCCTGCCGATTCCGGTCTCCGTCTGGAGTTCACAGATGCAGATCATCAGTTGTTTGTTTCCATAGTATCCGCTCTTGAGGCCTCCTCCTTGGTCTGCAAGATAGTGGTAGCCGTCCGATGCGAAGAGAGCTTCGCGACCTGCGTTCCTGGCGCGATGGACTCACGGTTTCGACCCCGCTTCTGACCCGCTAGCAGGCGCGACAGGTTTCCCCATCACTATCTGCTTTCCTGGACTCCGCAGGGAGTACTTGCCCCTCTTGTCATCCATTGGCAAGGCGTTCGGGCAGGTGGTGGAGACGCCTCAGACAGCGGCTTCAGTGATAGCTCGGGCAACAGGACTCCCGGCCATTCGTGTTGTGGTTCCGTCACACCGAAGTCCCTCCCGAAGACGATCCTCCTCCCTTGTCTTTCTGGAGGACATCTGATACAGCGCGTGGAGTATTCGGGCCTCCCCAGCCAATGCTACATCTGTCGGGAGATGGGTCACCTCGCACGCGCCTGTCCCCGCAAGGGGGTTCATCCTTCACGTTCTGCCGCCTCTGGACCCCCTTCAAGAGGCCCGAGGGGTGGCCATCCACCTCAGAAACCGGACATCCCTGGCTCGTCTCAGCAGGCGCCATCATCTGACGAGCAGGCCCCCCCGGCGGAGGATGCCGCGCAGACCCAGGAGGCTGGCGGATGGCTGGAGGTTCGCCGGCGGAAAACGCCCGGCCCGCAGGGACCGTCGCAGACGCCAGCAGGCAGCACAAGCTGGCGGACAGGCGACTCCGGCTGGCGTTCAGGCACCTACCCGCACTTATGCTCCAGTCAGGGATAGGCGGCCAGCAGGTCCCACCCCGATGGACGAGGATTCAGTCTCAGTGCCTGTTAAGGCCGCCGGTGGAGCCCCCCATGTGGAGACCCCGCTCCCGCCTCCCCCCGTGGGGGGCCCCGCCCCCTCCATTGAGCAGATTCCTGAGGATCCCGGGCCGCACTCCGCGACCCCCGGCCCCTCTTCCCCTCACTCGGAGAGCACTCCTTCCACCCCCCCTTCTCCCCCCCCAGCCCCCCCCCCCTCCCGCCTGCCCCGGCGGCCCCCCCTGACACCTCTCCTCTGGCAGATGCCTCTCCATCCTCTCCCCGCTCTCCCCCCTCCTCTCCGCGAGCCACCATCCCTCCCGCGGCCTCTCCAGGATACTCCTCCAGACCACCCACTGCCCCGGGACAGCGCAGCTGGGTAGGCCAGAGTTCAGTTCAGCGACTGTTCCACCGACACTCCAGGCCGGTGGAGATGGCGATCCTAGCTTCGCCCGCCACAGAGTTCTCTCCAGCCTCCCCTGGGGGACCCCCGCGAGTGATGGGGCTCCCAGTGGATTACAGTTTCTTCAGGTGTCTCCAGCTGAATGCTGGTGGCCCGTTCGAGACACTGGTCGCGCCCTTGCGAGTATGCGTGGTGTGCCATCCATCTCATTCTCCTTCAGTGGTGAGCAGCATGGTGGCCTTCTCCTTTCCTCTCAGTGTTGCCCCAGACACAGCATGGGATTGCAACTCTGTAGAGGAAGTTTTGCGTGATCAGATACTGGAGTTTTCTCACCACTTCAGTGACTTGGGGCTCATGGGCCTATTGCAGACCCGATTACACTCAGCCCGCATGAGCTTGTTTGGTATAGGAGATTGGCGGGCGGATCCGGTCCACACCTTAGTTGAGGCGGTGCTGCTGATTCTCCTCCATGCCGCCCCGAGGATGCAGCCTACCTTTAGATACATATATGCAGAGGATTGGTCTCACGCCTATGCCTTGGACAGGGCGAAGGTGGAGTGGGGCTGGACACAGAGACAGGTCACCCTCTTTTTGGAGAGACTCCGCACCCGGACAGACAGTGACTATTCTCCCTCCAAGCCGGCGCCCAAGACTCACAGAGTGGAGGGCAGCTCTTCCGGGCCGGCTGAGAGGGGTGAGCCAGTGGCGGCTGCTTCACTTGCCATAGCTCATCCATGAGGATCCTCTCATGGAACATCCAGGGTCTTGGTGGACCTCGCTGCTACATTGGTCGGGGCAGACTTCGCCAAGAGATCCAGAGGGCTCTCGTTGGAGGGCCCATAGATATCCTTTTCATCCAGGAGCACCACCTTTCTGCCGGGCGCACCCGCACCTGCGGGAAGATCTTGCCAGGCAGGAGTCACACTTGTTGGTCACCGGCATATGGCTCCCAGGGGAACCAGGGTGGAGTATGCATCTCAATCAGCGAGCAGCTTCTATCCGAGGTTGTGGATTCTGGCACTCTGGTTCAGGGTCGAGCGCAGTGGATCATCCTTCGGGTTGGGGAAGACCGCATTGGCTTCCTCAACTTCTACGCCCCTAATGGGGCGACCGGGAGAGCTGAGTTCTGGAGCACCATTAGGCAGTCCCTCCCCATGGCAAACCATTGGTGCCTAGGGGGGGATTGCAACATGCTGGAGGATGCAGAGGACAGGATGGGGGGCAGCCTGGAGACCATTCATGGGCCGGAGCTCGCTGCCTGGGAGGAGCTAGTGCTGCAGGTGAGAGGCCAGGATCCGTGGACTCTCTCGGAGTTTGGCAGGATGCAGGGGAGTTTATCTTTCTCGCGCTCGGATAGACGGGCCACAGGAGTTAACCTTTCCCGCATCGACAGGTTTTACATTGATGAGTGGGCTTGCGATAGAGGTGGCACTGTGGATATACTTGCAGGCTCTTCTTTTTCAGACCACTTTCCAGTGCTTCTCCAGATCGAGGACCCCACGAGAGGAGAGCGAGGCCAGAGCGTCCGGATTCCAGATTGTCTCATAGAGGAGCCCGAGATTGCGACCAGAGTTGAGCAGGTCTGGCGGGAGCTCCAGTTCAGGAGAGGATCGGCAGCCAGCGATCTTGACAGGGGTTTGTAGGAGATCAGTAGGATGCTCAGACAGGCTGCCCTGGACCGTCTGGAGGCTTTCAGAGAGCAGGAGAGGAGCCTGCGGAGGAGTCTAGCTTCCCTTCAGAGACTTCAGGAGAGGGATCCTACGAACCCTTGGATTTCAGAGCAGATGGAGTCATCTCGCACAGAGATCAGATCCATCGAGGAGAGGAGGGTGGAGTTCCGATTCCATGCTCGGGCATCTTTTTGGACACAGGCTGGAGACAGAGTGACTCGGGATTTCTTTGAGGTGACAGGGCCTCGCTTCAGACGAGAGGGTCTCAGGCGTCTTCGGCAGGCTGATGGCCAGGTAG
Organism: Cibotium barometz; assembly: GCF_041138505.1. Classification (NCBI taxonomy): domain Eukaryota; kingdom Viridiplantae; phylum Streptophyta; class Polypodiopsida; order Cyatheales; family Cibotiaceae; genus Cibotium; species Cibotium barometz. Next base: position 34,310,835 of record NC_141084.1, read on the forward strand.
TGGTGGATCCCCCCAGGGTTCGGGCGATCGCCACAGATTTTTACAGGGATCTGCTCTCTGCTGAGCCAGCAGATGACAGGGTGAGAGAGGCTCGGGAGGCAGTCTGGAGCTTCACGAGACCGGTTGTGCCGGCCCATTTGCAGCACTCCCTTCTTTCCCCCTTCTCGGATGCGGAACTGGAGGCGGCTCTTCAGGCACTTCCTCGGGGCAAATGCCCAGGAGAGGACGGTCTCTCAGTGGCTTTCTTCCAGAGGTACTGGTCTTGCATAGGGGTTTCAGATTGGCATTCCAAGAGATCATGGAGTTGGGAGACATGCCGGATAGCATGGCAGAGGGGTTGATTCACTTGATCCCCAAAGAGGGAGGAGACAGACTGGAGATTAGACAGTGGAGACCGATCACCTTGCTAGGCACGGCCTACAAGGTCCTAGCTAAGGCGATCAGCAGGCGGCTTCAGCCTCACCTTCCGGACATCATCCACTCCACGCAGACAGGCTTCATCTAGGATAGGAGCATCCTGGATAACATCTTCTCTTTCTGGGAGGCTACAGCTTTGGCTAGATTTCGGCAGGAGGATCTGGAAGTGCTCCTTCTCGACTTCGAGAAGGCATATGATCGGGTGGACTGGGCCTTCTTGGAAGGCACCATGGAGAGGATGGGCTTCCCCCCTCAGTGGATCCGAGGGGTCTCTGCACTCTACACATCGGCTCATAGCCAGGTGCTGACACAGGGCGTGCGCGGAGAGAGGTTCCAGCTCTCGCGCTCGGTGCGGCAGGGGTGCCCCTTGGCACCCCTTTCTTTTTCTTTTTGTGGCGGAGGCCATGAGCACTTTCTTGACGGCACAAGATACAGGTTTGCGGGGCCTCCAGCTCCCCATCCGCACCTCGGAGGAGCTCCTAGACTCGGAGTTTGCGGATGACACTGCTGTCTATCTTCAGGGAGGGGAGGAGAACCTCCGCCGCTTCGCCTCAGCCATGGACAGGTTTTGCAGAGCTTCGGGCGCTTTGATCAACTGGCACAAGTCGTGTGGGTTGTGGGTCAGTTCTGGCCCCCCTCCCCGACTTGGAGGCTAGTTGATGGGTTTCAGTGGCTGGCCCCCGGCACTACAGTGTGCTATTTGGGATGCTATGTGGGCATTGACATATCTCCGGAGCAGTAGATAGCCCCCCTTCTTCTGAGCATTCGGAAGAAGCTTCTGTATTGGAGTACCGCTCATTTATCTCTGGCTGGCCGAGTGGTTGTGGCCAACCAGGTTCTGCTTGCTACCATGTGGTACATCACTTCTTGCTGGGCCTTCTCTCGGGCGTGCATTGGCCAGGTGCAGAGGCTCATCAGGAACTTTCTTTGGTCCGGTGGCGACGGGCGGCCCGCCAGGGCCAAGGTGGCATGGGCTGTGATCACTCAACCGAGGGAGAGAGGCGGCCTGGGCATAGTTGATCCTATTTGTCAGAGCCGAGCTTTGCTTGGCAAGTTGGTGGTTCGTGGCCTCCTACCAGGTGTGCTGAGCCTTGGAAGGAGTTTCTTGTTTCCAGGATTCTCAGCCGCACTCCTTCTCTTAGCAGCCCCTGGACCCCAGCATCAGGTGGATCTTTACAGAGCAGCGATCCAGAGGAGTGGGCCTTGGTTTCGAGGAGCGTTTTGCAGCTAGCCTTCTGAGGGCCTGGGAGCATCTGAGGCCGTCACTCTTCCAGACTCCCCCGGGCACCGATGAGGAGCGCCTGAGGGGCAGCCATTGATCTGGAACCCCTTGATCCGACTTCCCAATGGTCATATGGTTGGATCGCGATCTCATGTGTCGTGGGGCCCGTTGAGCTCCGGCCCAGCCCAGTCCTTAGACGACTGGATATGTTTTCAGCAGCTGCCTCTAGAGGTTCAGGAGAGGAGACTCAGCGGGATGAGGGGCAGAGAGTTGATGAGGCAGGACATTGAGGCGGCCATCCCCCGGGAGTGGCGGACTCCAGTACATGACCCTCCACCTCCACAGTGGATGGGCGTCTTTACTCGGCATGAGATCCTTCTAGCGGTCTGCGGCTCAGCAGAGAGAGTCGCCCCACTCACCTTCGAGGTGGGAGAGGGAGGCCAGCTTCAGAGGACCCGACTAGATTTGGATGAGTTCCAGGGTTGTATTTTTCAGAGGGTGCGGGTGGTCGGCTTTCATCAGAGACAGTGGCATATAGACCCCTCACCGGCCTCGATAGGGGAGGACTATTCTTGGAGATTATGGGCTTGGGACAGCAGGCCTCTTATTCGCCTTCAGTGGGATCCAGGCGAGTGGCTGTGGCGAGATCCCTATTCGGCCCCTACAGCCCAGGCACCCCCTTTTTTCAGTACACAGCGAGGCTGGGGCGGCGGATCCAGAGGCACAGGATAGCGGGCACCCCGGCGGCGGCCGAGCATTGGCGACGACAGGGACTCTCCCCTACCTTCCTTAGGGACTTCTCGCAGCGCCTTTGGGCTTACAGCGCATAGAGGACTGGCTGTGGGGGCTTGGCTAGCTTTTGGCAGACACCCAGCGTCCAACCCTCGGTGCGGCCATGCACAGGAGTCGCAGCAGCACTGCTTATGGGATTGCCCACAAGCACAGCAGGTCTGGCAGCGCGCTCTCAGGATGGTTTTTGCAGGCTCGCCAAGTGAGATGATGGTGACGTGGGGTGCGGTGGCTTGGGCCACGGACAGCGGCCCGGCCCTTGGATACGAGGACGTCCCTGGCAGTGTGACCATCCAGGTCTCTGACAGGGCGATGGCGGTGGTTCCGACGCCAGACTTCTCTTCGGCAGTCTCCCAGGAGGGGGATGGGCACAGATGGGAGATGATCAGCAGCATGACGGCTTGGCACATATGGAGAGCCCGATGCAGGGAGGCCATAGACCGCCAGGCGACTCCACCGGCGGAGGTCATACAGGCTCTCTGGGTGGACATCATTCACACCTTGAGAGGACACTGGGGGAAACTTCAGGGAAACTTCAGGGCGACTCGGATCGCATGAGGGATCGCCGCAAGGCGTTCCTCCGCACTTGGCAGCCTGGCCCTTTCCTCACCGCGAGGGGCGAGGATGTCACTTGGCACTACAAGCCTCCAGTTTGGCTCTTCTCACCTCCCGCATGTACCACGGGGGTGGAGCTCCGGTGTTCAATCACTGTATTTATTATCCCTCCTTTGTGAGGTGAGCTTTGTAGCCTTATGGCGTCTTCTCATTAACTAATAGAAGGATCGTTTTTCCAAAAAAAAAAAAAAGCCAATGGTGTAGTAATAGTCCAAGTTGTATACCACTGTGAACCATACATAACCACAACATCCAATGTGACTAGTACACATATATCATAGAAGTCCGATAAGCAGATGTACTGTCAACTGTCAGTACACATATATCATAGAAGTCCGATAAGCAGATGTACTGTCAACTGTCAGTACCCTCGGGTGAGACGAAAAGCTGCACCAAGCAACCTCTAGATGACATCCGAGCCTGTCTGTATCAAGGGAGCGGAGGTGCTACCCCCCTCTTGAGCATCAGGCAATGCTCCAGACCTATGCTCTACTGAACCTGAATGAGCCGTAGCAAGAGTCGGCTCCAACTCAAAGGCATCAAGATAAAGCTACAAAACCTGTGGTAAATCTGCTAAGTCACCCTCCTCCATCCACTTCGCATCCATCGGTGAATAGTTCTTGAACTTCACAAGATAGCGATGGGAAACTTTAGCTCATACCTTTCTTTTCTTATGTCCCAGTATCTGCTCGGGAATAAGAACCTCATCAAGTTCCTCCACTTCCGGCTGAGCCTCATTTGATACATGCTCAGACACATCCCCACGGAAAGGTCTAAGTAGACTCACATGAATGCATTGTGAATCCTCCAGTGATCTGGTAGCTTCAAACGATAGGCCACCTCACCGATCTTTTCAAATATCTAAAAAGGATATATGATCAGATGTCTGAAGGTCAACGGCATGATCATTATACTCTCAGGGATGGCTTCTTATTGATGCATGGTATACTGTGTTACCAAGAAGTTACGACTCAAGGTTATGATTGAAAGTCATGCTCCACTGTATGCAGGTCATAGGGGCATTGAGGCCACGGTAGAAGCAGTTGAGGATTTCTTTTATTGGTCGACCTTGAGAAGAGATGTTGATACTTTTGTTAGACAATGCATCGTATATCAGAAGGTGAAGTTTGACCGTCAGAAGACACCAGGGTTACTTCAGCCTTTACCTATTCCAAATAGACCATGGGAGAGCATTGCCATGGATTTTATATTTGATCTTCCGAGGATACAAATGGGGAATGATGGGATTTGGACTATCATATGTAGGTTTAGTAAGCAAGCTCATTTCATTCCCGTGCGTAAGAAGATTAAAGTTGATCACATGGTGAAGTTGTTCATGGCGAACATCTTCAAGTATCATGGCATGCCTTCGTCTATCATTAGTGACCATGATCCACAGATGACAAGTTTATTTTGGAGAGTGTTGTTTGACAACATGGGTACAACTCTCAAGTTCTCATCATCGTTTCATCCACAGACAGATGGGCAGTCGGAAGAGGCTAATTCCATAGTGTTAGATCTTCTCAAGTGCTATGTGTCAGAGCACAAGCAACAATGGGAAAAGTATCTTCCTTTGGTGGTGTTTGCTTATAACAACACCATCCATACCTCGACGGGCAAGGTGCCTTTTGAGATTGTGGAAGGAGGGAAGAAGATACCACCCATTTTGCACACAAAGGATAAAATCTTTCAGGCTGACCAGTATGTGGAGAACATGGATGAAGCTTATAGGAGAGTTAAGTTGGCACTCCAAAGAACTCAACAAAAGATAAAGAAGGCAACAGACCGTCACAGGTGTGCATTGGAGTTTGCATCGGGTGACTGGGTTCTTTTGCGATTTGAGAAAGCTAGGCTCAAAAAGATGAAGGGTAAAGAGCACTTATTCCCTAAGTTGAGCATGCGCTAATCCTCATCCTGTGCATACTGCTCTTTCATCTCATCAAGCTCATGATGATAAGCAAGTGAAACTGATGAGACCTGTGGCTTGCGTGACAAAGCATCTGCCACAACATTCTTTTTGCCTTCCACATGTACAATCTGAAAGTGGAACATAGACAAAAAGTTAGCCCATCTCATATGCTTCTCAGAAAGTTTAGTTTGCGTGAGGAAATAACGCAAGGTCTGATGATCTATCTGCACAGTGAACTCAGCCCCAAGCAAATAGTGTTTCTATGTAGAAAGAGCATGAATTACAGCCAATATCTCTTTCTCATAGACCTATAAATGCTTCTCGGCATTCTGTAATATACTATCACATGTCCTTCTTGCATGAGAACTGCCCCAATGCTATTCCCACATGCATCACACTGGACAACAAAAGCCTTTTGGAGATCCGGTAGTACTAATACGGGATCCGAAGTAAGCTTTTCTTTAAGCTTTTTAAAGGTTGCAATTTCCCGATCAGTCCATCGAAACGGAGTTCCCTTCTTTGTTAAAGCATGAAGGGGCAAAGCAATCTCAACAAAATACCGTATGTACCGCTTGTAATAGGAACACAATCCCAAAAAGTTGCGTACATCATGCACTGTCCTCAAATCTGATCAAACTGCTATAAAAAGGTAAGAGCCTTAAGCCTGTCTTTGGCCCCACTGAATGTGTCAAATTTCACCGCAGCTCCCCCTTCCTTATAATCCTTCGCCTTACCCATAGGCGTTAGATTATCGTAAGGAAATGGCTTCACAAGTTTGCTACCCCGTGCATTCATACCCATACTAGGGTCAACATTGCCAGTTCCCACACCTTACGTACCATGCAATCCTGTTGATCCTCCCATGTTTCCAAACATACCACTATGCATACTGGAATGCATGCCCCCATACATGTTTCCTTGCATTCCGAGCTGCATGCCCCCATACATATTTCCTTGCATTCCGAGCTGCATACCACTATACATGTTGCCTTGCATGCCAAGCTGAAAACTAGCTCCAAAATTCCCTTGCATTCCCATGCCTCCTTGAGGGTAACCCCCAATCATAGATTGGAACACAGAACCACCGCCAAAATAGCCTGGACGCATCGTTTGCTATGGAATAGGTGGCTGCCTGAAAAAGGAACTCTATGGGTTTGCACCATAAGTGTTATGCATGTTGGAAAACTGTCCAAAAGCAGAATCCTGTGGGAAGGCACCACTATTGCCCTAAGGTGGGTTCGTAGAACGCACCTTCTTCTTCTTCTTCTTAGGCTCAGAAGGTGTAGCATTATATGGTAGTGATGCGTGTGAACACACTTAGGACCACCGGGACACTTTTTCCCTCACTAGGAGGTTTTTTCCCATGTGTATGTACACCCTCTTATCTATTCATCTTGGGTTGTGTACTTATCTTTTGTATCTGGCACACATTTGTTCATTCTAATCTAGTGAGTTTGTGTGCTCTCAAGCTTCTCTATCTTGTGTGTGTGCATTGTTTGCAACCCTAACTCTAATTCCAACAATTGGTATCAAAGCTAGCTTCCTTGACACTTGATCTAGTAGTCTCTCTCCCTCCTCACGACCCTATTTTTCTATCTCAGATTGAGATACCCTCTTAGGAGAAGAAGGTGTATAATGTAGTGTGATATATACGAAGTATACAAAAATTTTCGGGGTCCGCGGCGCGATTCGAACGCATTTCACGCATCGCAAGGTTTCTGCAGACGTTCTGGAGTTTGGATTGGTTCTGCTCGATTTTGGGTGTTTGGACTGTGTAGCGGCAAAGATTTGATGTGCAACAGCATCTACAGTGTCTTCAGCAACATCGACCATCATACTTTCACCAGTAACACTATTCTCTACTCTATGTTAATTTTCATACACTTTGCGGGCGGGTGATTCAATCAGTTGGCAGTCATCCAAGGTTGCATTCAGTGAATACTGAGTACTTGCAGTGTGTTGAAAGATTTTGCATTTGGTAGAAAGTCATGGCTGGCAGTAGTTATGTATTCAACATGTTGTCTACTGAGGACAAACTTGATGGGACTAACTACCCATTGTGGTCCTATATGATGAGGCATGTATTGGTTGCTAAAGGCCCTTTGAAATGTGGTCAATGGTAGTGAAACTCGTCCTGTTTCACAACTACCAATGCAACCAGGTACTGCAGGTACATCTGAAGTAGAATCTGATACAGATGTGGCTCCTCCACATGCACCACCAGTACCTCCCACTGCTGCTTAAACGAGATGGGATGGAAGAGATGCACAAGCACATGCATTGCTTGCACTTTCTGTGAAGCGAAGCATTATTCCTCATATTCGGTCATGTAAGACTTCAAAACAGGCATGAGATGCACTTGCTGCATTATTCCAGGTACGCAATGAAGCACCTGTTGCATATCTGCACAAACAATTGGAGTCTGTGTATATGAATGAGGGAGACTCAATGGACAGCTTCTTGACCAAGATCAAAGATTGTAAGGAGCAGCTTGCTAGTGTGGATGAGATATATCCTGGTGCCCAGAGTTCTCAATGCATTGCCGGATTCTTATCAGAGTTTTGCCTCTACTCTTAGACTCATGATGAAGGAAAATCCAAATGCCCTTACATTTGATGAGCTGGTTTCAGTACTCTTGCAAGAAGAGCAGTCTAGGCAAAAGAGATCTAATATGCGAGTTGGACCAAGCTTTTGTTGCCAATTAGAAAGGCAAAGGTAAAGCTTCTTCGCATGGTGGCTATAAGCCAAAATCAGAATCCTCAGGTAAGGATGCAGAGAAAGAAGGTGATAAGCCTAAAAAGAAGGACAAGTGTCACTATTGCAGGAAACCAGGGCACTACATACATGAGTGCAAGAAAAGACTAGAGAAGGAGAAAAAGAAAGAATCGGGCATAGTTTTGTGGCTGATACATCTGCACCAAGTGCAAAGAAGAAGGAATCTGCAAGTTTTACTCAAGATGATTGGGCATGGACTGTTCTGACCCCTTTGTTCTCATGATGTATGCATGTCAGTGGCAGAATCGGATGCTTGGTACTTTGACAGTGGTGCTAGCAAGCACATTACATCTTTGCACATGTGACGGTTCCTCGTATCTTGTCAAAGGAGTTGGTAGAGTTGTGCTCACTGCTGCAAATGGGGACGCATTTACTCTTTCGAAAGTTTTATGTGCCAGGCATTAAGAAGAACTTGCTGTCAATTTCAGCCTTAGCCTTGTTAGGCTTGAAATTTGTGGATGATAGATGTACAGTTCATGATAGAAATGATGGTTATTCTATCATTGCCTCAAGTATCTTGTTTCATGGCCTATACAAGATGGATGTATTTGAGAAGTTGCAGCATGATGCTTGTTCAATCTCTACGACTTGTGCTATGAGGGATGCAGAATTATGGCATGCACGATTTGGCCATCTGAATTATGGCACTTTGTTACGTCTTCAAAGGCATGATATGGTGTCTGAGTTGCCAGCTCTTGAGACCCCTACTAGACATGTATGCGAGAAGTGTATTCTTGGTAGAATGCATCAGGCATCATTTCCAAAGGATAGATCTGTGAGCGCTGTTAAGAAATTACAGCTTATACATAGTGATGTATGTGGTCCTATGAGGACACTATCTATTGGGGGATATCTCTACTTCGTCGCTTTTATTGATGATTACTCCAGATATAGCTGGGTGTATCCATTAAAGCAGAAGTCAAAGGTTTTTATGTGCTTTAGGCACTTCGTATCCATGGCTGAAAATGCATGTGAATGTAAAGTTGACACCCTTCGTTCAGATCGAGGGGAGGAGTATATGTCCAAGAAATTTTAAGCATATATGGCTGAAAAAGGCATAAGGCATCAACGTCCAGTGCCATACACACCTCAGAAAAATGGTGTGACTGAGAGGAAGAACAGGTCTCTCATGGAGATGGCACGATGTATGGTGAAAGCCCAAGATTTACCTCATGGTTTTTGGTTAGAGGCAACTATGTGCGCAAACTATGTGTTGAACAAATGCCCTACCAAGGCCTTGCAGTCTAAAACTCCTTATGAAGCTTGGCATGGCAGGAAGCCTTCTGTGGCTCATTTGCGTGTTTTTGGTTGTCTTGCTTATGCTCTTGTGCCTGAGCAACAACGCAGTAAGCTTGATGATAAGACAGTTAAATACATATTTGTGGGATACAGTTCAGAAAGCAAGGAATATAGACTCTACCATCCGGCCTCAAAGTGGATTTTGGTAAGTAGAGATGTTTTTGTCGAAAACTCAGTTCAACCCACGCTTTCATGCAAAAAACAGCAGAACGTATACTCACGGGACATGTTCGATTCACTCCTACCTTTGTTTAATGGAGGACAGCCATATGTAGAGCAATTGAATGCTCAACCAAGTGCTGAAATTCAGCCTTTGCCGGTGCAAAATCAACTGTAAATCAATCTTCTGATGAGGCAATTATTGAAAATGTAGTGGATGAGGAGAGAGTAGCCATAGAAGAATCTAGGCGTATGCCAAAATGGCTTGTGAAGACATTGAGGGATAGCAAGTTAGCAGCTCCTTTACCTAGCAGAACTCGTGCATGTTCTCAGCATGCAGATTATTCTCATGAGGATCATGTTCTCATTTCTACCTTATGTAATGAGGAGGAACCTGTTTCCTTTGAGGAAGCACAAGATGATGATCATTGGATGCATTGTAGAAAATATGAAAGCAAGAGCAAACTAGAAATGAAACAAGAACACAAATGAAAGACAAAGAGTTACCTTGAGATGAGTGTAGACAAGACACAAGATTGATACTTTCATTGATGTGACACCCACAATATATAGGTGAGAAGTACAAGATAGAGTAGACTGACTTATGGGACAATTATAGAGGTGCCACATGGCACTAGACTCAAGACACAAAGACTCAACTGAAACTAGACTAGAGAAATAGTACACCTAGTGTGCACTTATTTCCAACACCCTCCTTGAGTGGACACTAGGAGGAAGATTAAAGGCAAGACTATGACATGACAAAAGATAAGACCAAGACAAAGAGATTAGACAAGGATTGAGAGACAAGCTAGAAGACAAGATGGACAAGACTAGAGGACAAACATAAAGACTGATAGACTGAGAGACAAGACAGAAGACATGACAGACAAAGATCCTGAGACACCCCTCCTCAAGTGATATCCTCATATGGGTTCACAAGGATAGGGACAAGATGGATCTAAAACAAGACACAGTCAGATTGATGGACAAATAGACAGACAGACAAGAAGACTAGATAGACAGAAGACTGACTGTAGACCTAACTGTAGACAAACAGATGGACCTTGAAGACATCCCCTCCTCAAGGGCAATCTCTGCCTCTTGGGTAGGGACAAGAGAGAGGTCAAAAAGCATAATGAGTAAGACACTAGAACCCCTTGACCTACATCATCGGTGGTCAAAGTGGTAGACAAAGAAAGGTGAAGTAATCAGAAAGCCCACTCCTCATCATGTGAGGAATGAACAGCAAGATCTGCTGATGAAGATGCTGCAGCAACATGGGCTGAGGTAGATGCAGGGGCTGATGTAGAGGTTTTAGAGTAGCAGTCCTTCTCCCGGTGATTATCACGGCCACAAATGGTGCATGGATGAACCTTGAAGCAGTCCTTCTCCATATGATTAGTTTTTCCACAATGGGTGCAAGGCTTTCTTACCTTAGAACCTCCTTTCTTTGCTAAAAATGCAGTGTCAGTTACCTTTTGTTGTTTTGTTCTTTCCTCTTCTTGGAGAGCATTGATGATACCTTCAAGAGTAGGATTATTGTGATACTTGAAGGTAGTGACAAGAGTAGCATAGGTGTCAGGTAAGCTTTTGAGAAGCACAGCAATAGCAATATCTTCAGAGATGGGGGACTTCACTGATGCAAGCTGAACCATAAGACTGCTAAAATAATTGACATGAGAGGCTATAGTAGCTCCCTCCTGCATATATAGATCAAAGAATGAGATCATAAGTGCAATCTTAGAGTTTTAGAGCGGGGTCCAAAAAGGGTATCCAAAGTGATCCATGCTCGAGAAGCAGACTGTATGTCGGAGATGTGATGAATGTAATCATCTCCAAGACCGAGCAAGATGATAGCATAGGCTTTGTCATTCTTGGCAGTGGGAGCATAAGTGATAACTTGCTCAATGTCGGAATCTTCGGGAGCAGCATGGTGAACAACGTCCCAAAGACTTTCTTTCATAAGATGGCACTTGATTTTGATTTGCCAAGTATGAAAGTTGGACCCATTGAATTTGTCGATAGACATGAGAGAATGAGTAGAAGAGGCCATGTGGGAAGGTCTTACCTCTTGCTAAAATGCAAGGGCAGTGTCTATTCCCTTACAAGATTGCAAAAATGAATGAAAGAAGAGATCCAAACTGTTTTGAGAAGCCGGCTCTCTCACCACTTGTCAAGGCCATAGCATGTGACAGCCCATCGAAGCATGAGGAACTAGCAGTTTGCAGATATGAGGATAAGAAAAGGACTGACCAGCAAACTGAAGGAGACAATGCACAGTACCTTGTAGACTCTTCAAGAGGAAGCGATGGCAGAACTGAATGCAGCAAATAGCTCGTTAGGAGGAAAGTCGATCTGCAGCTGCTTCTAGATGATGCGCACCCTTGAGTCGATGAAGAAGGCAGCCAAGAGAGCAGCAACAGTACAGCGGGCTGTATGAGCCTGAACAGGGTGGACAGCAAGAAAGTGGGCGAACAGAAAATTAAGGCCGGCGGGTTGCTTACTGATATGACGAGCTGCATGTGCAATACTAGAGGACAGAAGCTAGTTGTTGGGCTGCTACAGCAGCAGGTCGACTGCCAAGAGCAGGGGCAGCACCCAGCTAAGCGGCGGCCAACAACAAAGGCGGCGGCCTGTTTTGAACCAAGTGACTGCAGCAAGAAGAGGGGCAGTCGCTCACAGGAAACAGGGGCAAAGATGAGGGGAGCCAGGATAAACCTGCTCTGATACCATGTAGAAAATATGAAAGCAAGAGCAAACTAGAAATGAAACAAGAACACAAATGAAAGACAAAGAGTTACCTTGAGATGAGTGTAGACAAGACACAAGATTGATACTTTCATTGATGTGACACCCACAATATATAGGTGAGAAGTACAAGATAGAGTAGACTGACTTATGGGACAATTATAGAGGTGCCACATGGCACTAGACTCAAGACACAGAGACTCAACTGAAACTAGACTAGAGAAATAGTACACCTAGTGTGCACTTATTTCCAACATGCATGCTATGCAGGATGAGTATAACTCTATACTCAAGAATGACACTTGGTATTTAACAAATCTACCTCATGGCTAGAAGGCCATTGGTACTAAGTGGGTTTATAAGTTAAAACACAAAGCAAATAGTAGCATCGATCGCTACAAGGCCAGACTTGTTGCAAAGGGGTATGCTCGGCAAAAGGGCATTGATTATGATGAGACCTTTGCACCCACATCTCGTATGACTACCATTAGGTGTCTCATTGCTTTGACAGCACATCATGGGTGGAATGTACATCAGTTGGACATTAAGACTGCATTCTTGAATGGTAATTTACATGAGGAGGTGTATGTATCGCAGCCTCCTGGTTTTGATGTGAAAGGAGAAGAGTCTAAAGTATGCAGGTTGAAAAAGGCTCTTTATGGCCTTAAGCAAGCTCCTAGAGCATGGTATGAGAAGATTCATGCATACTTGGTTGCAACTGATTTTTGCAACAGTCCAACAGAGAGTACCCTCTATGTGAAGAGGAGTAAGGACACATTTTTGGTCATCGTTCTTCTATACGTTGATGACATGCTGCTCACGGGACCCAATATAGATCAGATTTCAGCCTTTAAGGCTGATTTGCAATCATCGTTTGAGATGTCAGATTTGGAACCCTTGCATTATTATTTGGGGATTCAGTTTATGCAGCGCAATGATGGCATTGTTATGCTGCAGTCTAAATATATACAGAAGCTGTTGAAGAGGTTTAATCTTGAAGACTGTAAACCTGTGGCTACACCTACAGAGACAGGTACTCGACTTAGTCTTCAAGATGTAGGGACTCTTTTGATGCTAGTTTGTATCAGCCCCCCAAGCAGGCTGTTGAATCCCTTCTTTATGTATGCAACACGAGGCCAGATATACAGTATGCGGTCTCACAATTGAGCAGATTTATGCATAGCCCATGTACGAAGCATTGGCAGGCTGTCAAGCGGGTTTTCCGCTATTTACAAGACACTCAGTATTTTGGATTGTTTTATCAAAAGGGGGGTGAGTCACAACTGCATGCTTTTAGTGATTCATATAGGACTGGATGTTATGACACACGAGTGTCCACTAGTGGGTTTTGCTTTCGCCTTGGTGATTCATGTACATCATGGCTCAGCAAGAAGCAGCCTACAGTGGCCACTTCCAGCTGTGAAGCTGAGTACAGGGCAGCTTTGGAATTACCGCTACAGTTGAGTGTGTGTGGCTCAAATGTCTTATGGCTGATTTAGGTGTTGGACACTCGTCTAGCACTACGATTTTCACTGACAGCCAGAGCGCATTAGCAGTTGCGAGGAACCCAGTGTTTCATGCTCGCACTTAGCACATTGAGGTGCATTACCACTTTGCCAAGGAAAGACTCTCTGTAGCAGAGATCAGCTTGGTCTATGTGCCTACACATGACAACATGGCAGATTTATTCACGAAGGCTCTTCCTCCTGAAAAGTTCGAAGCTTTTCGTAAAGCTTTGGGATTACTGCCTTTTCAGGATTGATCGGCCATACCCTGTACATGTTCACATTATCACTCCAGGGGGGATTTGTAGCATTATATGGTAGTGATGTGTGTGAACACACTTAGGACCGTCGAGGCACTTTTTCCCTCACTAGGAGGTTTTTTTCCCCGTGCGTATGTACACCCTCTTATCTACTCATTTTGGGGTGCGTATTTATCTTTTGTATTTGGCACATATATGTTCATTCTAATCTAGTGAGTTTGTGTGCTCTCAAGCTTCTCTATCTTGTGTGTGTGCATTGTTGCAACCCTAACCCTAATTCCAACGAAGGGGCCCTCATAAATTCAGCAAACTTCTCACTTTGTATGAGCTACATAAGCACATCCACTGCCCCTGCCAAACGGGCTTTGAATTGGGCATCATCTTCCTCTTTACTTGGCATATCTTCTGGCTGCGTTACATCCTCATGACGTGCATCTTCTGAAGCCTATTCTCCTGCAAGCACATCCTCAGATTCAGTCCTCTCAAGAGTGGTCTCCTGCTCTTCCTGATCATCATAGTCATAGTCATCCTCCTCATAGTCTGACATCTTGCTAAAATTTTCAGCGACGACTTTCCTCGAGACAACCATGAGCTTACCCCCTTAAGAAAGTTGGTGATGGTCCCGGCAACGGAACCTTGAAACTGGCCTCTGGTATAAACCAAAGGGCGGTAGACTAGCAGTCACCCAAACACAGTTGTAATCCAACAAATAAGACAGATAAAAGGGAGCTAGAGTGCTCCTACACAAAAAGAACAGCGACACCTGTTGGCCTCAAAGCTTGGCGCCCCTTTCGGTATTTCTTTATTCAAATTCAATGGAAGAGTTCAACTAAATACATCATGGCCATTCATGGCTTATACATATGCTTACCCAAACTGCTAGTCCTCTGGACCTCTTAGCATAGAGGTTTCACACAGCCCTGTGCCCCAAAACACCACACTGTTATTCACCTCTAATCAACCAAGATAGTACATCCATGAGGCCCTGTAAACACAGTCAATTTGCCCATGCACGTAGCCAAAAACACAGCTATGAAACAGTCCATGAACCCTTCCAAAACAGTCCAAAAACTTGGCCTGTTTCCACCCTCCAAACTGCCAAACCCTTCCTGTCACAAAGGGCCAGAGAAACAACTTCGAGACAGTCACGAGCTAGTGAAAACAGAGACAGAGAGGAGAAAATAAACAGTAGCCAGCTGTCTCTACACAGTAGCAGTCCGCCGCCTTCCACTTGCTCCTCTTGCTGTCCACTGTCTTCCACGAGAAAGAGAAAAAGAGAGAGAAGCGTGGGAAAAGCCTGCAGCCCAGCCCGCCTGTGGGCAAGGGAAAGAGAGAGAGCACACCCAGCTCTGTGCGCCTGCTGTCCTGCAGCCACCTGCAAGGGAAAGTCCCTGCTGACCAGTCCGCCTCCTGCAATCCAGCCCGTCTCCTGCAGCTGTACCTGCTCACAGATGCTGCAGCCTGACTCTGTATCCAAGAAGAGAACCAGCCAGTCGCCTGTGTGCCTCTGTATCTCCTGCCCCACCCTTCACACGAGCGTGAGAGAGAGCTCAGCGTGCAGTTCTGTGCACCCAGCCGAGCAGCCTGTTTTCCAACAAAAAAGCCAGCCCGTGTATCTTCAGGCGACCAGCCTCTTCAGAGAAAAACCACCCACATATTTCTGCATCCCGACTTTCCAAAAAGCCACCCCCAATAATAGCATGGGCTTCCCCTAAAAAGGGCCATGATTCCCTTCAAGGATTAGGTTTGGATTACTAAGTGTTTCTGAGTCTTCCGCTATACATCTCTCTGATTAGCACACTTTCTTTTGTTTTAAAGGTTTTAAACCTTCCTCCCTTCCTTTGGTTTTATCCCCCCCCCCCCCCCCCCCCACATGGGGTAATAAAAAGAACCTTATTAATTCCTAATGTCACCCTTGCCCCAAGTGTAAACATCAAAAATATGTCTTCCACACCAACCACCATGCTCACACATACGCTGCACAATTTTACAAGGTCGTGACACCCCCCCCCCCCTTCACCTTGCTGTGTGCAGCCCCTTGGACTTGGCCTCTGCCCTCACCTGCGCCTGTACACAGCACCCCCCCCCCTCTTTGCCCTGCTGTCCGCCTGTTCCCCTTCTGCCTGTTGGCCACGTCCCCCCATCGGCTTTCACCTCCCTTCCGCCTCCCCCTCTTCCATCGGGCTGCCCCCCTATGGCGCCCTCGCCTCTCAAGTGCCCCCTCCCCCATCACCTCTCCCCTCCTTTGCGCCGTTGTCCTCTCTCACCCTTGCCTTTTTTCCACCTCAGTCCCACCTTTACCTCCCTCGCCTCAACAACCTTCGCCTTAAGCTCCTTCCTTGCCCTGCTGCTTCCCCGCCTCCCCTCCATGCCCCCCTCCCCTCTCTTATCGTCTCTCTTGTCTTCTCATTTAGGTGTTTATCGCTCTCAGGGTTTGTTATCCATGGCAAGTTTCGGCATCTAGTCTTGAACCCGCAAGAGGACTCCATGGCACCTGCTCTGTCATCCCCAACCGAGGCCACGATGTCTTGCCTATCCTTTTCAAAAGAAGATCTCCAGCTCCCTGCTACAATTGTCGCTTCTTTGGAGGCCTCCACCTTGGTATGCAAGATTGTGGGTAGCCGCCCAACACGCAGACAATTCAAGGATCTCTTACAGGCAAGCCTTTTGACTGACATTCACCCCTTGGGACGTGGCTACTACCAGGTTGAGTTTCATTCACCTGCAGCTGAGCCCCGTCGCACTGCGTACTGCCCAGGCCTTCTTTGCGAGGTGGCAACACGGCTTTGACCCAACGTCCAATCCTTTGGGTTGCGTCTCAGGCTTTCCTGTGACAATCTACTTTCTAGCCGGAGTCACATGCGGGATTTGGAAGGGAAGTCAAAGGACAAAGGGGCAAGCTCATCCGCCAAAGTTGTGGAGTCGTCATCTTTCGTCACCTTGATTGATCTCGAGTCTGAGACTCCCCCTCTAGTGGCTGAGCAAGCTCTTCCTTCTTGTTCCCACTCACCCCAAAGGATTTTGGATAGCAATGCCACGCAGCACATGACTTATCTGCAAGGATTGGCTTGATGAACTTCAGCAATGCCGCGGCAAAGTTGCCATTGCAGATAACTCTACTGTCCCCATTCTTGGCCTTCCAAATGGCAATGGAGGAAGTACACCTCGAGAGTGCTATATGTGCCAGATTTAGGATTTCATCTCCTTTCTGTACACGAGATTTGCAAATTGGACACTAAGGTTGTCACAAAACCCCTCATTGCTTCTATTTCCTACTGTGCATGTGTGGCGTATGGAGCCCGACATGACAGTACTTGTGTGGCCTATGGAGCCTGACATGACAGTGCATGTATGGCATATGGAGCCTTACATGGTGTGTTTTCCCAGGACTAGCTATCTTGGTGTTCACATTGTATTTAAGTTTTGGGAAGGTTCCAGAAGGATTCTAGATCCCTGAACATTTTACATGATTGATACAACTGAGAAGATGGGTGTTTCTTCCAATTTAGTTGCATTCATGTGTGTGCGTGTCCTTAATTTTATTTTTGGATGACTTGTTTTGTTTGCCTGGACAATGCCTGATTATTACTGCCTCTGTTGTCCATGGGGCCGGGGACACCTGGGCACCCTGTGGACGTGTGTGTGCACACTTGTTTTGGTCTAACAGGTGGTTTACATGTGTTTTACAAGTGGTAAGTGCTCTCGAAACTCAATTTACAGCTTTATGTTTTCACATACTAATAACTATTGATGCACGTCCACAGTCACTTATAAGTGACCAAACAAGTTATAAGCAATAGCCTGTACACACTGGGCAAGACTATTTTAATACACATAGCGGCCAAAGTATCGGGCATAGGACATTCATATGGACCTTTTGCTTATAGGCACCTTCTTCTGGACTAGAAAAGCACACGAGTTGCTATTTTTGGTGGAGAGTTCTATTACAAGCGGGGAGAAGCTGTTTTAGGTGGTTGCATGCTTTCCAGGTAGGGGGGGGGGTGGGTGGGTGGGTGGTAGAAGTCATCTCCTATCTTTATCAGACACCAGGGCCTTTGTTGTGGGTGTGCCCGCCCTTTGTAGGTGTTTTATCATTTTTCCTCACTGCTCGTATTTTTTCCCCATTTTTCCCTATTTTTCCAGGGTGTGGGAGGCAATGTAGGACCTGTCAGCTGTACCAGATGCTGGCCGACTGGTCACAGGCAGTCCCAGTTGCTCTCTGCTACTGGCCGACTGCACACGTGTGAGGGCCGACTATGATATGCTGGCCGACTGATGTTTTTCTGGTCGTGGGCATTTTCATGTCCAGTCAGCTGTCCTACTGGCCGACTGCACTCATGGGGCCATATAAAATGGCCCCATAGCCCCCCACCTATTGTATCTTGTTTCATTACGGGATCTTGTGTATAGAGAAGAGTTACACGCGTATCTCTCTCCTTCTCTTGTGCTGTCTATTTTCTGCACTCTACTTGCTCTTGTGATCTCAGATTTTGTTATCATCTCCGCTGCGTATTTTGACAGGGGGGGGGGGGGGGGGTCGACCTGATCTGTGCATCCCTATCTACTGGTTGACTCATCCTATCTGTGCCACAAGGCTAGTCGACCTGTTCTGAAGCTTGAGATCTGATGGTCGACCTATTCTGAAGCCTCCTATCTGCTCACCGACTTCTCCCAGGCATGCATATGTACTGGTTGACTTCTCCAGACACTAAAATCTGCTGGTCAACTTCTCCAGACACTAAAATCTGCTGGCCAACTTCATCTCGGAGGGCTGGTACAGCCCCTTTTGAGCTGGTCAACTTCTTCCTTCGGCTCTGCAGGGTTGGAAACAAGCATACATGGCTGTCCCGGGCTGATGTGGGAACGTTGTGGGCTGATGTGGGAATGTTGTGGGCTATCCATAGCTGTCCTATATGTGCTTGTAGCCGGTAGAGCTCCCATGTTCTATTCACGAGCCTCAAATTCAACATATGTTTTATTTGTGTTTTCATCTTGTACTGGAAGATTCAGGTGCATGCCTGTGGAGAATCCCTGGGCACCCACAAGGTTGTATCTGAAGCAGACTCCTTTTTGGTAATCTAACCATAAAGAAGGGGGGGGGGGTGTCAGCCATCTTCTGGCCCCTAGTGTGGTGTACTGTGCAGAACCGTCTATCTTCTCTCTTTCTCTGTCATGTTTATGTGTTTAATCAGGGTTTAACATGGTTAAGATTTCCGTGTTGCAATTGCCCTTCCGTTACATTGGTATCAGAGCTCAGTTCTCTACATAGCTTATGCCTTACACGATGCTGGATATGGCTATAAGAAGTCATTATCCATGAAAGAAGGCTGAGATTATGAGGTAGCCCTTGCCTTACTGTCACACTCCGAAAGTAGTTACCTTTGGTTTAAGCGGCAGTGAGCATGTGGAAAGACTTCGTGGCCCTCCTATCTGTGTAGGGGCACTATTGCACCCTTGCAGTCTATTCAATATCATTTTTGGAAAGCTGGTAGGAAGCGTTTCTGTGGGCACGGAAATTCTTTTTCTATCTGAAAAACTTGGTAAGTACATCATGGCCAGCCAATCAGATCATTTTGTGGAGGATTCTATCACTCGTGTTCGCCACATGTGGGAAGAGGAGAGAGACAGAGACAGTGTTGGGGCTTTGGCAGCAAACAATTCATGGTTAGCCGCTAGGGCTGATGATCAGCAAGATACAGATGCTTTGATGAAGGAGCTTGAAGAGCTCTGTGCTTTACAAAGGGACCTTGATGTACAAAGGGTTATTGAGTCGAAGTCTCAAGCTAAGGCAGATATAGTTACTTTTGATGCTTTTGTTCAACAAATGGGGGTTGAGAAACCTCGAGAGTTGGCTGTTGCATATTTGAAAAGCCGTAGCGATGTTGTCTCCAATGAGGAGGGCAAGTGGGTTTTCACACAGCAACCCCGTGAAGGGACTTCATGCAGCCCGAGCAAGTGATGTGAGAGGGCATGTAGCCCGAGCAGCCAAAATGAGAGGGCATGCAGCCTGAGGGGATAATGTACGTCGGCATGCAGCCTGAGCAAATGACGAAGGGTATTTAGCCCACATGGAAGATGTGGAAGACCTAAATGCATTGTCAATCACATCCGTACCCTCTAGATATATACCAACTCCAAGAGTTCCATCTCAAGTTGAGGGCTATGCTCAGGGAAACAGCCCCCGACTTGGGCATCACCGTCATCATAGACATATCGAAGGAGATGACGCACAAGTGTGACGGGATGCTCGACATAGCAAGAAGGCCAAAGAATTCAAGTCGGGGGACAAGGACAAAGTTTGAGAGCTATAATGGAAAGTTGGACACCACCAAGGCACTTGCATTCATAAGGCAATTTATAATAGCCTTCTACACAGAGGATTTCACAGAGAAGTCCATGCTCAGGCATGTGGGAATACATCTGAAATAAGCTGCAACAAGTGATTGGTGGATGACAAAGCTTATGGACAGAATGGCTGCTCGTTCTTGTGAGTACCTTTAAGGAACAATTTTATGATTAGTTTCTTCCACCCAACTTTGAAAAAGATGTATGGAAAGAATGGGATTGATTGACAAAGGATGAAGGGGAACCATTTCTGCGTATGTTTCAAAATTCTAGCGGGTTCTTCTAAAGGTCACACTCTTCATGACTATCAGTGAAGATGAGAAGAAAAGGAAGCTCGAGTCGGGATTGCATCAAATCACCCAAAAGAGCTTGGCAATCTATCCTCACAGCACTTTAGAGGAGCTGATAGATTCAGCCACTATTTCAAAGGAACTACATGGCAAGGGTACTTCAAAAAGGCAAGAATTCAGCTCTTACAAAGGAAAATTCAGAGCTGGAAATAAGCAGAAAAAGGGTGGACAGCCACCTAAATCTATGCCTAATGAGTCCAAGGATATAAAAGGGGGCTCTGAAAACAAGCCGGGGGGCAAGAAGGATGATACCAAGCTGTCCAGACAGCATATTTACGAATGTATGAAAGACGGAAAATGTTTCTTATGTGGCAGTAAGGATCATATGAAGTCTCAATGCCCTCAGAATGCCAAGAAGTCTAATGTGCACGATGTAAAACCAAGTGTAAATGTCATACCTGATGTACAGGGAATACTACACATGAACCTAAGAGTAGACTTTTATGCAAGGCTTGGGATAAATTGAAGGATCAAACTACCTTGTTTCTTTTTGATAATGCCTCTACGGATAATTTCATATCTATTAAAACAGCTACTACTCATGGGTTAAAGCCTGAGGAGATGGGTATGGATTTTCATGCAGATGTCACCTTTAAGGGCAAAGAGGTTAAAGTCACTCCCATCATAGGGAAGCTCCGTATTCACATTAAAGGCTATTTGGACCATGAAGACTTTTTGGTAGCACCACTTACTGGATGCGATGTGATACTTGGGATGCCCTCGCATTATCGTTTGGATCCCAAGATTTTCCATAAGGAGAAGAAAGTAAATTTTACTCATAGGGGTAGGGAAACTTGCAAGTACCATACCAGTTGTAAGCCATATTTCCATTTCTAAAGCAATAAAGAAATCAGCTTATTCTTGGTTTTTGTACGAGATAATATTGAACATGATTCTGTGACTTCCATAGATCAGGACAAGACTAACTTTCTAAGTGAGTATGCTGATTGCTTTGCTGACACTTTACCTGGACAATTACCTCCAGAGAGGCCAGAGGATCATTGTATTGATATAATCCCTGGTAGCTCCCCTCCTAACCGTCCTCCCTACAGAGTAAGTGCAGCCCAACAACAGGAAATTAGGACTCAGGTGAATGACAACCTTGAGAAAGGGTTGATTCAACCGAGTTCTTCGCCTTACTGCTCTCCAGTATTACTTGCTCAAAAAAAGGTGGTTCGTACAGGATGTGTGTAGATTACACAGCTCTAAACAAGATAACTATCACGAACAGGTTTCCCATTCCTAAAATCAATGACATTCTTGACAAGCTTGAGGGAGCTGTGTGTTTCAGTCGTATTGATCTTAAGAGTGGTTATCATCAGATTAGAGTGATGCCTCAAGATGTTCATAAAACTGCATATTCAGGACATTTTTCGGGCTCTAAGAATACTTGGTGGTACCATTCAGTCTTACAAATGCACCCGCCACTTTCAATACAATGATGGATAGGATTTTTAGACCTCATCGCAACTTCACGAGAACTTTCTTTGATGACATTATTGTCTTTTCAAAGAATGAGACAAAGCATAAGGAACACCTCGCCATTGTGTTTGAAGAGCTTAAGAACCATAAGCTTTTTATCAATGGAAAGAAGAGTGAGTTCTTCTTGTCAGAGATCCACTATTTGGGGCATATTGTTTCGAAAGAGAGTGTAGGCATGGATCCTTCCAAGATCCAGGCCATTAACGATTGGCCAGAGCTTCAAAATGTTCATCAAGTACGGAGTTTCATTGGCCTATGTTTTACTATCATCAATTTATTGAGACACTTTGTTTTCTTGGCTTCTCCATTATGTTAGAGGCTGTACTTATCATTCCAAATTTGCATAGACCCTTTGTGGTCGAATGTGATGCATGTCGAGATTGTTTGGGAGCGGTTTTAAATCAAGAAGGTTATGCAACGGATTTTGAAACCTCCCGCCTACAACATGCAGAATTGTATTTGCAGGTTTGTGAGAAGGAACTATTAGCTGTTATTCATGCCCTCCAGATATGGAAACGTTATCTTTTAGGGGCTGAATTTATGGTCAAAACCATAGTTACCAGGGGACGGGAACGGGGACGGGGACGGGGACGGCTAAAGGTAGGAAACGGGGACGGGGGGGTGGGGACGGCACTCTAGTAGAAGAGGGTGGAGAGAGCTTAGAGGGTAGAGTAGGGGAAGAAGTAGAGGGAAGATTGAAGTAGTCTAGTAGGAGAGGGTGGAGAGGAAGGTGGTGGAGTAGGAGAGGGAGATAGTGGAGAGGAAAGCTTGAGTAGGAGAGGGAGATGGTGGAGAGGAACTCAAGTCTTGGAAGGCTTGAGTAGAAGAGGAGTAGCTTGCAGCCCATTATATAGTATATGGAAGCTGGCTCTCTCTCTCTCTCTCTCTCAAACTCTCAAACGGCCAGCCGCCAACAGCTAGTAGCCGTTATTTGAAAAAAAAACGGCTGGAAATGTAGCCGTTGCAGCCGTCCCCATCCCCGAATGACGTCCCCCCGTTCCCACGTTGGGGGACGGGCGTCCCCTGGTCACGTCCCGTCCGTACCGTCCCCCTGGCCGTCCCCTGGCCGTTACGCAAGTGTCCTTGCTTGGGACGGCGTTCCCACGTCCCACGTGGGTGTCCCGCCGTCCCCCTGTCACTATGGTCAAAACATATCATCAGAGTCTAAGGCACTTTCTGACACAGTCTAAACTCTCAAAGAAGCATTTAAGGTGGGCAAATTTCTTGTCCATGTTTCATTTTCAGATTTTGCATACTCTAGGCAAGAAGAATTTAGTAGTGGATGCTTTGTCACAGGCATGTCAATGACTACAACCTATCATCGAGACTTGTCAGGCATGTGAAATATGTATGATTTGGACACAGATTTCCAACTTATTTGGGCTTATTTGATTGCAGGTATTGCTGTCCCATCCTATTCAATAAGAGATGGGTTTCTAATGATACAAAACCGCATTTGTGTGGTCAAAGATTTGCGTCAAAAAGTTATGGAGGGTGTCATGCTCCTCTGTGTGCAAGACATCGTGGTATTTTGGCTACTACACAAGCTTTGGAACGATATTTCTTTTGGCCAAGTTTACACAACGATATCGAAATTTATATACGTCAATGTTTGGTGTGCCAAAAAGTCAAATTTGACAGACACAAAACACCTGGTTTGCTTCAGCCCTTACCCATTCCACATGAACCATGGGAAAACATTGCCATGGATTTTATTATGGATCTACCGAAATCTACCCATGGTAATGATGCTATTTGGATTGTTATTGATCGATTTAGCAAACAAGCACACTTTATTCCTGTGAGGAAAACAATTAAGCGAGAACACATGGCAAAGATTTGGATATTGCATTTGCACAGGTACGAGCAGCCATAGAAAGATCTCAAACTAAGCATAAAAAGATAGCTGACAAGCACAGGAGAGAGGTAATCTCAGAAAGGTGATTGGGTGTTACTTAAGTTTGACAAAGCACGACTTCGGAAACGGCCAGGTAAAGAGGGCCGATATCCTAAGCTTTTGAACAGGTATTATGGGCCATTCCAGATCTTACAAAAGATAAATGAAGTGGCTTACAAATCAGTATTACCCGATCATTGGAAAATACATAATGCTTTTCATGTCAGCTTGTTGAGGCCTTACGTGCGACCACCTCCTATGGAACCAATTTTGGAAGATCCGACAAGTTATATGTAAGCCCAACGGAGCGTGCAGTGACGGATTCAACGTGTACAAGAATATAGATACAGAGAGAGAAGGGGGAGAGAGAGATGGGTATAGGAGTACACAGTACACCATGCCGAGCAGAGAACAGACCTCGCCCCCTCTTCAGGAATTTATTTCAAGGACAATCCACGGACTTTTCGAAGCCAGAATCAATACAATAAATGAATACAATATCAAACAAGAGTGCCGATGTCGAGATCGGGCTGAAGTCAATGTCGAGGCACAAGATATCTGCCGAGCTCACCACAAGGATGACCCACAAAGGTCTTACACCGGGCTAGTACCAAAATCCAATGTCTGAATCAAATCTGATGCTTCCAAATATCCACAAGGTTCTCTACTCCAATTCCGGAGAAAGGTAATCCCAAGTGACACACACCGAGGAGGTGGCGGAACGTCAACGGAGCTTTGAGGGTGGTGGTGCTCTGAGGTGGGACAGACAGCGCTGCAGGCGATTCTCTTGCTGGCAGCGCAGGCAGCGACTTTTCTTACAGGCAGCGGCTTCGGCGCTACAGCTCTTCAGAGGTGGCAAGCGGCACTTATACTAGCGCTGCTGGCTAGTTCTGGCGGCATCTGGAGGTAGCACCAAAGGCGGCTGCAAAAGGCACAGTGGCGGCGCAGCCACGTTTGTCAGGGCACACAAGAGCAACAAGCGGAGGCGCAAGCGCATAGGGCGGCAGATGGAAGCGCGGGAGGCGCTAGTCACTGGGCGGTGCACAGGCGACGACAGGAGGCGGAGCAGATAGCAGGCGACAGAATCCAGATCTAGGTCGGCGGCGACACCGACGAAATCTAGCTCTAGGCAACGGAGTACCGGCGGAAGGGGCGGCGACGCTAGCAGAACGGGCGGCGACGCCGGCGGCGGTGACTCTACAACAATGGCTGGGGCAGAGATGGGGGATTTGGGCAGCACTTAGGAGGTAGAGAGGGAGGATGATGACGTTCCTCAAGGCTACTCTTGCTCTCCACGAAGTTAACCTCCAAAAGTTTCTATGCTCCACCATGAGAGTACAAGCTTCTTATATACTTGATGGGAGGTCCATGCTTTTGCCTTGCCTTGCTTTTGCTTTTGCTTTGCCTCTTTGCTTTTGTTTTATTTTCTTGCTTTTGCTTTGCCTCTTTGCTTTTGTTAATAGCCAAAGTTCTTGATTTATGCTTTTACAACTTCAAGGACTTGCTTTTTGGCCCTGGAGCTACTTTTTGAAAAAGCGGCTTTTAGCTTTTTGATCCAGTTTGATGACCTTTTTCCAATGGTGCCCTCAACTTTTGGTCAACATAGCTTGACTTTTTGCTTTTTCTTGCTTTTTGACCAAGACTTGTGCTTTTTCCTATGCCAACCTAAGGATCCCTGTTCCCATGTGTCCATCAACCTGTCCAAGTGTCCGGGCATGAGTTCCATCATGTGAAAAGAGCCTGGAGGACCAAATAGTTACATAATACGCTGTACACACTGGGCAGGACTATTTTAATACACATGGCGGCCAAAGTATCAGGCACAGTGATAGGACATTCATATGGACCTTTTGCTTATAGCCGCCTTCTGCTAGACCAGAAAAGCACACGAGTTGATGTTTTTGGGGGAGAGCTCTATTACGGGCAGGGAGAAGCTGTTTTTGGTGGTTGCATGCTTTCCAAGTACATGGGGGGGATGGTCGACCTGATCTGTGCATCCCTATCTGCTGGTCGACTCATCCTATCTGTGCGAGAGGGCTGGTCGACCTAATCTGAAGCCTGAGATCTGCTGGTCGAACTGTTCTGAAGCCTGAGATCTGCTGGTCGAACTGTTCTGAAGCCTCCTACCTGCTGACCGACTTCTACCAAGCATGCATATCTGCTGGCCGACTTCTCCAGACACTAAAATCTGCTGGCTGACTTCATCTGGATATATCTGAGGGCTGGTACAGCCCCTTTTGAGCTGGTCGACTTCTTACTTCGGCTCTGTAGGGTTGGAAACAAGCATACAAGGCTGTCCCAGACTGATGTGGGAATGCTGTGGGCTGTCCATAGCTGTCCTACATGTGCTTGTAGCCGGTAGAGCTCCCCTGTTTTTGTTCACGAGCCTCGAATTCGACATATGTTTCATTTGTGTTTTCATCTTGTACTGGAAGATTCAGGTGCATGCCAGTGGAGAACCCCTGGGCACCCACAAGGTTGTATATGAAGCAAACTCCTTTTTGGTAATCTAACCATAAAGGAAAGGGGTGTCAGAATACGCAGCGGAGATGATGACAAAATCTGGAAACACTAGAGCAAGAACAGTGCAGAAAATAAACAGCACAAGAGAAGTAGAGAGAGAGGCGTGTAACTCTGCTCTATATACACAAGAAGATCCCGAATACAACACACTACAAGACATATGTGGCAAGGGGCTGTGGGACCATTTTATATGGCCCCCAAACAGCAGTCGGCCTGCTCTAGGACAGCCGATAGGAGCATGTCTACCACGACCAGCATAAACACCAATCGGCCAGCACTGTGTACTGTCGGCCAGCATCAAGAAGGTGTCCACACACAGTCGGCCAGCACCAGAAAGCATACAGCTGCAGTCGGCCAACAACTTAGACATCCTGCCACCTCAGGGCTGACACCCAAGCCACAGAAAAATGGGGGAAAAATACAAGGAGTGAGGAAAAATGAGAAAACACCTACAAAGGGCGGGCACACCCACAACAGAGGCCCTGGTGTATCAGTAAAGACAGGAGATGACTTCTAACAGGGGGGGGTCAGCCATCTTCTGACCCCTAGTGTGGTGTACTGTGCAAAACTGTCTATGTTCTCTCTTTCTTTGTCATGTTTATGTGTTTAATCAAGGTTTTAGATAGTTAAGATTTCCGTGTTGCAATTTCCCTTTCGTTACAAAGGTGGAGTTTCTAGAGGACTCAGTGATCATTCGGGACCCTCTCACTGACAAGATCCTTTGGCAAGGCATCAAGGACCATGGCCTCTAAAAACTCACGGCTCTTTATTCTCACACAATACCCGCACAGGCGATCTTTGGCATGCTAGATTTGGACATCTTCATTTGGAGGCCTTGGGGAAGGCTTTTCAGGAGCAGCTGGTGGATGGATTACCAGATGTTGGCACACATGATGGCCCTTGCCACTCGTCTCAAAGGGAAACAACATCGGGTGGCCTTTCCAAAGAAGGCTACACGGCGAGCTGAGGGCCCTTGCCACTCTTCCGCCGCCCTCAGCTGCACGACGCCGCCGCCCTTGTGTGCTACCGCCGCCGCCGCTCTTGTGTGCTGCCGCCCCCGTCGCCCTTGTGCGCTAACGCCGCCGTTGCCGTCCCCTCTGCCGCCGCCCCTGTGCGCCGTCGCCTCTGTCCGCCGCAGATCTGCTCCGCGCTGCCTACAACGCTCCAGATCTGGCGCCGCCCGTCCACTGCGCCACAGATCTGGGCGCCCTGCGCCAGCTGCAACAGTACCCGCTGCGCCCGTACTACCTGCCTCGACGCCATCGCCACCCTCAGCCGCCGTTGCCTGCACCTACTGCCCTGAGCGCCGCTGCCTGTGCTGTCGCCCACCGCCGTACGACCGTACATGCGCCTGTACCAGACGACTGTACCTGCAACTGTGCCTGCTCTGCACTGTCCAAAACAACTTCAAATTCCAGATCTGCAAGGTTTGACCTAAAATTGCACACATTGCCTGTTCAAATTTGGGGCTTTTTACAATTGAGCCTGCAATTGCAAAATTGGCATTGATTTCAGCAGATTTGGTGCATAATTGCACTAGAAATTTGGGGATTTTGTAGAAATTGACTCGATTTTGCAGAAATTGGCACTATTTGCAGGCAATTTTGGCTATTGCAGGCACATTTGGTTGGCATTGGAGCATTTCTCCCAAATTTTTTGGGAGTCAGCATTACTACTTGTTTGAACACACTTGTGACCACCATGTCTGGGAATACTGGTGATTTATTTGGTATGCTTTCCGTTGAGGATAAGTTGGATGGCACCAACTATCCTATGTGGGTATACATGATGAAACATGTACTTGTTGCAAAGAATTTGTGGGTTTATGTATCAGGGGCTGATGTCAGGCCCATTGCTCCTGTACGAGCAGCAAGTTGGATGCAGGTGATGATGTATCTTCAGGTGGTGCTACATCTTCTGCACCTTTGCCACCCACTCCAGAACAGCTCAGATGGGATGCCAAGGATGCTCAGGCACATGCTTTGACTGCCCTCTCATGCAGAAGGCAGGTTATACCGCACATTCGTTCATGCACTTCTTCTAAGGGTGCATGGGATGTACTTGCTTCTTTGTTTCAAGTTCGCAATGAGGCCCATGTTGCCTATCTTCGCAAGAAGATTGAGTCTGAGCATATGGATGAGGGTGACTCAATGGACAAGTTCCTTACCCGCATCAAGGATTTGCGAGAGCAGCTCATCAATATTGATAAGGTCATTCCAGATGGTTCACTTGTATCTACAGTGCTTCAGGGTTTGCCAGAATCCTATCAGAGTTTTGCTACTGGAATGGTTCACTTGTATCTACAGTGCTTCAGGGTTTGCCAGAATCCTATCAGAGTTTTGCTACTACTCTTCGTCTACTCATGAAGGGTAATCCAAACTTGTATACCTTTGATGAGTTGGTGACTCTCTTACTGCAGGAGGAGCAGTCTCGTTCTAATAGGACCACTATGCTTTCTGTTGATCAAACATTTGGTGCCTTTGATCGAAACAAAGGTAAATCTGGGGCTTCATCTAGTGGTAAACCTAAGGGCAAACCACATGCCCATTCAGGTTCTACCTCGTCTAAAGAGGGTGACAACAAGAAAAAGAAGAGATGCAACTATTGTAGAAAACCTGGCCATCTTATTGAGGAATGTAGGAAGCGCATTGAGAGTGAAAAGAAAAAGAAGCAGCAAGGTTTGGCTGCTACTGTGGACACTAAAGAAGAGGCAAGCAGGATTCACCTCCAAGTGGCATAGTTATGTGTGCCAATGATGCCTCTTACTCCATTAAAGGCATTGGCAATGTAGAGCTAACAGCATGTGATGGGGATAGCTTTACTCTTTGTGACACTTTATATGTACCAGGCATTAAGAAGAATCTCATTTCTGTTTCAGCCCTTGCATTATCTCGGTTTAAGGTTCAGTTTTCTGATCATTGTTGCTCAGTGTATGACAGCAGAGATTCAGCTTCTCTTATGCTTTCTGGTGGGACATTATGCACTGGCTTGTATAAGCTTGATATGTATGACAGGAGTACTTATTCTCATGATGCTATGATTGCCTCCACATCCCGTGTGTTGAGTGACACTAAGTTATGGCATGCTCGGTTTGGTCACTTGAACTTCCCATGCTTAACCGTTGCCCCATTAAAGCCTTGAAATCTAAGACTGCCTATGAAGCATGGAATGGCAGGATTCCAGGTGACTCATATGAGAGTCTTTGGGTGTTTGGCATATATGCATGTGCCCACACAACAAAGACATAAGCTTGATGCAAAGGCAATCAAATGCATTTTCATTGGTTATAGTACTAAGAGTAAAGGATACAGGCTCTATGTGCCTAATACAGGCAAGATCATTGTGTCAAGAGATGTTATCTTTGACGAATATGCATCTCAACCACTTGTCTCATGTACCAAACAGCCGTCTATTGGGCCGGAAGATGTCTTTGATACTTTGTTGCCTTTATTCAATTCAAATGTGGACAAAATGTAGAGCCAGTTTCAGCTCATTTACAGCCACCTATGCCTGCTGAAAACCAGCAAAATCAGCAGCTGAACTTGCCCCAAATTGATCCTGAAATGCCTCAAATTCATCAAGATACCTTGGGTGATGCATTGGCAGAGGAAGTTGCAGATACTAGGAAGTCAAAAATTGTTCCTAGATGGCTGGTTGACACTTTGCATGATAGCAAACAGTCTACATTTATGCCAGGTCGTACACGTGCTGCTTCTCGCCATGCATCTTCACATTATGTGGATACAGCTCTTGTTGCCACCGCTTGTAATGAGGAACCCATTTCTCATGTTGATGCATTGGAGGATGACCATTGGGTGGCAGCCATGCGTTCGGAGTTAGACTCCATTGACAAAAACGGTACTTGGGAGTTATGTGACTTGCCCCCGGGCAAGCGTGCTATTGGCACAAAATGGGTTTTCGTAAGCCTGATGGTTTAGTTGATCGCCATAAGGCTCGCTTAGTCGCCAAAGGGTATGCCCAACGTGAGGGCATTGACTATGAGGAGACCTTTGCTCCCACTTCACGTATGACTATCATACGTACTGTTATTGCATTGGCTGCCCACAAGTAGTGGCGTGTACATCAGTTGGATGTTAAAATTGCTTTTTTGAATGGCGATTTGCAGGAGGAAGTTTATGTGTCTCAGCCTCCTGGCTTTGTTCAAAAAGGTGCAGAAAATAAAGTATGTCGTTTACATAAAGCACTGTATGGTCTTAAACAGGCCCCTCGTGCTTGGTACCACAAAATTTATACATACTTGACTGCCAAAGGGTTTCAGAATAGTTCAGCTGAGAGTACACTTTATGTACGCCACATTGGCAACAATGTTCTCATCCTTATTCTTTATGTGGATGACATGCTCGTCACTCGCCCTGAAGAGGGTGATATTTCAGCTTTTAAAGCTGATTTGCAGCATGCATTTGATGTCACAGACATGGGGCATTTACATTACTATTTGGGCATACAGTTTATACCTTTTGAGGGTGGTATCATGTTATCTCAGTGCAGATATGTTGGGCAGCTCCTTGAGCGTTTTCACATGACAGATTGTAAACCTGTTTCTACTCCTATGGAACCAGGTCTAAAACTGTCACTTGAGCATGCTGGTGAGCTTTTTGATGTTGCCACCTATCAGCAAGCTGTGGGATGCCTTATCTACTTATGCTCTACTCGTTTGGACATACAGTATGTTGTTTCCCAGTTGAGCAGATTCATGCATTGTCCAAGCACTATGCATTGGCAAGCGTGTAAGCGTGTCTTTCGCTATCTCAAAGGCACTGCAAACTTTGCCTTGTTTTATGGCAGTTCTTCTACACTATGCTTGCTTGCATTTACAGACAGTGATTGGGCAGGTTGCTATGACACGCGAGTGTCAACCAGTGGTAACTGTTTTCTTCTTGGTGACTCATGCATCTCATGGCTCAGTAAGAAGCAGCCTACAGTGGCCACTTCTAGTTGTGAAGCTAAATACAAGGCAGCCTTTACAGCTACTGTGGAATGTGTTTGGCTGCGACCCCTTCTAGCCGATCTTGGTGTTGGACAGCAGTCCCCTGCCACCATTCACACTGACACTCAGAGTGCTTTGGCAGTTGCACGAAACCCAGTATTTCATGCCCGCACAAAGCATATTGAGGTTCACTATCACTATGTAAGGGAAAGGCTCCATGCAGGAGAGATTGACTTGGCTTATGTGTCTACACATGCCAATTTAGTAGATGGGTTTACAAAGCCTCTTTCGAGGGAAAAGTTTGAAGCTTTCCGCGAAGCTTTAAGCTTACAGCCTCTTCCAGGGTAGTCTGCTACACCCTGTCCCCGTTCACACCATTCACTTGAGGGGGGTTTGTTGGTCATGACCACTCCCGGCTAGTTCAGGTGTGAACATAGCTTACTCACAGGCACTTTTTCCCTGTGACTGGACACGGGTTTTTTCCCCGTTTGAACACATTTATGTGTGTTGGGCACCTTGCCCTAGGCTACTTTATGTACTCACATTGTACTTTCATAATAATATAGAGTACATCTTTTCTAGCACTCTCATGTTTCTCTGTGCTTGAGGTTGTGTGCATGTGTATGTGTGTGCAGGCTAGCTTCCCTCCTACCCAACAGGAATCATCCGAGATTGATCAAGAGGAGGAGATTTTGGTGGATGCTCCACAACAGGCTTCATCTTGGATTCCCAATTGGTTGTACCATACATTGCAGGACTCAAGGGTAACACAGTTACCTTCACCTCCAGCAGGGGTCCCCGTCGATCCAAGCGGTTGCATACCACGACATCAACTCAGGAGAACCTATGCATCAATTATGCATTGATGTCACGCATCCAGAAGGACTCGGAACCTACTCATATTGGGGAGCCGATTTCCAAACCGACTTGGAAGCGGAGCTTGACTCTATTGAGCGGAATCAGACTTGGGAGCTAGTTCCTAGACCGGCAAAGCGAAAGGTGATTGGTGTCAAATGGGTCTATAAGACCAAGTACAAATTGGATGGGACTCTGGATAAGCACAAGACCAGGCTTGTGGCCAAAGGCTATTCTCAGAAAATTGGCGTGGCTTTTGAAGATTCCTTTGCACCAACTCCTATGATGGTGACCATACGGACTATTCTTGCTCTTGCTGCACACTCCCATTGGCCCATGGATCCCAACATGGAACGTTCCTCTTCTGGATCCGATCCAGTGGCAGACACACTACTGTACAAGAAACTAGTTGGTTCCTTGATTTGGTTGCTCAACACACGGCCTAATTGTGCATTTGTGGTGGGAACTCTCAATGCTTTCATGCGGACACT
The DNA here is from genome assembly GCF_041138505.1 of Cibotium barometz. Lineage (NCBI taxonomy): Eukaryota > Viridiplantae > Streptophyta > Polypodiopsida > Cyatheales > Cibotiaceae > Cibotium > Cibotium barometz. The sequence goes on from NC_141084.1 coordinate 34,343,427, forward strand.
ATCGGACACTCATTGGCAAGTAGAACTCCGCGTGTTGCGGTACTTGAAAGGTAGCAAGGATTTTGGCATTTTCTATGGAGAGGGGGCCACTTCACGTGGCTGGAATGACTCCAACTGGGCTGGAGATGCAGATACCTAACGATCTACTACACGGTATTCCTTTACTCTTAGATCTGGAGCCATTTCATGGACGAGTAAAAAGCAACCAATGTTGGCACTTTCATCAACTGAGGTGGAGTATCAAGCGGCTTGTTCGGCTACTTGTGAGGTGATTGGTTGCGGCGGCTACTTGAGGAGATCGGTTTTCAATAGAAACAACCTACCCTTATCTCCTACGACAATCAGAGTTGCTTGGCTATTGCTAAGTATTTCATGCACAGACCAAGCATATAGAGATCCAATACCACTTGGTGCAGGAGCGGATCTTTGAGGGAGACATTATCCTTGGATATTGTCCTACCCAAGACAACGCTATAGACTTATTCACCAAAGGATTATCTCAGCCAACTATCATTGTTCATGGCAGCTCCTTGGGTCTTGGGCCACCCCCAAGACCTGAGAGGGGGTGTTAGCAAATATCATCTCCTGTTGGTGGATTTTCTAGTGTTTATGGGGGCCGTTTCTATGCTCAGGCATTCCCCATATTTTTCCCCATTTTTCCATATTTTTTCCCTATTTTATGGGTCTTTGATGTGGGTTGTCCACCCATTTTATGGAGTTCTTCGCCTATTTCCAGGTAGGATGCAATCGGCCAGCTCATATTGGAGTATATATATGGGCTGCTCTCTTCCTCATTTATCATTCATTCCTTGATCATTCTTGTTGATCACTTTGGTGAGCACCTTCAGCCCTTTGCCTGCGGAGTCCACTCCCCGCCTACAGGCTGGTTGTATCCACTCTTTTCTTTATATTAGTGCATCAACGTTTTGCTGTTTTCTCTCATCTCTCTCTTGCAGCTTCAACGTTTTTGTCATTCATCTACATCTTTCCGCTGCTTTCTGACCCTTCTCCCACTATCCCTGTCTCAACCCCTACCCATCCCTCACCCTCACCCTCCCCCCCCCTTCCCCCACCCTCTACGCCGACCCCCCCCCCTACAACTCCCTCAGCTTCGGCTGCACCGGGACCCCCCCCCCTCCAAAGCACTCTTGCCCGCCACCCGATTGCGCTAGATGTAACTATTTGGCCCTCCTAGCTCTATTCACATGATGGAACCCTTTCTTGAATTCTTCCCCGGACACAAGATTAGTAGAAGAAGGCATGAGGACAGGGATCATAAAGTTTAATCATGAAAAAGTACCAATTTTGGTCAAAAGGCAAAGAAAAGCAAAAAGTCAAGCTGGGTTGACCGCAAGCCAGGAGCACCACTGCCAAGAGGAGACTGAGCCGGACCAAAAAGCAAATAGCCACTTTTCAAAAAGCAAGGCCTTGAAGCCATAAAAGTAAAGCACAAGAACTTGGGAAAAATTGGCCATATTTGAGTAATATTTTATTATTACAAGTCAAAAGAGGAAAAGCAAAGTGAAAAAGAGAAAAGCAAAAGCTTGGCAAGCTTTTTCGCAAAAAGCAGGACCTCCCATAGGTATGAACAAAGCGTGGAAGATCATCATCAAGGTGTGGAGCTCATCTTCAACATCGTCGTTGAGGCGTGTCAACCTCCATAAAAGCTTGGAGTTCATCTCCACCGTCGTCGACAGCATCATTGAGCGTTGAGCTCATCTTAGCCGACTAATTGATCAATTTGTACGTTTGCACCTCTGCCGCCACCTATCTGCTGGAGCTGTGCGCCGCCTCTACAGCTTGTTTGCACTAGCCACCTCTGCCGCCTGGCCACCACCACCATCTGTCCTACGCCGTTGTCTACCTGGTCTTCAAAACCTGCTTGCGCCGCCTAGCTGCTGCCACCTGTTGTATTGTGTGCCGGCTCCCAGCCAACACCATTGTGCTGTTGTTCAGAGCTGCCTACAACAGCATTGCCTTCCGACGGCTGCTATTGATGCTGCTACCTATTGTGCGCCACCCAGCCACCTGCCTGGCCGCCAGCTATTGCCGCCTACTAGGCTATTATACCTACTGAACGTCGCCAACAGGAGCCACCACTACTTGCTGAATCGCCACTAGTGTTGCCAGCACCAATCAGTGCCACCAGCACCACCAGTAGTCACCTGGCAACCACCAACAGAACCACCGTCTACGGATATCAACATTGCCACTGCCACCGCCGCTGATGTGTCGGGGAGACGTGCCTCTATAGCCCGTCCGACCACCCCACCGTGAGAAGGGAACTACCACCTAGCAGCACAACCCAGCACAAATACCAAATGAAGGTACCAGTCCACCCAGCTGATGTCCCCCGATCTTCAGCTGACACAAGCGGATACTTGAGCACATTCCAAACTCCTCAATCTATATAGTTGACTCTTCCAAACGTCCTCCCAAGTCAACTCTGACCTCCCAGAGCTTTGATCTTCACTTAAAAACCTTCAATAGCCCTTATCTGACCACCAGCTGACCACAAACTCTCCCAGTTTTTTTGTGTATTTTGTATCGGACAACTGATTGCTGACTCCAGTCAGAAATGCGTCCACCAGGCTTCCTCAAAGCTCTCCAGTATCACCTATCTTGCTTCTAGACTCTATTGAGCCTGTCAGCACTCCCCCACTGCCCTCCTATTGATTGGGAACTCACCCACCTATCTACTTTGGTTGACTCGGTCCTAAGTCAAATTTCAGCCCTCCAGTGTCAACTAACACCTAAAATACCTCAAAAAACTTCAAATCCCACCAAGACTCAACTCCCTACACTCACAACTGGCAGCCCGCTGACAGTCTTCTGACTTTGGAATACCTTTCCCTTTAATTCTGCAACTCAGCCTGCTGACTGATGACAGTCCTGTGACTGTCAGACCTCACTCAAAATCTCTCCTCTCCACCCCAAATAAACTAGATCTACCCTTGAATATCCTCTATTGGCTCCTTCTACCAGTCACTTGGATGCCCCCATTTTATTCAGAGAGCCACATTCCCTACGCCAGATCTTTGAGACAGCAGACCAACGCATGCGGGGGAGATACATTCTAGACATACAGCGCCACAAAGAGACATTATTACAGGCTCAGACAGCTCCAGATGGGGGGCGACAGACACAGATTACTACATTTTTTCAGAGATCCATACCCCTCCCAGCCCCTACACGGCAGGGAATTACTCTCCAGAGAGCAGAGACACTTAGAGCCCGCAGGAGACAGAGGACACCTGGCTTTCGGACACCACGCCTATACCAGAGAGAGATGACAGAGATCAGAGCTCAGTTTCACAGAGAGGGTGCGGAGCGACTGGCTCGCTTCAGAGCACACCCAGGCATGTTCTTCAGGGAGCTGTGGACACCCCCTTCACTAATGTATACCATTTTATATCCCCAGTATGGTACAGGATGGAGCTAGCTAGATTGCATATCATGATTGTATACTCCATGCATATAGCTTTGCATTCTCCTAGTAATAGAGCTCCATCCCCTGCACACCCAGATTCAGCTTTTTTATTCAGTACTTTTTCATTTTGTTGGGATGACAGAGGATACCCCATACAGGTACTCCGATTTGTCTCATAGGCCGAGTTCGGTCTTTTGGAAGACGTTAATAAAATCTTTCTTTCTTTCTTTCTTTCTCTCTCTCTCTCTCTCTCTCTCTCTCTCTCTCTCTCTCACACACACACACGGGGATATGCAGCCTTTAGCTTACTTGAGCGGCAGTGCTTCCAGGCACATTTCCTAGAGCCCAAGACGAAGGGCTGGCTTTTTGACACCCTCGTCACACCAGCCTTGATGTATGGAGCAGCCTTCTGGGGGCCAAATTTATCCGATGAGGATTGGCAACGAGTTGAGAGGCCCCAGGTCATGATGTTCTCCCGTATGATCCATAGCAAACCATCAGTCCCACACCAGATTATCCAGGCAGAGTTTGCTGCAGCCCCAATGTTAGTGAATGCACTCTTCCAAACAGTCGCATACCTCCATCGCATCAGTCACATGGATCCCCATAGGTACCCGAGGCTTGCCCTGGAGTCCTCAAGAAGACAGCTAGCACTTGAGGGCCACTCTAGAGTCTGGTATGCACTAGTTTCCACTTGGTTCTCGGTATATGGGCTCCGCATGGACCGCCTACCCCCCCTTCAGTATAGTTTGGACTCCCCTTTTCTCCGGCTGTCTCACGAGGATACCAACTGGGTTATCCAGGTAGATCTTCTTAGCCTCTACACCCATTGCACATGGATCACACTGAGCTCCCCACGAAGATGCACTTCTACAAAGATCACTTCCTCACACTCAGTGAGGATGGATTCATCCGGCAGCCGGGCTACTTGAGTGTTCACATGTCCCATGCCATGCGGACTGCGATTGGCCAGATACGGGTTTCATCCCACCGCCTTAGAGTGGAGACAGGTAGAGCTGAGCGCATCTTCAAAGCCGGGAAGCTCATACGGAGACCCAGAGAGGAGAGGATCTACCGATTATGCCACAGAGTTTGAGACAAAGGAGCATTACATATGCCACTGCCCAATATACTAAGAGATCCGTGGGAGGTTTCACTATCTATTTCGTGAGGGATTTGGTCCACTCTCCAAGATCATTGACTTCCAAGACCAGCGTTGCCTAGGCCTCTTCCTGCTTGAGCTCTGCAGACACAGGGACACCTTCTTGAGAGAGCTTCGGCCCCAACCACCCCGCCCCCTCCCTCACCAACCAACCATCACTAGTTTCTTCCGGACCCAGGAGGTGGAGGACACCGACATAGTAGATCTTGTGGACCCTCCACGAGCTGCTCTGGACCTACCTCGCCCGAGAGGAGTTACCTCGGACTGAGCCTCCACACTCCAACGTGCCCAACACCCTCAGCCCCCCCGTCGGCCACAATCACCTCATCAGCTCCAAATCCAAGACATGCTCCACCGCCATCGAGCTGCCTTTCCACGTGACATAGCTGAGGGAGACCTCTCGGCCATACTCATTAGCCCCATGCTTGATATTTTGGAGAGTGGTATACCATCTACTCGGCGCAAATGTTGCTCTCATGTTTCTATGTTCTTAGTATTCCATGATGAGTTTCCATGGACAGTTTTGTATCACCTCAATGAGATAGCTATGTTTATGTTTTCTTTCTGTTTTATTTTCCATTCCATGATGAGATATGCCATGGACATTATTGTATCACTTTGGTCTCATAGGTCATTTTGGCCTTTTGAGGACGTTAATATATTATTTCATTTCTCTCACGACTAGCACTAGAGTCCTTTATGCAATTATATGGCGAGAGGGAGAGGGAGCGATTGAGACAAGCTAGACTACCCTCCTCCTCAGCGACACGGCCACCACCATTACTGACACATGCATGGTACTCTGAGGTAGTCAAGTGGTTTCATGCACATGGCATATAGATGGACTGTCTCCCCCCGTTTCAGTATAGCCTGGATTCCCCATACCTTGATCTCTCACGTCAAGAGATCAACCGGATCATCCGGTTAGATCTACTCGGGCTACACATACACCCGACATGGGTGTCTCCGTCAGAGATTGGAGTTCTACAAAGATGTCATGTGCAAGCATTGCCATGAACATTCTCAGTAGCTAGTCCAGAAGGGGCAACCAAAAAAAGAGCATTAGAACCAGGACTTTGAGCACAAAGTGCAGATATGGCAGTAGTGGACTAGGAGAAGGACATGAAGAGGATAAGGATGACCTGTCGGGCTGTCGGCTGAAGGACAGGTGCTGTCGGCTGCATGACAAGGGAGTCGGCTGTACCAAAAGAAGGGGCTGCAGGCGCTTCAGCGTTTATGGTGGCCGACCAGCATTTATGGAGAAAAAGGCCCAGTCGGCCAGCTGCTGCAGTCCAAGTGTCCAAAGGCCTATAAATAGGCGCAAATGCTCATTGAGTTAGACCATTCACTCCCTTATGGAGTGGATCCTTAGGGTCCCTAGACTAGGACTATTTTGGTGTGTTTCACCTTTTAAGAAAGGCAGCCTATGGCTGTGGCCTTTTTGTACCATATGAAATATACTGAATTTCTAGCATCTCTCTCTCTCTACTCTCCGTTCTGTCTGCATTTTTGCATCAGCATGTTCTCAGTAGTGTTTAGAGCTAATAGAAGACCCCCATAGCTTCCGCCTGTTACATTGGTATCAGAGCATCAGGCTTAGCAAAGCTAAACACTGATTCAGTCCCGTATGATGGTGTACAGGTCCAAGGTACATGAAAGTGCATGGGTACGAAGCCCAAGGCAAGGAACACAAGATCGGGAAGAGCTCCTAGGAGGTTTGTTGGTGGTGTTCCACAAAGCCAGAGGGGATGGCAGTCCTGTGAGCCAAATAGGTTCTCGGGCAACGGTCCCAAGGGAGGATTATCCTCCAAGGAGTGATGTGAGAGTGCCAGACTCATTTCTCAGGAATGAAGACCAAGACCGTGTTCAGAGTCAGGGCAGGAATGGATTGGGGACTGGATAGAACAGATGCATAGATCTTATTCAGAGTCAGAGTGGTTTTGGAGACCGGGCCGGGTTTTCAAGAGAAAAAGGGTTGCCAGAGATGGATGGATGACAGAGGGACTTCGGGAAAAGAATGGGATGATGACAGTCATCCAAGGAACAGGTTGGAACCCCGTCATCAAGTTTAGCAGAGGGGGATGTCATGTGCAAGCATCGCCATGAACATTCTCAGTAGCTAGTCCAGAAGAGGCAACCAAAAAAAGAGCATTAGAACCAGGACTTTGAGCACAAAGTGCAGATATGGCAGTAGTGGACTAGGAGAAGGACATGAAGAGGATAAGGATGACCTGTCGGGCTGTCGGCTGAAGGACAAGTGCTGTCGGCTGCATGACAAGGGAGTCGGCTGTACCATAAGAAGGGGCTGCAGGCGCTTCAGCATTTATGGTGGCCGACCAGCATTTATGGAGAAAAAGGCCCAGTCAGCCAGCTGCTGCAGTCCAAGTGTCCAAAGGCCCATAAATAGGCGCAGATGCTCATTGAGTTAGACCATTCACTCCCTTATGGAGTGGGTCCTTAGGGTCCCTAGACTAGGACTATTTTGGTGTGTTTCACCTTTTAAGAAAAGCAGCCTATGGCTGTGGATGTAGGTACCTTTTTGTACCATATGAAATATATTGAATTTCCAGCATCTCTCTCTCTCTCTACTCGCCCTTCTGTCTGCATTTTTGCATCAGCATGTTCTCAGTAGTGTTTAGGGCTGAAAGAAGACCCCCAAAGCTTCCGCCTGTTACAAAAGATCACTTCTTGAGACTCTCGGAGGATGGATTCTTTGAGATCCCGGGATACGTACAAATACACATGTCACATGCCATGTGTATCACAATCGGCCAGCTCAGGGTATCCTCCCACCGCCTCAGAGTAGAGACTGGCAGAGCTGAGGATATCCCACATGAGGAGAGGACATGCACAGTATGCATCACAAGAGCAGTAAAGGATGAGGCCCATTATATGCTCAGTTGCCAGGCTTACTATGAGATACGGGCAGGGGGGGGATTCCATTGCCTCTTCCGAGAGGGATTCGTGTCAAAATACGCAGCCGAGATAATAACCAAATCTGAGACCACAAGAGCAAGTAGAGTGCAGAAAAAAAGACAGCACAAGAGAAGAAGAGAGATAGGCGTGTAACTCTTCTCTATACACAAGATCCCGCAATGAAAACTGAATACAATGAAGTGGGGGCAATGGGGCCTATTTATATGGCCCCATAACTGCAATCGGCCAATGTAGGGATGCGCCGCCAGCCTCACGACTGGGTCCTTCCAGTCGGCCAACCAAGAAAAACATCCACGACCCCAACAGAGCAGGTCGGCCAGCTCCATGTGCAAATGAGTGCACTCGGCCAGCTCCAGTTGATCCTGCCAGCAAATGGTAGCCACCCACACCACGAAAAAATGGGAAAAAAATACGGGGAGTGAGGAAAAATGAGAAAACACCTATACAGGGCGGGCACACCCACAACAGAGGCCCTGGTGTCTGATAAAGACAGGAGATGACTTCTAACACCCCCTCTCAGCTCCTGGCTGTGAAATCAACCCTAGGGAGCTGGAGTGCCGCCTGAGCGTAGCCTGAGGAAGAGACTTCGTGAAGAGGTCCACCGCATTGTCCTACGTTGAACAATAAAGTAGCAAGATGTCACAAGCCAAGATCTTCTCACGTACAAAGTGATACTGTATCTCTATATGCTTGGTCCAAGCATCACGGAAGTGCGAGACATCAGGTTTCCTGCCAAAGTATGCCTCAAACGGAGTCATATTAGGTACTGAAGTCGTTGGAGACCGGTTGAGGGTATGGACATCCGTTGCCACAGCCTCTCCCCAAAGTGGGCGAGGAAGATCACGATGCTCCAGCATGGTCCTCGCCATCTCCACCACAATCCTGTTTTTACGTTCTACAACTCCATTCTCTGAAGGCGATCCTGTATTGGCTAGTTCCCTCTTGATGCCATGATCTGCACAAAATCTGAGAAATACATTCCAGGAGAATTCACCCCCTTTGTCAGCCCTGAGAGTCTTTACCTGCAATCCAGACTCTTTTTCCACCATCACGTGCCAATCCTTGAATCGTGCAAAAGCTTGGTCCTTCTGTGAAAGAAAGTAGACCCACGTGAATCTAGTACAATCATCAACAAGCAGCATGAAATAGAGAGATCCTCCCAATGATGGTGTCTGTTGAGGTCCACACAAGTCGGTGTGAATTAACTCCAATGGTTTTGAAGCCCGAGTAGAAGCCTGCTTCGGAAAGGATTCCCTGTGCTGCTTACCACGTATGCAAGAACTGCAACGTCCTTGCCTGCTGCCAACATCTGGCAAGCCAACCACCATCTGGTCCCGGAAAGCTCGCCGCAGTGCATCCACATTTAAGTGGCCAAAACGAAAGTGCCACAGATCTCCGACCTAAGAACCTGTCAATGAGGAGAGTGCAGAGAGCTTGTAGATACCATTCTCCACACCGCCTTCCCAAACAACCTGGCCAGTCTCACGGTCCTGTAGAGCAACTGAATGCTCCTCAAATTCCACCCGAAAGCCAGTCTTACATACTTCATGCACTGACAGAAGATGAAAACCAAGAGCAGGGACGTAAAGAACACGGGAGGCATGCTTGCCCCCCTTGCCGTCGGAAATAATCTCCATCCGGCCCTCACTGTGTATCGGAATAGTGGAGTTGTCGCCAATGAAAATGCGACCTGACTGCCGTTTCAGATCCAAAAAGAAGTCACCGGACGAAGTCATGTGCCTGGAAGCACCACAGGATTTCCTGCTGAAGGGCCTGCAGCTTGTTAATGTGCTCCCGCATCGTCGACGACTTTGCAAGGTTCATAACCCGCATCTGCACTTCCAAGGAAATCCTCTTCATGGACGATACCATGTTATAAAGAGAAGCCAAGTGCTGCCATATGCCTCTGGCCAGCGTCATATGCTTTACGTGATTGATTGCTTGTGGTGTGCAATTGAGGAAAATAAATGACCGGACCCTGGCGTTGACACGATCCCACATCTGTGCCTGTGCCTCGCGGTCCTTCTTCGTTGATAGTAACCCCCCTTCCTCTGCTTCCGGCCGTGGAACCCCGATAAAACGATGAAATCAGCAAGGTCATATGACTCCAATACAGACTCCATCATACCCTTCCAGATGCCGTAATTGTTCCCGTCCAACTGACAGTCCACTGGGAACATGGGGAGAGTTGGGATCTTCACATGCTTCTCAGCCAGCTCTAACAAATCTGCCATCGCGGGGATGTAACTGAAAAGGGTGGGTGGGTGGGAAAAAAAAACTCTAAACCTGCAAGTGGCTATCCAACTACTTAGCCCGCCTTCCTCTTGCTACTTCTCTTCCCGAACAGTCCAAAACAATCCACCAATCAGCAACGCAACAATCCCCCTCTTGCTCAGAAAACTCCCAAGATCTTTTAAGAGCCTAGGGCTCTGATACCATGTCAAAATCCGCAGCGGAGATGATAACCAAATCTGAGACCACAAGAGCAAGTAGAGTGCAGAAAAAAAGACAGCACAAGAGAAGGAGAGAGATAGGCGTGTAACTCTTCTCTATACACAAGATCCCGCAATGAAAACTGAATACAATGAAGTGGGGGCAATGGGGCCAATTTATATGGCCCCATAATTGCAGTCGGCCAGTGTAGGGATGTGATATGCAGCGGAAGTCTTTATATTGGAAGATCTTGTCACACAGATGCTCACACCGTCTTCTGTATCCTGAGTTTCGTGAGTTTAGCAATCCATTTCAATACTTCAAACTTTAAAGAGATATGAGAGAGAGAGATGAGAACTGTACACCAGATTGGGTCCCGAATTACCCACTGAAGGGCCCCCTATCCCGATAACGAGATAGTATTTGCTTTATTTCTTTAGAGAGAATGACTGTGGACTATAGATAAGCCAAACGCAAGATCTCGAAGGATCGGAGATTGGCTGAACTGTATACGGCTGTAGAAACACCTCGATGACCTGATCTCGAGCCTATGCACTCTTCCCAAGGGCATGAAAAAGGGTTGCACACCTGAGGCTGAGAAAAGGGAATGGTGGACTGTTCTAAGCTATGTTAGAATGCTGTAAATGCTTATGAATGCTATGTTACCTTCACTAGATGACTGTTGCATGTATGGATGATGCACAGAGGGCTGCATACTGATGATTCAGGGCTGGGAACTGCTGTAGACTGAAACGCAAACCTGTAGGGATGCTGCTGAACTGAAACGCAAGTAGTACTGATGCTGCTGGACAGAAACACAGGCTGTTCTGCTGCTGGACAGAAATGCATAAGTGTACTGCTGCTGCTGGACAGAAACGCAGGTGACTATACGGCTGGTTCACATGCAGAAAACGCAGGCTATATGCTGAATCAGGGACTGTACTGATGCTGAATGCAGGCTGTAGGCTGATTCAGGGCTGATTTGATGCTGAAAGCAGGCGCCTAGGGCTGTAGGGGCTGCTGAACTGCAGGTGTTGGAGGAATAGGGCTGGCTGAAGCAACCTCAAACACTCCAAGGGCTGGATGAGACTAGTCTAGTGCTGAGGAGGCAAGGGAAACTCCTAGGGCTGAGGAGGAAAGCTCTTAGCACACTGAAGACTGAATGATAAACTAAGCCCTATGCAAGCCTATTTATACTAACTAGAGGTTGGTCAAGTTGGCTGGTCATTTAATAAAGTTTATATTTATAAATGACAAATAATGCAAATAATGCTAAATAAATACTATAAAATATGGAAAAAATACCAGATAAATTCTAGTAAATTTCCTAAGGCTTCTGGGATGTTCTAAATGATGCACAAGCATATGAATGCATATTATGCAGGATGCAGAGTGCTTTCTGATGCAAACCCTACGGCTTCTACTGACTCTACATGCATGAATGATTCTCTCCAAGTGGGTTAAGGGACTTGACTGACTGACTAACTGACTGACCCGCTAAGGCTGAGGAATGACCTACGTAGCTCGTGCCTGACTTATCCTGGACTGAGGATGTACAATGGGGTCACGGCGTACGACAATTATCATCCTATTGGGTTCTAAAACTGTACAACTGCTGCACTTCTGATGATAAGCCATCTTGTCACCATGCACTGAGTGCAGAGTGCATGTGACATTCCCTCCTGATTAGCTTGGCGGTAGGTTCATGGCTTCCAAGTAGTCCGCCAATAACTGGGGGTACTCCTGGAAGAACTCCTCGTCGAGCCAAACGGCTTCGTGGGTGCCTCGATCTCGGAATTTCGTATAGAACTGACGAATCCGTCGACCGGAACCATGCTTCCATCGATGAAGAAGGATCTACTCAGGCTCAATAACTTCTGCCTCGTCTACCACGTCTGGCTGCTGTTCATCTGAAACATCAAACACTTCTGGACCAAGAAACATGGAAAACATCATGCATTGTCCAATTGGCAAGCAACTTTAACTTCATGGAGACATCAGTTAACTTCTTAAAACTATTGGAAAAGGGCCAAAACTACGGAATGAAAGCTTGGGACAACGTTGCCCACTTGTTTCAATCGCTGTTTCATGATACGCAAATAGACCCAATCCCCTTCCTTGAAGTGGACATCTCGTCTAGACTTATTTGCCTGTCTGCTATATGCTTCCTGAGCTTTGGTCAAGCGGTCCTTGACTGACTCAATGATCTCGGAAAATGCTTCCGTGGTTTTATTAGCCTCTAAAGATGGAGACACCATTCTCGTCAAAAGAGAAGAAAAACGGCGACCAAAGGCTGCTTCATATGGAGTCCGTCCGACACTGGATGAATGAGTGTCGTTCAAGATAGCTTGGACCAATGGAAGATAGTGCTCCCATTTGGACTGCTGGTCATGACAGTATGACTTGAGGACATCAAAGGCCAACTGGTTATAAATTTCTATCTGGCCATCTGTCTGGGGATGGAATGCACTAGACAACTGCAACTTAGTTTCGAAGTTTTCAAATAATGCCCTCCAGAAATGCGAGGTAAACTTGGAATCTCTATCTGATGTTATGGTGCTAGGCAAACCACAAATTGGATACCAATGCTTGAGAAACAGACAGGCTATGTCCTCGGCTCTGGCCGTATGCTTGCATGGGATGAGCATGCAAAATTTACTAAAGCGATCCACAATGGTAAAACACTGAGTGTTACGGGATCCAGTGGATGCTGGTAGAGGCCCTACAAAGTCCATAGATATGTCGATGAAAGGTCCGTCGGGGACAGGCAAAGGTTGAAGTAAACCTGCCTTCTTTGTATGAGGAACCTTGACTTTTTGACAAATCTTACAGGCTTGTACATGTGCATAGACATCACGCCTCATCTTTGGCCAATAAAAGGACCGTTCTAATTTCTCGAGGGTACTATTGATACCTCTATGTCCTCCAACTAAGGAGTCATGGGCATCGTGGAGAAGAGAGGAACGCTTATCCCGAATAACACAGAGACGGTTCTTGTAGAACAACCAACCGTTCTGTACTGAATAGTGGCCAAGCTCAGAAGTGAGGGCCAAACTATACTGAGTACCAAACTCAGGGGAGTCGACATATTGGTCTTTCATACTATCCAAGTCCTTCCCCGTGATTTCGAGAATGGTAGCTTCTTGGACTGCCTGGATGCTGGACTATCGACTGAGAGCATCTGCTACTACTGGGTTATGCTTACCAAGGATGTATTCAATCATACCTTCAAACTGTTGGAAGATTTGACTCCACCTGGCCTGTCGATCACTCCACTGGGCACTGGGCATAGTCTGAAGCCACTTAAGTGCTTGTGGTCTGTTTTCACTGTGAAAGCCTGTCCATAAAGAAAAGGCTTCCAATGTTTGAGAGCTGTGATCACACCCAAAAGCTCTTTGTCATATACCGAATAATTCTTTTCGGCGACATCCAACTTCCTACTATAATATGCCACGGTCTATTGTCCTGCTGGAGGACTGCACCTATGGCTACATTGCTGGCATCGGTGATGACCTCGAAAGGTTCGTCCCATGATGCTAACTTTAATACAGGTGCTTCTGAGGCAGCTTTCTGGAGTGCACGGAATGCATCAAGTGCCTTACCTGTAACTGAGACTTTCTGCTTGCGAGTCTTCACCCCCTTGAGCAAGTCGGTAAGAGGTGCTGCAAGGTTGGAAAACTGATGGACATGTGTACTATAGGCCTGACAAAGACCTACGAATGAACGGATTTCTTGGGCGGTCTTAGGGATGCCCCAATCTAAGATCTCCTGAACCTTTGATGGGTCTAGTCTAATCCCATCGGAACCGATGATATAGCCCAAATACTGAACTTCCTTAACACCAAAGATAGACTTTTTGGCGTTTATGTAGAGCTGATTATCTCGCAAAAGTTGCAAGACTTTCTCCACATCTTTCTCATGCTGCTCCGCAGTGGCTGAGAAGACTAGTATGTCATCAAGGAATATGAAAACACACTTCCCAATGTGGACTGCGAAAATCCTAGACATCATGTGTGTGGGAGAGATGGAATTAGGGTTAGTTCATGTGGGAGACATACACAGAGAAGCAAGGGAGAGAGAGAGAGAGAGAGTTGTGGGGATAAGTCAACTCATGAGGCATGAGTGTGTGACTCCCCTATCACACATGTATATATTGCACTAGTACACATAGTGCACTTAGTACATTAAAAGTACTAAGTGTACTATGTACTATAACTTATGGGCTTGTACACACTATAAGGGTGGGCATAACGCCTTTACCCCAACAATCTTATTGAACGTTGCGGGTGCATTTGTAAGCCCAAAAGGCATGACTACGAACTCATAGTGACCATGCTCTGTCCGAAAAGCTGTTTTTGGAATGTCAGCTTTAAAAATGCGGACCTGATGGTAACCACTCTTGAGGTCGATCTTAGTGAAAAACTTAGCAGCGTCTAAACGCTCCAAAATGTACTCTATCCTGGGCATAGGAAACTTATTCTTGATAGTGAGTTTGTTTAATGCCCTGTAGTCTACACAAAGGCGTGCAAACTTGTCCTTCTTTTGGACAAATAGGATAGGTGCAGCAAATGGGGAGGAAGAAGGCCGAATGAATCCGGCTCGAAGAAGCTCAGATAACTGCTTTTCTAACTCGCCCTCTAAAGTCTTGGAAAGACGATAGGGAAACCTGCTAGGAGGATCTGATCCAAGGACCAAATCAATGTGATGGTCCTCAAGGCGAGAGGGTGGGAGACTGGGCGGGAGATCGTCCCTAAGCATAATGTCCTGGTGTCTGGATAGGAGGTCTGCTAACTGAGGGACTGAAGATGTAACGGATGCTACTAATGAGGGAGGGGCTCTTTGAGCACGAACATAAAGGAGTGCTCTTTCTGCTCCCTTGCGGATAGCTCGTCTGGCCTGGAGATGTGAAATCAATGGGATGCCAAGGATGCTTCTATCCCCACGAATCATGACAGGCTCAGGAAAACCTTTACAAATAGTAAAAGTGTCCTGCCCCCAATTGGGAATAGGCTCAAACTGACAGAACCACTGAATTCCTAAGATCATGTCACACACCAACAGAGGTGAGACGATGAAATCTCGTTGAAATGAGGCCTTCTGAACTTCAAAGGCAAATTGCTGTGCCTTCTGGGAAATGTGGGTGCGAAGACCAGGTGTAAACCCATCCACATCCAGATGATATCCAGATGATATGGGACTAATGTGCAGTTCAATTTATTAACCAACTCGGGAGAGATGGCGTCTTCAGAACTACGCATATCGAAAAGGACTACAAACTGTCAGCCCTGGGCAGAGCCATAAGCTCGGATGAGGCTCTTCTGAGCAGCATCGCTCTCACCCTCCTGCTTAGCATCAAATACCACGGATGGCATAGAATGCATGGAAGATAAAAGTTGAATTGCATTTGAGGCAGGAGGCGGGGCTGGAGGAGCTGGGGAGGCTGTGGCAACTGTGGGCAGAAGGAGCTTTGGCGGCTTGTGCCACTTGCCATCTGTGGCAATCCTTCTTACCATGCCCTATAATATGACAGAAAAAACATCTATTTTCTGACTGGTACTTCCTTTGCTCCTCTGGAGGAAGATAACCTCCAGTAATGCCTGCTTTAGCCTTTTCATCAGGGGTTTTCTTAGGTTCTTTATCCTTCTTACCCCCTGAATTGGAGCTATTACTGTTGTCCTTCTTAGCATCTTTAGAAGACGCGTTACCTTCCCATGTCTGTGCAGCTGATTGCTGCTGCTGGGGTTTGGTACTGGACTGAGATGACTGCTTGGGCTTGCCCCCGTTAAGCTTCATTTCTTCATTCTGAGCGAGAGTCAGAGCTTGGTCATATGTACTTGGTTCAAAGTTACGAACTGTGAACCGAATGTTAGAGTCCAATCCACGAATGAATTGCTCCATCTTAGCCTGCTCAGATAACCCTAACTGCTGTGCTAAAGTAATAACCTTACCGGAAAACTGAAGCACTGGGGATCCGTTCTGTCTGAGTCCATAGAACTCGTCTTTCAGACCGGTCATGTATTGGGGCGGGAGAAGTCTGGTCTTCATGTCATGGACAAAGATGTCCCAGTCAAAGGCTGTGACACCTGTGGCCTGGTCTGTATGAATACTAGACCAATGCTGCCACCAAGTGACTGCCTCACCAGTGAGATGGGGAGCTGCTAAGTGGACTTTGTCTTGAGGGTCTGTGATCCTAGCTAATGAAAACTGGGCATTAAACTGATGAATAAATTGATTAACAGATGAATGATCACACTTACCATCATACTTACTGAAGTTTGGTTGACTGCGAATGATGGTGGTTAATGCTGATGCGGACTGTAGAAACACCTCGATGAACTGGGGAGACTGAGGAGAGCTACTGATACCTCAAGTGTATAGCCTCCTTTTCCCGTTGGTGCTCGAGTAACATACCTTGTCGATCAAGCTCACGTTGGTGTTCCCGAGCGGCGAGTTCAACCTGACGCCGGTCTTAGTCGATCCTGCGTTGGGCTTCCTCATAGTCCCGTCTTTCTGCTTTTTCTCTTTTCCTTCGGGCCTCGTCCTCTCTCCTTTGTTGTTCCATCTGAAAGAAGAGGGAGATGTAGTCGGGTGCTGCTGGAGGTGTAGAAGGACGTGCTGCTGCTGCCTCCAAGAGTTGGAGACGCTCCATGAGCAGCTGGTTCTGAGCTCTAAGAAGAGCTATGGTGTCTGCTGTAGGCGGAAGAACAAGCTCTCCTTCGGGGGAGACGTCTTCCGGCTGCTGAGTACTCTCTCCTGTAGACATGATGCTGAAGTCAGTGGTCGTGCCGGAACGCAATCTAACCATCCAAGCATGCCCCCACGCTAGGATACGGTGTGTGTGGACAATCTGAATCTGATACCAATGTGATATGCAGCGGAAGTCTTTATATTGGAAGATCCTGTCACACAGATGCTCACACCGTCTTCTGTATCCTGAGTTTCGTGAGTTTAGCAATCTATTTCAATACTTCAAACTTTAAAGAGATATGAGAGAGAGAGAGATGAGAACTGTACACCAGATTGGGTCCCGAATTACCCACTGAAGGGCCCCCTATCCCGATAACGAGATAGTATTTGCTTTATTTCTTTAGAGAGAATGACTGTGGACTGTAGATAAGCCAAACGCAAGATCTCGGAGGATCAGAGATTGGCTAAACTGTATACCGCTGTAGAAACACCTCGATGACCTGATCTCGAGCCTATGCACTCTTCCCAAGGGCATGAAAAAGGGCTGCACACCTGAGGCTGAGAAAAGGGAATGGTGGACTGTTCTAAGCTATGTTAGAATGCTGTAAATGCTTATGAATGCTATGTTACCTTCACTAGATGACTGCTGCATGTACGGATGATGCACAGAGGGCTGGATACTGATGATTCAGGGCTGGGAACTGCTGTAGACTGAAACGCAAACCTGTAGGGATGCTGCTGAACTGAAACGCAGGTAGTACTGATGCTGCTGGACAGAAACACAGGCTGTTCTGCTGCTGGACAGAAATGCATAAGTGTACTGCTGCTGCTGGACAGAAACGCAGGTGACTGTACGGCTGGTTCACATGCAGAAAACGCAGGCTATATGCTGAATCAGGGACTGTACTGATGCTGAATGCAGGCTGTAGGCTGATTCAGGGCTGATTTGATGCTGAAAGCAGGCGCCTAGGGCTGTAGGGGCTGCTGAACTGCAGGTGTTGGAGGAATAGGGCTGGCTGAAGCAACCTCAAACACTCCAAGGGCTGGATGAGACTAGTCTAGTGCTGAAGGCAAGGGAAACTCCTAGGGCTGAGGAGGAAAGCTCTTAGCACACTGAAGACTGAATGATAAACTAAGCCCTATGCAAGCCTATTTATACTAACTGGAGGTTGGTCAAGTTGGCTGGTCATTTAATAAAGTTTATATTTATAAATGACAAATAATGCAAATAATGCTAAATAAATACTATAAAATATGGAAAAAAATACCAGATAAATTCTAGTAAATTCCCTAAGGCTTCTGGGATGTTCCAAATGATGCACAAGCATATGAATGCATATTATGCAGGATGCAGAGTGCTTTCTGATGCAAACCCTAAGGCTTCTACTGACTCTACATGCATGAATGATTCTCTCCAAGTGGGTTAAGGGACTTGACTGACTGACTGACCGACCCGCTAAGGCTGAGGAATGACCTACGTAGCTCGTGCCTGACTTATCCTGGACTGAGGATGTACAACGGGGTCACGGCGTACGACAATTATCATCCTATTGGGTTCTAAAACTGTACCACTGCTGCACTTCTGATGATGAGCCATCTTGTCACCATGCCTTGAGTGCAGAGTGCATGTGACAAGGGATGCGCCGCCAGCCTCACGACTGGGTCCTTCCAGTCGGCCAGCCAAGAAAAACATCCACGACCCCAATAGAGCAGGTCGGCCAGCTCCATGTGCAAATGAGTGCAGTCGGCCAGCTCCAGTTGATCCTGCCAGCAAATGGTAGCCACCCACACCACGGAAAAATGGGGAAAAAATACGGGGAGTGAGGAAAAATGAGAAAACACCTATACAGGGCGGGCACACCCACAACAGAGGCCCTAGTGTCTGATAAAGACAGGAGATGACTTCTAACGTTCGGAGCACTCACACGGGTGATACAGTTTGAGGATCAGAGGTGCTTGGGCATGTACTTGATGGAGCTCAGACGACACAGGGATGTAGTGTTGAGGCAGCATGCTGAGAGACAGCCCCGGCTCCGACAGGACACCTCACAGAGAGCCATCACAGATTTCTGTGGTAGATACATCCACATTGGAATCTACTGCACACAACAGTTCCTCTACTACGACATCAGAGCCCACCACCTGTACACACGCTCCAGCTCCATGCCCCAAAGGAGTTCTTACTGAGAGAGCTCGATCCATTCTGCGAGCCAGACGTCCCCGACCCACAGCATCACGACCCTCCACCACACAGAGACAGATTCGTGAGGTTCTCCGCCAACATGTCACGCTCCCATTACAGAGGCCTGACATTCACTCCACCATCAGATCAGTTTTGGCCAAGGCGGATATCGACATTATCACAACATATCTCACTCTACACAGGATCATCTGTTGATCACATGTATTGTCAGATGTTCTCATTTTACTTTTTCTTTCAATTTTCCATGGCTCAGTATATCCATGGTACCATTGTATTACTTTTGGTCTCATAGGCCCTTGGGGTCTTCCGTAGAAGTTAATATAACTCTCTCTCTCTCTCTTTTTTTTTTTTTTTCGTGAAATGGTGTTTTATATTATATGTAAAATGTACATCAGCCACATGGCTCACACAGAACCTATGGCCCCAAACAAAACCCCCACAAAAGATCCTCTAAAGGATCATGACCATGCAAACCTGTACACTAATAAGAAAGCCTCCTAGCCAAATAAGCATCCCAGATAGAAGCATCAAAGATGAGCCAGCCGAGCCGCCGTAGACCATAAGGAAATAACATCTGCATCCAGTAGCTGAGCTGAGAGAAGAGAAGAAAACTGCCAAAGCAGCAAACCGCGGATACGTAGAATGTGCCCATGTATTCCAGACAAGGAATCAAAAATGAACCCATTCCGTGTAGTCCAAATATGCCAAAGTCCTGTCCATCTAAGGAAATGGAATATCACAAGGTGGCTGTCTGAAGTAATGACTTGAGGACAAATCCCAAATATCCACTGATGAGCCGAAACAGTAGACCTCTCTACTGCCTCCCAAACGCGAGAGACAAAAGATCAAATCTGACGGGCCACTGGACAACTCATGAACATATGCATAACTGTTTCAGTGCATGTCGTGCAGAAGAAGCAAGAGGCCAGTGTAATTTTACGACGGCTAAGCTGATCCCGTGTAGGTAACCCTCCCACCAACATCCTCCAAATGAAAACCTTACCTTGGTAAGGGAGTTTATACTGCCAACCACTCATAAGAGTTTTCTGCCACCATGATTTAGACTCGTGCAATCCCCACACCTTATTGGCCTTGGCTGAAACCCAATCTTTCTCTGATACAAGCTTATGATAGACCTGGTTAGCTGAGAGTGATATCAAGTCACCAGATTTACATAGTGCCCAATCAAGCCAAGGCTGATCTGCAGATGGCCGAGGCAATGGAGTAAAAGGCTCAACTGCATGCATGATGTCAGCCCATAGTGGCTGAAATGTCCGAGGAACCCTAAACCCTAAAGTGCTGCCGAATACGACGAAATGAATATGGCCTGTCACGACCAGGTATCACAGCATCTCGGATTCTAACCAAGCCTAGCCTGACCATGCGGTTGAGTCGTATGCGTGAAGCATCTCTGTCTGGCCAAACAATGACACGCGACTCCACAAATGTTTCGAACTGCAAAGAGTTCAAAAGTAGTCTTTCATGACCAGGATCCCACCGAGCCAACAGTAGAACTTCATGCCAAGAAAGGAGAATATGCGATAAAATGTGTGATGAGCGAATACGGACAGGATGAGCCGCATTCACAATGTCCCACCATGAAGCCTGCACACGTGTCTGCCCATGTGACAATCCCTCCAACTCAATCAAGTTACGAGCCATGAAAACCCAAGGCTGCTCTTGCAAACACATATCCTGAAAAAGCGCCCACCTACGCGCCACCATATGCAAGCGGACATCCAGTAAAGCAGCCCCACCCATTCTTTTGGGCGTCGTAATGTGATTCCAAGCTATCCATGTTTGACCCATAATATTTCCTTGCCTCTTCCACAGCATAAACCGAATGGGAGCAACCAAACGGATGAGAGATTTGTGCGTCCAAGGTAGCAAAGGTAAAAAATAGGAAATCATGCTAAGCATAATAACCTGAGCTACCTTAACCCTCACATGCATAGGCCACCCTTGAGCTTTCCAATACACAAATTTATCTGAGATCCGAGCAGAAATCCAAGCAAGAAGCGCTTGGGGGTCCACATCCACACCCACCGGATATCCAAGATGACGAACAATGTCTCCTGTATGCACCACACGGCCTTGCCACCCTAATGCCTCAAGATCAAATTCCGTGCATACAATGAGGGCTGATTTTGATGAATTTATTTTCAGCCCAGAAGCCAATGCAAAATTATTCCAAGCTTCTCTCTCTCTCTCTCTCTCTCTCTCTCTCTCTCTCCACCAGCTATGGAGTTCCATCCACCATAGTTGTACAACCCTAGGCTTGTCCTTCATTTGGTATCAAAGCAGGTGGCGCTTGAGCTCACATTGCCCCTCTGTTGTACTGCGCCCACATAACAACAGCCACTGCCAACGCTAAGTATTCAGCCAACGCCCCTTCTGCTGGGGACGAGTGTTCTACCCAGAGCCGCAAATGCCCATCACGGCTGGTGATGCAGCTAGTCCGCAATGATGATGATGACATCTAGTACAGTTGGGTGCCTCAGCCGAGAGATTTCACCCGTTTTTGTCCACAACCACCTTCCACATTGCAGTGTCAACGTCGTCTCCTCTCCAATCATCACCTCCTTCAACAAAACCGACAGCACCGCTTCACCACCCCATGGTCACCTAGCCACATGGTAGATAAGCCTTGTGCTTTGTTGTTTTGATATTTTAATACTTATAAAATCACAGTTTTCACGGGCACACTCTCTTCTACTACGCACTCACAACCTAGCTTCTCCCTCAACGGCAGCAAATCATCTTCATTACCTGCTCCAAAGCTGGGTCACCTCCTACCTCGACCTCAGCTACAGCCCATAAATCTGCATCAACAGAAAAAATCAACACCTGCAGTACTGGTAAAATGTCGTGTGCACCCTACACTGGGGTACACAGTGACACACTGGCATGATCATCAGTGCAGCATTTATACAGAAGAAGAACCTTTTCTAGGATTATTTGTCGCACGCCGTGACCCTATTGTGAGCCCTCAGTCCAGGGACAATCAGGCACGAGCTACGTAGGTCAGTCTCTGAGCTTTAGAGGTCAGTCAAATGTCAATCCTCTTAACGCACTTGGAGAAAACATCATTCAGAATCATGTAGTGGTCAACCTCAGCATTAGATGCATGTAGGCATTTTAGGTTCATTCACATAGAAGGGGCCAGCCCCAAGGCAGAGCCCCAACTTGGGCGAGCCTTGCAAAGGCATCCAAGGCCTTTGCCATGCAGTCTGCCAACAACCGACAGGTATTGCTACAGCCCGACCAGCATCTTTTGGGCAGCCGACTGTGCATGTGAACATTAATTACAGCAAATACAGCAACCGACTGTGCATGATGACCAATCGTGGGCATTCCTTGCAGCCGACAAGGTTTTTGCATCAGCCGACTGGCATTATTGCGTCGTGGGACACTTTTTTTATCAGTTGACAGATTCAGTAAGTTTTGCATACTCATTCCATGCAAGCAAACCGCCACAGCCGAGGACATAGCTCACTTGTTCATTCCATTTTGGTATCCCATTGGTGGTTTTCCACGGACTATCACATCAGATACAGATCCAAAATTTACGTCCCATTTTTGGAGAGCATAGTTTGGCAATTTTGGAACTAAGTTGCAGTTGTCCATCGCATTCCATCCTCAGCAGTCGAAATGGCCAAACAAAAATTTACAATCAATTGGCCTTTGACATTCTCAAATCATACTGCCATGACCAGCAGTCGAAATGGGAACAATATCTTCCTTTGGTTCAAGCAATCCTAAATAATACTCACTCATCGAGTATTGGTTGGACGCCATATGAGGCAGCATTTGGTCGCCAATTCTATTCTCTTTTGACGAAACAAGTGTCACCATCTCTTGAGGCCAATAAAACCACCGAGACATTCTCGGAAATCATGGAGTCAGTTAAGGAGCGCCTTGCCAAGGCTCAGGAAGCATATACCCAGCAAGCCAACAAATACAGGCGAGATGTCAACTTTAAGGAAGGGGATTGGGTATATCTCCGTATCATGAAACAACGGCTAAAGCAAGTGAGCAAGCGTTGTTCCAAACTATCATTCCGAAGTTTCAGCCCATTTCCAGTCATTCAAAAGTTTAAGTGATGTCTCTTTAAAGTTAAAGTTGCCGGAAAGTTAGACTATGCACAATGTCTTTCATGTTTCTTGGTTAAAGCCATATGTAGGTCCAGCATTGCAATCTGAAGAGCAACAACCAGATATGATAGATGAAGCTGAAGTCAAAGAGCCAGAGCAAATTCTCCTCCATAGATGCAAGCATGGATCCGGTCAAAGAATATAATAGTTTTATATGAAGTTTAAAGACCGCGGAACCCATGAAGTAGTTTAACTAGATGAAGAGTTCCTTCAAGAGTACCCCAGTTGTTAGCGGACTACTTGGAAGCTTTGAACCTGCCGCCGCCAAGTTAAGCAGGAGGGAATGTCACGTGCAACTTGCACTGGGGTACACACTTACACACTAGCATGATCATCAATGCAGCATTTATACAGAAGAAGAACATTTTCTAGGATTATTTGTCATACGCCGTGACCCCATTGTGAGCCCTCAGTCCAGGGACATTCAAACACGAGTTACGTAGGTTAGTCTCTGAGCTTTAGAGGTCAGTCACATGTCATTCCTCTTAACCCACTTGGACAAAGCATCATTCAGAAGCATGTAGTCGTCAACCTCAGCATTAGATGCATGTAGGCATTTTAGGTTTATTCACATAGAAGGGGGCAGCCCCAACTTGGGCTAGCCTTGCAAAGGCATCCAAGGCCTTTGCCATGTAGTCAGCCAGCAGCCAACAAGTATTGCTACAGCCCGACCAACATCTTTTGGGCAGCCGACTGTGCATGTGAACATTAATTACAGCAAATACAGCAGCCGACTGTGCATGATGACTAGTCATGGGCATTACTTGCAACCGACAAGGTTTTTGCATCAGCCGACTGGCATTATTGAGTCGTGGGACACTTTTTCATCAGCCGACAGCCTTTTAAGGCAGCCGACTGCTGTCTAGAGGAGGCATAAAAGCATGACCTCAGCCCACATAGCATACACAGTTTGCAGCATCCAATCAATTCCAGGCTAAGAAGGAAGATATTCTTCATACTCAGCCAGCATATGTGCAGTCCTACAGCTATTTGGACTTGCATCAGTGGCCAAGGAGAGTCTTCAAGAGAGCCTCGGGATAGGTGGATACTCAGTCGACATGCGGTCTTCCTCGTCCTTGCGTTGGGCATTCATATCATTGGTACTCAACATTGTACAGCATTTCTCCAAAGAATAATATAAGCAAATACTCTTGCTTGCTTGCAGGGGGGGCCTTCAGTGGGTATTGGGACCCAATACTATGTTGTCTTCTACATTCTCATTCTCTTCTCTCTCTCTCTCTCTACTCTCTAAATTTGATGCTAAAGATTCTCACCACATAAAGGTATAAAGAAGGCCCTGTTGTGCGTTATCATGATCAAGCTCAGTGCATGTAACATAAAATTTAGGGTTTCTCTGCATTTTTCGATTTCGGCATCAAATTGAACCTGCAACAACAGCCCAGAAAATTTGGGGCTTTTGCAAATTTGCCAATCTGCATTAAAAATTGAAGCTGTAGTAAGCCCAAAATTTGCCAAAATTGAAGTACGTGGTGAGTTCAATTTGAGGGGCTTTCCCCACAATTGGCACTTCCTAGCCAAATTGACATAAGTTGAAGGGTCATATGTGCTTATTTTTTGGGGCTTTTTCAAAAATTGACACAAAATGGCAAAATTGATGCCTTACAACATCAAAGACACTTGGCTTCACCGACTATTTTTTGGCCATCGTTCCAAGTGACAGTGTCTTGGAAATGACGCCGCAAAAGGGGCGACATCACCGGCATCCGGGGGGGGGATCTTCTTCCTCGACATATTCGTTTAATATTTTGCGTGTGAGTGTCAAGGGTTCTCTGCCCAGGATGTCCCCCAAAACAAGAAGTAATAATCTCTATGTGTGTTTTTCCACCTTATAAAAGGCTCATTATTTCTATCATACCCTGCCTAGAGCAAGGGGGGTTGTTCCTTGGGTAAAAACTGATGTATGTTGCTAGGGGTGGAGCTCCCACAAATGAGGCCTAGAAGGGCATTTCTAGGATGTTGGTGCCTTGGTCCTCTAGACCACTGAGTTTTTGTGCATCCATGCTTAGACCTGGAGCCTCTCATCATGCTTATACACAAGCCTTGTGTGCTTGGTTAAGCCTCCGAATCATGCTCAGACTTAAGCCTCTAAGTTGGCATAGAGAACATGTTTAGTTCTGGACATGTTGCAGTCCGGAGGCCATCGTAGAACTAGTTGAAGGTTTTCTAAGTCACACCACCTTCACTCCGAAGGGGGTTTTGTTGGGTATTCGGAGCTTCATGTGTGAATAGCCCTTGTGCGTGTTTGTGTGTAAATGTGCGTGTGAACTCACTCCTAGTGCGGATAAGATAAGTGTGTGTGTGACATAAGCAGTGATGTCATGGCATATGCCAAGTGTCATTGTTTAGTGTGTTTGAACGAGTCAAAAGATAAGGCTTCTAGTCGACAAAAGGGCATTGTACTTTGTGAAGAAGATTATCAATCAAATCGTCTCTTAAAGTTTTTCACTCTCTCTCTCTCTCTCTCGCTCCCATCTCTGCACCAACTATGGAGTTCCATCCACCATAGGTGTACAACCCTAGGCCTGTCCTTCACCTCCTTGGCTGCACACATTTCCAGCTCTTTCGGTCTGCCTAATCTTGCTCCATGTGTTCCCAGCTGTCACCATGCATTACTTGGACAATTTACCAAACTCAGTGTGCATTGATACTAGCAACCTACATGGTAATCACAGTCAAATGAAAGAGCTCTGAGAGGGGATCGTTTTGAGTCCACTCTTGCTTGATTCAGATGGGTGTAGACCCCAAAAAGCACTGCAAAAAGCCAAAAAGAGAGAGAGCGTGTCACATGCACTCTGCACTCATTGCATGGTGACAAGATGGCTCATCATCAGCAGTGCAACAGTTGTACAGTATTAGAACCCAGTAGGATGATAATTGTCGTACGCCGTGACCCCATTGTACATCCTCAGTCCATGATAAGTTAAGCACGAGCTACGTAGGTCATTCCTCAGCCTTAGCGGGTCAGTCAGTCAGTCAAGTCCCTTAACCCACTTGGAGAGAATCATTCATGCATGTGAGTCAGTAGAAGCCTTAGGGTTTGCATCGGAAAGCACTCTGCATTCTACATAATATGCATTCATATGCCTGTGCATCATTTAGAACATCCCAGAAGCCTTAGGGAATTTACTAGGATTTATCTGATATTTTTCCCATATTTTATAGTATTTATTTGGCATTTATTGTCATTTATAAACATAAAGTTTATTGAGTTATGACCAGCCAACTTGACCAGCCTCTAGTTAGTATACATAGGCTTTCAGTGTGCTAAGAGCTTTCCTCCTCAGCCCTAGGAGCCTTCAGCACTAGACTAGTCTCATCCAACGCTTGGAGTGCTTGAGTTTCCTTTAGCCAACCTTGGTTCTCCAACGCATGCATCTTCAGCAGCCCTACAGCCATAAGCGCATCAGATCAGCCCCAATCAGCATAAGATACATGCGTTTTCTGCATGTGAACAGTCGCTTGCTTTCAGCATCTATTCAGGCCAGAATTCAGTCTACAACCCTGCGTTTTCTGTCCAGCATCAGCATTCAGCCTGCGTTTCAGTCCAGCATCATCCCTACAGGTCTGCGTTTCAGTCTACAGCAGTTCTCAGCCCTGACTCATCAGTTTACATCAGTATCCAGCCTTCAGTGCATCATCTACATCTGCCCCAGCCATCTGGTTAAGGTAACACAGCATTCTAACATAGCTTAGAACAATCCACCATCTTCTTTTCTCAACCTCAGGTGTGCAGCCCTTCCTCATGCCCTTGGGAAGAGTGCATAGGCTCGAGATCAGTTCATCAAGGTGTTTCTACAGCCGTGTACAGTTCAGCCAAGCTCCGATCCTCTGAGGTCTTGCGTTTGGCTTATCTACAGTCCACAGTCATTCTCTCTAAAGAAATAAAGTAAATACTATCTCGTTATCGGGATAGGGGGCACTTCAGTGGGTAATTCGGGACCCAATCTGGTGTACAGTTCTCATATCCCTCTCTCTCATATCTCTTTAAAGTTTGAAGTATTGAAGTGGATTGCTAAACTCACGAAACTCAGGATACAGAAGATGGTGTGAGCATTTGTGTGACAGGATCTTCCGATACAAAGACTTCCGCTGCATATCACAGAGCGAAAGAAAGGGCAGGATAAAAGAAGAGCACCAGCTTTCTTTCCTTTTTGGGGAGAGAGAGAGAGAGAGAGAGGTTAATCACTATATTTAGATGCCAGGGTCCAAACCTGCAAGCAAGGGTGTTACCACTCAGCTAGGACCTGCTGGCAAGCTTTATCAACCGAATGCACTATATAGAGATGCCAGGGTTCAACACAGCAAACAAGGTGTTAGCACTCAGGCTAGGGCCCACTGGCAAGCTTTATCATGGAATACACTGTATGAAGATATGCTGCGGTCAATTTTAGGAGGATCTGGGGCTTCAAAACTAACAATAGGTCTGTATGGTGGTTCAACTTACAAGATTTGGCCGTGTTTCATTGTTTAGGGCCAGTTTCAACTGTTCTCTAAGCGGTTTTGACCTTGATTGACCAGTGCGCTCTGCTTTGACCAGAGTTTGACCAGTGCTTGTTTACTAGATTTGAGGAGTAATGACATTATCTGTAATTATGATCTTTGATAAGGGTTTCACTGGCATTGACCAAGTTTTGACCATCTTTTACTTGGTATATGAGGGCTACAGATCAGCCACACTAAGGATTCTTTATGTAATGTTTCAATACCTAGTATCTTAAAACCATGAAAGAAATGTATGTATCCAACTATACGCAAACATGCTCCTCCAGCAAAACAGGAGTACAAGATTCTTGGTCAAACCCTTGCATTCGAATTGGATTTTGGTCTATGTTTTGGCTGGCTTTGACTATGTGCATGTGACTTGGCACTAGCGCAGAGTTTGTTTCTCTAGCTAGGGCAGTTAATTTACACTGAGCAATGCCTTTTGTTCTTATGAAGGAAAGATACCTAGATGGTAAGTGCGGGGTGGGGAGTGGGGATTATTTTAGTCCCACTGTGGTGTAGAATGCACTTGCATAGCATGCTCTCCTGCACCATTTCAAGTTTTCAAATTGTTACTAATTTTTGTTGAGAGTGATTATATTACATTATGAGTTAGGGTTTGACCTTATGCCCCACGGAACATAATGCGATAGCCACTCAGGCAAGGGCTCGCCTAATTGTATAAATAAATGGTTTTCTCTCTATCTGGGGATGACCACCAGTTGGCTCAAGTCACATGGCTTTCCAGTGACCTGGTTATGCAGAGAAGCATTACATACTCAGATCCCCGGTCTACTATGAGAACGCAGGTGCTACCACTATCACTTCATAAGGGGTTCAGGCCCCTATAACAAGTGATGCATTAAGAAATCAGAGATGTCTGAGACTATACCTATTAAAGCTGAGGAAAAGACTACCAAGGTAGCAGTTCAAGAGGCAGGATACCGCGCAGTCATTTATCACTGACTTTTTCTTAGCCCTCACCAGCAAGCCCCAACTCACTCTCAACCCACATGAGATCCGCCAAGACAAATTGACCAGGATAGGGCTAGATGCCCCCACCAAGAGAGCACCCCATGCACTCAGGGGGTCCTCCGAGAGAGAGCACATGTCCTCAAGAGAGCCAGACGTCCCCATCCTAGAGACCTATGTTAGGAGTCATCTCCTGTCTATACATATACACTAGGGCCTCTGTTGTGGGTGTGCCTGCCCTTTGTAGGTGTCTTATCATTTTTCCTCACTCCCCGTATTTTTCCCCCACTTTTCCCTATTTTTCTGTGGCATAGGAGGCAGTCTTGTAGTGGCAAGAGGACCTTGAACCTGGCCGACTGCATCTGTGGAGACTCTGGAGGTGGCCGACTGCTCTGCACAGGTCGTGGACCTCCCTGATGCTGGCCGACCCCCCCTGCTGCTGGCCGACTGTGCATTTCAGCAGTCGTGGGGTTTTTTGTATCCTATCGGCTGCCCCCCCCAACAGCAGGCCAACTGCTGTTGGGGGGCCATATAAAATGGCCCCCAGCCCCCTTGTCACCATTGTATCATTCCGAGATTCTTTTGTGTATATAGAGCAGAGTTACACGCCTCTACCTCTCTATCTCTTGTGCTGTTATTTTCTGCATTGCGTTTTGCTCTTGTGTTCCCAGATCTGGTCATCATCTCCGCTGCGTATTCTGACAACCTAGACCCTCCACCCGCCAGCTCCAGATGCGGGACTTGCTTCAGTGAGAGAGAGGCAATTTCAAGAAGGGTGGATCAAATTAAACTTGTCCTTCAAAATGAAATTCTAGGTATACTTCAAAAACTTGAAACATGAGGCGTAGATAACAAAATTTTAGTTTTTGTTGGGTGCACAAACCAGCCTAATGAGAAATCATCATTCAAAGGAAAACGCATTTAACTCTAGGAGAGATCGAGGAACCATTCAACAGCTTATGTTTCAAACTAACATCACTTGGTGTGTTTTTTTTTCAACCGGACTTAGGCCCAAGATCCTCCCATAGTTCCGGTTTTTCATCGCCCGCCGCAGGCAATGCTGCCAAGGGAGCACCTAGTGGGGTTTGAACCCAGG